>NC_049169.1:45559287-45872836 GCF_009769625.2 Cygnus olor
GTCAGTACATCTGCAAGTTTGCACAAGATTTTTTATTTTATTTTGTTTTAAAGACTTATCATGGGCAATTTACTGCTCATTAGCCACTCTCACCGCTTACAACACCCAGAGTAATAGCAGAAGTCATCAACTTCAAGTTCCTGACCAGCAGTAAATAAAACTGTCAGGGAAGCAAGCTGAAAAGGAATGCTGTAATGCTGAGTAATATCTCTAGTTCCTCCTCCTCAGACTGT
Organism: Cygnus olor; assembly: GCF_009769625.2. Taxonomy (NCBI): domain Eukaryota; kingdom Metazoa; phylum Chordata; class Aves; order Anseriformes; family Anatidae; genus Cygnus; species Cygnus olor. The sequence goes on from NC_049169.1 coordinate 45,559,521, forward strand.
AGCTAGCTATGAACCACAGTCAAAGGAAACAGCTGCCAATCAGAAAGAATTCACAATAAATAATAAAAAATGTCATGCTGAAAAGAAGTGTCCAAGGGAAACAAAGTAGAACTCAGAAAACAGAAGTAGTGTGCTGTCAGAGGGAAAAAATAGACTTGATCGTTTCTCTGTCACTTTATCAAGAACCTTTTCTTTCCATGGTTCTAACTTCTTTGGTTGATAGGAATTAGCAATAGCATTTTAAATCCTCTGAATACTTTTCTGTACAATCAATTATGCTGGACTGTCTTCATGTTCAAAATGTTTGTTAACTGGACAAAGGAAATTTCAGACTGAATATAATGTATACTGTTTCAACAGCAATACCTATTTGATTGTGATAACAACACTCCAATGTAAGGAAGAACTCAAATTGTATAAGATATTTAAAATTAGACTGAACAAAAACCTCAGGAATCTACTGTATGAAACAGCATGAAGATAGCTTAGAAAATGATAGTGCAAGATCTTTTACCTGGGTAATTCAAATAGTCAAAACATTTTATACTAAACTATTTATAATGTACAGCCTTCAATAAGGTACTGTTACTGGCTAATTAGTGTATAAGAAAAAATATTAATGAAGTTAGAACTGTTAATTTGTGGATGAGAAGGAATTAATAACATATTATTTCAATATTAAATTAAAATTCTCTTAGTAATTCCACTTATTACAATTGTTGCATAGTTACTATTATTACTTTCTTGGACTACCAATATATACAGAGAATACAGCTCTAACAATTGTAATTCACCCCAGGCAGAGAAAAAATTTAGTGTTCTTGAAAATAATAACAATAATAAATAGATCCAAATGATAAAATCATTATTTCTTTTCAGATGAAACAATGACACTGTAAATTGTCTAAGACAATACTTCTGTCATGCAACCTATTTATAAAAAGTCTGCAGCCTTTAAAGCTCATGGTTCTATTAACTTCTATTAAGTTCCATGAAACTCATGATAGAAAATGCCTCCTTAAACCAAGCTGCTGAGCAAACTCTCTGAAGGTCATAGATGCTGTTATTGTCTAAAAAGGAAGATATGACAGACAAAGCTAATCTTATATGACTGTAGTGAAAGCTAAAATCCTCTGAGAAGCATCATCCAAATGATGCTCACTAATGAGCTCCATTTTAGGAAACCTCTGGGGTCTACCCAAAAAGGTGTCTTTTTCTCAGTCAGAAACCAGCTATATTGCTTGTGCATTATTTAGTATTAAAACATAGGCCATATCTATTAACACACAGCAGCAGCTCAAAATGAGCAGCTCAGAATAGCTAGTGTTACCTATTGTGCATGTTCATGATACTTGTTTCACAAACTGTGGTGCTGTTTCTTTTAATTGGTATTTTAACATGCTGCAGTCATGATTACATATCTTTAGCAGCAACAACATTTTGTAGTAGTAGTCTCTCTGTACTTCAAAGGAAAAAGACCAAAGATGAAAAAATAGAAGGACAAACAAGTGAACAGAAGAAATAAACAAAGCAAATGGTTACAAGTCACTGTAAATTTTTAATTAATACACGTTGACAAAGATTATGGTGACTGAATAGTATCGGTGTATGAAACTCATGGCAATAGATCTGCATAGCAAATCAAAATGAGTACTCAATATTTTCAACTTGTACAAAAATTGAGGCATTTCCTAGATCTGCAAGGTAATGGAAACACATGAGGGGTTTGCAGACAGAGCGATCTGTTTCACACAAATGGACTCTGTCCCATGGCACACCAGCAGCTGTTACAGGGTGCCTCATGCCCTTTCCTGGGCAGCTGAGAGACTGTTGAAACCCTTCAATATAAAAGCTACAAAACTGACTTTATGGGCAGCCTTAATTCACTCTACTCATGAAAGAAAGAAAGTTGGAGTTTAATTTTCACTTTGAAGAACAACTGAACGTGGCCAACACAAATATACTCCCCTGTTATAAGAAAAGATACTTCTAAAATAGCTCTGGCAATTAACATAAGAAGGAATGAATTCATGATGTCAATTAGAATTTGATGGTTCCCGGGAGATTCTGGCTTTTGTTTAAAAAGTTTCATTTTGTTAACTATTTAATATATGTTGCAAAATCTCCTTCGGATCTAAAGTTTTTTTTTCATTCTAGCAGCAAGACTTTGATCTGCATTCTGCATCATGCCACATCCTTAGTTCAAAACCAACATTGGTGTCAATTATGGAGTTCCATGGGGATGCCTGTAGCCTTTACAGCATTGACATCAGCTCAGGGCTTATCTAAATTAAGTGTATTGAAAGGGTATCAAAAAACAATAGCCCAAAGTTCTTTCTGCGTTAACATTTTGAACACGACTACTGATTGTTTTATGGCTTTTTTTTTTTAGTGACTAAACTTACATTTTTGTTCCCCAGTTTCAGCTGTCCCAACTCTTGTTACTCCTAGTGAAATATACAACTGTCAAAAACATACCAAACATACACAAAACATCAATCTGTAGCTCTGATGATCAATAAATTGATCTCCATGCAAGCATAATCTGATGCTATTAGTACCAGCTTCACAACACAATGGCACACCACACAAGAAATGGAACTGAAAAAGGTGTCAGACCAAATCGGTTACCTGGCTGATGGGGTTTTGCTTTTCCACCAGTGACTGCTGAAATACTAGATCCAGCAGACGATGCTTCCATCTTTATTGACCTTCTGACTTGTGGGAGTGAAGGTTGCCCAACCACAGGCGGATGCTGTAACACTGGGTAGCTTGCTGCAGTTCTCCTCTGACAGATTTGCACACGCTTTTCAGCCCCATGAATAGATAAACTTATACCTGACAGGAATAAGAATTAGTACTGTTAGATACAAGAGACCAGCATGGAATAACTAAAATATAAGAAGTGCAATGGATAAAACGGAGCTATAAATGCCTTCCTAAGGAAGGGAAAAAAAAAAGAAAAGAAAAGAAAAAAGGAAAGGAAGAAAACTATAAAAAACTGAATTTTCCATGAAAAGGAAAAAATGTGAAAGTCTTTCCTGCTGTTGTGCTGTGGACATCAGAACCAGACACACTAATAGATATTTAAATTAATACAAAGTCATGGCTTACTGCATTACTTGCCTGAAGGAAGAATTATCTTCCATTCCTTCAAAAAACCCACACAGCTCACACAGGACAATATTAATGAGGTAACTACCACAGAGTTTTTTTAAATGACAGTTTTCTGACTGATGGACTAAAACGTGGAAATAATGGGTTCTTCTCTTCTGAGCATTCACATGTACCAGAATATCTCATCATATAAAAAAGATGCTACACTTCAGGTAGTGACTAGTTTTTAACAACAACAACAAAAAGTATATTTTTAGGAAAACAGCAAGGCTACAACCAACAACAACATGACCTTAAGCTCGAAAAACAATTCCACTTTCACCAGTCACAAAATTTTCCCTGCAACACTGGAAATTATTTCACACCAAACATTCTCAAATTTGTCACATAGCTATTTTTTAAATAGAAATTGCTGTCTATGATGAAAAACAGACTTTACTTTTCCACAGAGAATAACAAAGTTGAATTTTTCTGTGTCTGTTGTATACTTTCGGAAATAAATGTTATTTTATAGCAGAAAATATTGCTTCTGACTTTCTTATGTTGATATTAATGCAATTGCTCCAGCTTAACTTGAATTACCCTCAGTATCCTCTGCTGAAAACCTTTAAACAAACTCTCTTAGGTAACAAAGTTGAACAGTACATAATTCAACAATATTGTTTTAACTTAATTTAATTGTGATTCTTATTTCTTTCATCATCAGCCACTTTTTTTAAGGGAAGGGAAGGAAAAAGGAAAGGAAAAAGGAAAGGAAAGGAGAAAGGAGAGGAAAAAGAAATCGACTAAGCAGAAATAAATGGGTAAACTGAGAAGCAGACGGAAACAGCAGGCTCTAAGAACTGGAAATCCAAATACTGTGAGCACATGAACTGTAAATAGTAAAAGTGGTCACTCAGACATCATTGATTAGACTGCATGTGTTTGTGAAAGGCGTTCTCTACTGCAATGTCCAAGAATGCCTTGGTGACTCCAATCTTCTAGTTCCACTGAAGGTCAATGTGACACTAATCTGCAGTCCACAGAAGAGATTTTGAAACTCTGACATCTTAATTCACTTTGATACATAACATACTGGCATGGGGAAGAGAGCTTCTTCTTCTGTAGGCAGATGGTGGAAAAAGTGGGTTTGCACACATACACAAAAGGTTGTGCAAATTGCTCTCCTCTGAGATGGCTTTGTGCACTCAAAACAGAAGCTGCATGCTCGCTACCTCATTTGCCTGCACTTCATCAGAGCTGATCTCCTGCAGGAAGCATAAATGGAAGAGTGCTCCTATGAGCAACTGCTCACATACCTCCCAGTTACAGCGCTAATGTAACTGCTGCCCGCTTCTAAGGACTGTTGAAATCACATCTTCGTTAACACAGACAGCAAATCCCAGTCACCTTATTCAGTTGATTCATCTTGTGAAAGCCAGCATAATAAGCCACATGAGCAGAACGACAATGAGTATGCCTGGACAGCATATTTGAATAAAGAATTTAGCTATAATGGGCTTCAACCAATGGAAAGATAAGCCCCACCTGTAAAATGAGCTCTTTACTTCTCACGCAGTCACTAGAAGTTCATGATGCTCGAGTTCTTGTGCAATGATCTCTAAGGTATAACAAAGGTATTCCTTTTAGCATAACAATTGTTAGTTGCATCATTTTAAACCACCACCTCTCTGAAGTTTAAAATGGAGTCAAGGTATATACTCTACCAATGCTAAACTTGAACTTGGTACAGGCACATCCATACTGGTTGGACCTCAGAAGGGCTGTACTTTAATTTCATCATGAAACAAGGTATCTGTTTTAGGAACTGGTTCAAACATGAGCTGACTGCTACATTTCCCTGAGGTTCAAGTAAATTGCTTCTTTGCATTCCAAAAAAAACATCTTTAAAGTGTTGTGCAGCTGTGATTCAGCTTCCTAAACAATTTGTGCAGCCACCAAATAAAGGATACTGCAGCCTGATCATTCTTCCTAAGGACTGCAAAATCTGCAGATTGATCACATCCAAAATGATGTTCAATCTACAGTTTAACTCTGATTACAGGCAACTTTTTGTTTTTGTTTCCACTTACAAGTGGCGCTATAAAGTGATAACACTGAACTATGTGAGAAAGAATGTGCCGACATTACAGGAAATTTTACAGAGTATTCCTTGGACATATTTATAATGTAAAAATGTTCAGAAAGTACCACAGTTTACATCAAAGATGTGTCACCAATATATTCAGTATATCTGGGAGTTCAACACACTCTCCTGATTTGCCACTGCAGTTATCTCCACATATGGCATTCTCTTGACTAGGAGAGTGAATTTCCCTTGTATATTCAAGAGAACCAAGCGTTCTTGTTTAATTAGTATTTCAGATTTTTCCAGAGAGAGCCCAGATCTTACTTTTCTCTGTGTGTTTCTTTTGTTAAATTAAAAGTAAATGTCTGCAAAAATGTAAGACTAATATTGCAGTAAGTTGAGGTATTACCTTGTCTTCATGTGGGCGAAAGTCCTTTTAAAAGAGATATTGGCACTTGAAAGTACATCTCCAGATAACATGCATAAAAGCAGAGATGAAGGGAGGTGGAATCAGAGGCAGAGAAGCCATTAGGAACAGTGCATATAGCTTATGGGGGATGAAAACCTGGTGAACTATTGGCACTAGGCAGACTCCAGTGCAAACTCCCCTATTCTTCCTGCGAATAACCCACACTGTTGCTGAATCATGGAGTCTGTGGGTCAGTGATGTGAGAAAATGGTGTGGAGAACTGAAGAATAGATAATCAAGTTGACACCTATTACTTTTTACAGTATGACAATACCCACGCAAGACATCTAGAAAGAAAGACAAGCTCTCCAGCGGTACACTGCAGACTGGATCCTCAGTTAACTCTGCTTGGTGGAGTTTTCCCCTACTTTCAGGTTTGGCACCACATAGTGGTTGACCACCGAAATCCCAGTGCTGCTGTATGCCTGACTGCACCTGTCCCTGCAGCATGGCCATTGGTAAGTGAGTTTGGCAACAGCAGTAGCTGGAGGTATGAACACACTCAAATGATCTGACAGGTAGTAGAGATGCTACAAAAAAAAAAAAAAAAAAAAATCTAAATTAGATAAAATAAAATAAAAACAAAAAAAAAATCACAGAAAGAAACATTAAAAAAAAAAAAACCACCAAAAAACTTGCGGGTGTTTCTTTTATTGCTTTTTCCCTCTGACTTATTATAAACAGATCATAAGAACCATTTCAACTTAGGTTTGCATGGCAGATGTAAGTGGAAGTCTTACATGCTGGCCAGTAGAACCTTAGTGTTTTCAAGCTGGATGAGATTTGGGCCTTCAAGAGTTGTATGCATCAGTCAGTCCTTTTCATTTCCTGCACAGAGCATAGAGATCCTTCTCTGTATTTTCAATCTTCACGTGCCTTTCCCTTCCTTACCTATGTTCCTGTCTTTTTTTTTTTTCTTTTCTTTTTTTTTTTTTTTTTTCGTGTACAAGCTTCTTGTCTCCAGAGGAGCTGCTCTTCTTGATGTTCTTTTGTTCTCCTGTGGGGCCTCTGTTTGAGCTTGCAGGTTCATGTAAGAGAAACATCTTCACTCCTAAAAAAACATCTCAGCTGTGCAGTTTGCCAGCAGGGATGAACAGCCTCCATCCTGCTCCTGGCTAACTTTTATTGCTCTCAGTTATGTCTTTATATGATAATTCTTTTTTTTCCAAAGCTTCATTTCTTTTATATTGAGCATATTTTGCCTTATATAAAGCCACAGTATGCTTATGAAACTAGAGAATTTATAATGCTCCAGATAAAACCTGTATATGAGCACGTTAAAAGTGGAGTACTAAAGTACTTCAAAGTCAGGAAGCAATAAAACCAAACAAAGAAGAAAAAGGAGGGAGAAATTACTAAAAGTAGAAAACACCACAGCATGCCTGTGGCTTAGAACTAGCCTGCGTGCAGAGCTTTATGTGACAATGGTATTTGTTTTGCTGGCTCTTCAGATGCTACTGTGGTGAACATCAACCTGTGCTGCACAGAAATCACTCAGACAAGGCATCTGACAGGGCATCTGCCGTGGTCATGTCTCAGCCCTGGCTATCGGGCACTGAGCACCACGCACCTCTGCATGCAGTAACACCTGCCACCAGCTGGCCTCATCCTGCACCATTTGACTGAGAGTAATTCAGCAGCTCTGGTACTGACAGAGAGGACTTTAATACCAGAGCTGGGGTCAGCAAAGCACTGTGTCCAAATTATGCTGTGCTGGGACTGAGACAGTCTTTCCGACTGGGGAGGCAGGCTTGGGTAAGCCCCAGTTCTGTTCCAGTCTGCACCACCTACAAGTACTTGGCTACAGTCAAGTACTTACAGGCTCCTTCCTGATATGTCTTTCTCTAGACAGAGATAATATGAACATGAATAAACAACAACAGTGCAATGCAGGCTCGCAAAGCTGTATAAACAATCCATTAGCTAACAGTGCTTAATTAACCTCAAGTGCCCTGACCTGCTTTGTAGATCTTCTCTGGGATAACAAACTGAGGCTGGCAGGACTTTCGATTTGATATTATCAGCATGTCAGCGTCATGCTAGAGACAAATTATTTCAGCTATTTCTTTTCTTTATGTGGGTCTTTTATTCTGTTTTGGCCCTATGCAGAGGCCTTGAGAGCAGACTGAGGCATAGCCTTTCTTCAAGGTCCCTTTCCGAGCAGAGCAAATGGAGGGTTGCACAGAGCAAGAATTAAGGAAGAAAATCTCAGCTGCAGTGTTATGTAGGTCCACAAGAAGCAAGGCAGCTCTGGGGAGTCTGCAGTCATCAAGGCACAGACGAGCAAGGTCATAAGGAAGTACTTTGGAAAAATGGGCAGATAGCAAAAAATGGGGCATTAAGGTGTGATACATAAATAGGCAAATTGCATATTTTATTCCTTTTGACTTTTATGCTCAGTAAAGGAGAAAATGAGCCAATTTGTCCACCTTAAAAAACTAGGGTCCTTGGCTTGCACAAATTGCCACATCTCCTATTAAAGTCAATGATGCTCCACAGACATATTCAGTTTTTTCACATTTTGAAGTTAGCCTTGAAAAGGAGGAGCTCAGAAAGCGAAGCAAGATAAAAGGTTTCTCATGAAAAATCATTTTCATCTGAGGCTCAGCAGAGAGACAGCTATGCTGGATGCCACAATTGACTCTTCTGCTTACTCCGAATCCTAGGTGGAAATGAATGAGCAGGAGAGAAAAATTCACTGCTGCCCTCTGTACCCATGCCTGAAAGCATAGTCTAAAGGTAGATCATTTTTTTTTTCCTTCCATTCCTATGCTCTACTTAGATAACAAACACATCCAGAAAAGCATAGCTATCTTTCTCTATACCTTGGAGAAAAATGTTACAACAGCATTAGGATTCCTACATGAGATTAAATCATTTTTCATAGGTTTAAATATCACCTCTCTAACACAGCATCAACTCCTTTGCCATTGGTAACACAAATCATATCTAAACACAGATTATACTGTGTATATGTACTTATACAAGTACAGCTTTGAAAATGTTGAAATACTTCTGACTATATTGGATGATATATTGGATGAAAAACAACAACAACAAACTCCTCACAAGAGCAAACCTTTAAACGAACAAACAAAAAAGCTTCTAGTTACAGAACTTCCCTGAAACAGGACAGGCTGGAGAGAAAACTGCTTAATAATATTGTGCATTTTGATAAATTACATGTTTTTGCTCTGCATAGTCTTTTCTTTTTTCCCCTATATATTGGAGAAATGAAAATTGTCAAGATCCATAGAAGTTTGAGAAAATGTTCTGTGAATGTTACTTTTTTTCTATTTTCTCTCAAAAACTCACACATCCATGGTGGATATAGCCATGGTGTATGTATCTTGGTTTTCAGTGTGGTTTAACATGCAGGATGCACTAATTTGTTGTTTAATTTTATATATATATATATATATATATTATTATTTTTTTTTAAATTACATTTCTTACCCCCCACCTCTGCCAGACAGCCTCACCATTTATCCTCCAAAGGCCTTAAAGTTCCTTAAAACTTCCTGGGCCTTGTGGCACATGATACAGAACTATTCTATGTTCACCGTGAACCTGATTTCATGATCTTTCATGTTTCTTAAGGAAGCCAAGGAAGAGAGATGTCATCGATCCACCCCATTTCCATTGTTTTGTTTTTTTGTTTTTGCTTTTGTTTTTATATAACTACTATAAACTGTAGGGGGTCAGAGTACAGTTTCATCCAGTTCATCATCCTATCACTACTGGTGACCAATAGAAATTACATAGGAGAAAAGGGTGAACATGGTGATATTTTCCCAGCACTTTCTCCAAGCCTCCAACAAATTGCCAGCTTAAGGATTTTTTGAGGCAGAAGTGTAGTATTTGAACTCATCATTGAGTTCATCTGTCCAGCTGAATTCTGAATTTATGTAAATGTTTTAACATTCATAAATTCCTGTGGAAAGAAGCTACACAGTTTAAATATACAATCTGAAGGAATAACTCTTTTTCTCTGTCTGGAACCTGTCACCCTCAAACATGTATTGGGATAGATCATGAATAACTATTTTATTTTACCTCTCTGTTCCACTCATGATACTACGGAGCTCCATGTTATCCTCTCTCTGTTGTTTCTATTCCCAAGTTTAGGAGACTCATTTTACACTGTTGCACCTCACAGATAGGCTGCTGTGGACCTCTGATCATCCCTGGCTATTCCTTCTCTGTCCCCTTCCTTTTTTAAGGATGGGGGGCCTGAAATGTACATGAAGAATGTTTCAAAAAGTAGGACCAGAAACATACATGATGTTCAGGCTGTGGCTTCAACGTGGGTTTACACAGTGACACTTTGACATATATTTCCAATTTTGTTCTTTCCCTTGTAACATTGTTTGCCCCAAGACACAGATGTACATGGGCTTTGCCTCCATGTTGCATGTGCCAGCTCTTCAAGCAATCCTCTAGAGAATCAGGGACCTCCTTCCTAACCCACCTGCTCTAGGTCCTCATGTCAAGCAAAGGCTACTGGGAACAATACTGTGCTCCCTCTCTCATGGGCAAGTTGCATCTTTTTCCACTGAGTTGCTTTCCAAGTCTCACATTTATCACATCTGTAAAAGCATTGCTGTATAGCCTTCCTGTATCAGCAAATCAAATCTTCACAAAGGCATTTTACCTGTCAGAGCATCTTTTTTTTTTCAATTACCCTCCTTCAACTAGATGGCTGGCATCATCCTGTGCCTGCCAGTCACTATCAGTGTTAAGATTTATGTTGTGAACTGTGATCAAGAGGATGTCTGAACTAGAACCAGGACTCCAGGATGAAAGAGCTTGTGTACCCACTGGGGTTGCACAGATTTCTCTGCACCAATTTAGAAAAGAATAGCTAAAATGACACAGACTCCAGGAGGACAAAGGTTTACACTTGCAAATATGCTTTAGGCCAGGAAAGCTTATTCTCCCCACATTAACAGAAGTGGCTACATTACCTGTGGTATACCTGCAATCCAGAGCCAGTGTTAATTTAACTGTCGACACAAAACAAATCCCTAATGAATAAAAAGTTTATGCTTACCTTAGGCCCATCATCAGAAGGCTTATTTTATAGACTAGAATGTAGTTTATTAAGGTATAACAAGCTCTAATAAGTATATAAAAAGTATAACAAACTTTAATAACAATTTTTTTAAAGTATATTAAAGTATAACAACCATATTTGATGGTGATTATCTACCATGACTGAAAAATTCCTGTAGGGCTCAAAGAGAAGCAGGACAAAGCCATGAAAATACCTTGGAGAGAATCATAAAAGTCCTACTTTAACAGCCAGCATGACAGGCCGAAAAACTATTTGTTGTCTTTAGGCATGAATGAAGTAAAAAGAGTAGCTGAGTGAATATAAAGCTCTTTTTGGTTGCTCTTGACTTGTCGGTTGTTGTCGTGGGTATGCTGCAGGCAGCTTGCAGGAGGGACCTATGCTTTACTTGAGAGTGATGATGGGACTCCTTGTTGGAGGGCATAACCATAAAACAAGTGCTCAGAGGTGCATGGAGCTGTCCCTTCGTGTCCCTGAAGCTGGGCTGCTTCCACCTGCCCCAGGTACTGACCATGGTACTGAATGCAAGGTGCTGCTTATGCAAAGCTTATGAGCCCAAGTGAGTAAATGGATTTTTTTTTTATTTTTTTTTCTCCCCAAGATGTCTAGTTTGATACATTTCTAACTCTTGTATTATCATTTCTGTCTAATGTTTCACTTTTTATTTCCTCTCTACAAAAAAAAGTAAAATAAAATAAATAAAATAAATTAAAAAAAATAAAAAGTGTCTATACGCTTCTCTTTTTGTTTCAAGACTGTCAGGATATATGCCTAACAATTTTGTAAAACATGCCACACATCAGTTCTCCCAGCAAGCTGCCATCAGTGTCATTTGTCACTATTCCCACTGACTTAATTCCTACTGGGTTTCACTGTGTTGAGGTCTTTGTTACTCTTTTTGTTTTAGTATCCACTTTGATTTACTCTATTGTTGCACCTGTAACTTTCAACAGCATTAAAACCATATATACTCATATGTACCATTTGTAAGCATAATTTGTTTAAAAAAAAAAAAAGGATAAAGTTCCTTTGCTTGCTCTAATATGGAAATACGTGTGAGAAAGTACACCTTGCCCTGAAATGCCTGAAACGTGATAGTCACAGTAGACACTGAAAACTAAGTTTTCAGTAGATTGTTTCTCTATAAAAAAATTGTCATTTTGTTAAGAAAAAAAATATGTTGCTGTTTGTGCTGTCAAAAAATTTGTTTAGAAAATAAATCCGACCCTATCTGGACTGGAATATCTTGGCTTTTTATATTGTAATGACTTGTTACTTTGAAAATGCAATCTAACATATCAAATTGAATATAAATTACCAATTAGAATACCAGTTGTCTCTGAGCAAGCCAAAAAACAATTATCGTATCAATTACTGAAACACCATCTGGAATACCAATCATCAACTAATGTTTTACTGTAATATACAAAGAGTAAGAAATAATTTAAACATAGAAACTAAAACCAGAGGGCAAAACACATCAACAAAATAAAACAAAATACAGTGAAACAAGGAATCCCATCAATATGAAATATTTCATCCGTCTAGAAGCTAATTTTGATAGAAATATTTTAAGCTATGTGTTACACAAACAGAGAAGGACTGGTGGGAGATGTGGTGGTTGGAAGCTGTCTTGGGCAGAGTGACCACGAAATGGTAGAGTTCTCTATTCTTGGCGAGGCCAGGAAGGGGACCAGTAAAACCGCTGTATTGGACTTCCGGAGGGCTGACTTTGAGCTGCTCAGGACGCTGGTTGGCAGAGTCCCTTGGGAGGCGGTTCTGAAGGGCAGAGGAGTCCAGGAAGGCTGGGCACTCCTCAAGAAGGAAATCTTAACGGCACAGGAGCGGTCTCTCCTCTCTACAGGAGGTCCCTCGCTACAGGAAGGACATGGACGTGCTCGAGCAAGTCCAGAGAAGGGCGACCAAGCTGGTGAGGGGTCTGGAGAACAAGTCTTACGAGGAGCGGCTGAGGGAGCTGGGCTTTTTCAGCCTGGAGAAGAGGAGGCTCAGGGGCGACCTTATCGCTCTCTACAGTTACCTTAAAGGAGGCTGTAGAGAGGTGGGGGTTGGTCTGTTCTCCCACGTGCCTGGTGACAGGACGAGGGGGAATGGGCGAAAGTTGCGACAGGGGAGTTTTAGGTTGGATGTTAGGAAGTACTTCTTTACCGAAAGGGTTATTAAGCATTGGAACGGGCTGCCCAGGGAGGTGGTGGAGTCACCATCCCTGGAGGTCTTTAAAAGACGTTTAGATGTAGAGCTTAGCGATATGGTTTAGTGGAGTACTTAGTGTTAGGTCGGAGGTTGGACTCGATGATCTTGAGGTCTCTTCCAACCTAGAAATCTGTGTCTGTGTCTGTTCAAAAGTGACTTCCAAAATTGCTCAAAAGAGATTCAAAGAAAAAAAAATTCAAGAATATCAGAATTTCTGTTGATTGGGTGTTCTGGCTTTTGACCCACTCTCACTACCATGAATGTAGATTCATACAGAAAGCAACAGATTCAGATCTCTGTTTCTGTCACAATAAATAACATTGTGTCAGCTCTTCATTTTCTGAGGCAATATCTATGTTTTAAAAGAAATTGGGAGATTGGCTCTGTATTCTTAAGTGGCACTTACTGATTTGGAAACTATACAGTAACTCTTCTCACTCATTTTACTACATATGTGCAGCATTTACTTGCCAAAAATAGACTCAGCGTTGAGATCATTTAAAACTTACTGTCACTTGCGTTAAGTGCTGTGTTCAAAATTTTTTTCTTCATTCACAACTAGCTATTTCTCCGATTTTCTAAAATCAAGGACATCCTCTTTAAGCCAGCCTGCACTGATTTTTAGCCTTTTGCTTGTATGTGCGCAGTAAAAGGTAACAGCACACACAGCTCTAATAGGCAGTACAAACATCAGGGCAAACCACAATATCCAGTGAAACCAAACACTAAGACAAGTCCCAGAGGCTTTTTACTGACCAAAGAAAGAAGTGAAGTACTAACCATCAGATATACTTCATGTGTAGGTAGTTTTTAAAAGCAGAGCCTTCTTTTTCAATCTCCCTCTCCCCACCACCTCCCCCGTACCTTCCCCCTCCCCCTCTCTCTTTTTACATTATAATATGCTGCCTGAATACCAACTGCTACATTTCAAATATCGTAAGTCTCAATTTATTTTATTTAATTGGATATTCTCTATAATGCAGAACAGCACAATCAATCTGAGACATCATCTGTGGAACAGGAAAAACCCAGAAGACTTCACAGATGGGGAAAACGATAGCTCAGGATATGTCTGAATGTGTCTGCCTCCACAGCGCAGTCAGTAACAATTTTCAGCACAGTAACTAGGCTTAATTTAACTGTCTTTTTTACATCCCGTTTAGAGGACCAGTGTGCCATCCGTACTCTCGGGCACTACAGCATGGTCCCTTACACAGCTCGGGTAGAAAAAAAAGGATGGAGAAAATGAGGAGAATTCATGTTGACTTGTAGAAACCACCCTCACACAGCTCCAGCCCCATGAACTCTCCCTGATGGTAAAAAAAAAAATATCTTGTGTCCTATACTGCAGCAAGGTGAATTTGAATAAAACACTTTTGAATAAAATACATTTGAATAAAACGCTTTTGAACTAAATATGTATCTGGATTGATGTACATCTGACTATGTAGGTCACCCGTGCTGGGTTAAGTCCAGTGCCTAGGAGGGTTTTTGCCCTCTGGAACAACTGTCCTTGGTGGACATAGAGGCTGTTCACAATATCTGGGAACTGTGGACACATCCTAGGCCCTAAAAGATGTTATCAAGGGCCAATTATATAAAAAATGTTGAGGCATGTGTGGTGCATGTCTTTCTCTCGTGCACCATTAATTTCCAGCACACTCTCTTGGCAAGTAACCATTTTGTTTGCAATAAAGCCTATGGTGCCAAGATTTCTAAATGGTCATAAAATGAAGGTGATCCCCAGAGGAGATGGCAGCTCTAGTGTGCAGCAGATGCCAGTGAAAATCTATGTTCATCTGCTATTTCATCTTTCTGTCAGGACTCTAGGCAATTAACAATAACAAGATGCTCTTGAAAAGAGTATGTAAACCTGCCATGTTCATACCCATATTCCTCAGAGGGATCCAATTGATTGTTCTCAACTTATGTCAACCCGGACTGACTAAAGTGCGTAGGTCATACTTATTTCTGTTCTGAGCTACATCATATTTCTGGTGGAAGACCAATAAGCTCTGAAACAAAGCAATAATCACATAATGATTGTCTGAACTTGTCAGAGTGGAGATGGGGAAAAAGTGCTGTACTGACCACTACCATTTTAATTTCTGAAGCTCTTTATAGCAGGATCAGAAAAAATGTTAGGAAGCAATAAAAACGCAGTAACTACATCATAGGATGTGAGGTCTATAATATACAGATTCTCTTTTGTAAAAGGCAGTCAGTGTAACACATTTACTGAATAACAAGCTTGTGCAAGGGCAAGGCCCATCATTCTTTCATGTGTGAATAATTCTCTGACACTAACAATTCAGAAAACCACACAATGTATGACAGACTTTAAGGTGTGTGTTATGCACAACATATAAGAAGTTAGTTGTATATTCCTAAAGGTTAAAGAAAGGCACAGGATAGACATGAATTTTCTAAATCCACCTGAAAAAATCTGATTATAGAGAGAACCTGTAAAAAGAAACATGTGCCTAGAGTTAGCTTCTATGACTGCCATCTTTTTCAGTGAAAGGACACTCACAAATATTATTCCTAGAAAACTTCCTTGTCTTCATTCATACCTCTGACACCGAATGTCCCATTACTGATGATTCGTTTAAAAAAACTCCTACAGAAAGTAATAAATAAATAAATAAATAAATCACAAAGCATGTGCAGCAAACTTTATAAACATTTCTAAATTATCTTTGTCAGGACATTCCAATCTGAGAATGATGTTTAAATTGTTCTGAATATCTCAAGTTCTGAACATTTCAGTATTCAAAAAAAGCAGACAGTTAAGGAAGAAAGACTGTTTCTGTTCACAGATACCATTCCTCTGAGTCCAGACCATGCAGTTAAAGAAATTTGTAGAATTCAGTCCTTATGAACATTCCACAAGGTGAAATTTCATCACCAAAACCACCTGTACGATCATGAATCTTGTTAGTAATAATTCAGAGAAGAGCCTAACGTGTCATTAACCAGGGCTGTCTTTGAAAAATATGCAGCACCTGAGTGGTTAAGTATGATTGTATTCTCTGCTGCTGAGATGGTACCATCCACAAAGAGAAAACTCAAATACAGTAGGTAGCAGCATATTTAGAAACCAAGAGAATAGTCAAATTCATCAGTAGGGCACTTAAACCTAAAAATACTGAAGGGTCTGCTAGTCAATGGGAAATAACAAACAATCGAAAAAAAATCAAAACAAGACAAGCAAAAAACACCTAACAAACCCCAAAATAACATCAATGCCTTCCAAATGCAAGACCCTTCTTTAAAAATAAAATAAAATTAAAAAAAAAATCAATCAAACAAAACAATAATAAAAAATAAATACACATGGACTCCTTAATTCAGCCCCTGGGTGAATGTCTGGTTACACACAATTAGGGAAAGCTGTCTTAGAAAGTCCCTAAAAGAAAGAGAAATGTGTACCTCTTTGTATTAGATATCAGCCCTAGAATCAAAATGGCACTAAAAAATCATGGATCCCACTGGACTCATCTCTTTCTTCAAATACCTTTATGATCACAAATCTATGTCCTGAAAGGGATGGACTTTAACAAGAGATACTCTTGTTAAATTTGCATGAGGAGCTAGCCACCAAACAGCAACATTTTTCTTCATTTACAAAGCAATATGAGCCTGTTTACAAAGGACTGCTCCAGCAGTCATAATTCCAACTGCACTAACTGCAGTCTTGAAATAGATTTCCAAAGATGATTTTAATGCTTCAATCAATAAAGTATATTATGTGCCTAGGAGTGAAAGAAATAGATGAATTAGAATTGTAAGGGATGAAGTTTTGTGAGAAAAATGAGGATCAAGTAAGAACATAATATGGTAGACTATTTCCTTTCAGTTCCTGACAATATTCATGATGTTTTCAGTCTCCTTATGTGACATCTCTACTTGGTATTAATTTTACGGCATGGTATTCATTTTATGGCTGCTGCTGATATCTCCTTCAGTAATCAAGCCATGGTAAGAAAATTATTATTATTACATTCCTTTTTTTTTTTTTTTTTTTTTTTTCCCCACAAATGGCTGGTTTTGTGTACAACCAGGACAGCAACTCTCAAACTCATTCCTCACATAATGTATTTTCTAATGATGAGTCTTTACCCGGTCCTTTAAAAAGTAAACCTAAACCAACCAAGATAAAGAAAATTCCATCATTTACAATCTTGAGCCTTTTTTTCTTCTCAGCTTTCTCAGTTAACAACCCATTTTATGGGAAAGTACATCAGAAGTTAAATATTAGACCAAATACAATGGTGAGTCATAAGAGTTCCTAAACCCCGAATAGTGCTGTCCAAATGTACTTAAGCTACTTGGTGCTCTTGTCTGTTCGCTCCCTGTCTTTTTCCTTCTTTGAATTTAACTACTTATGTCAGAATATCTTATATATTATCCTCAATTAAAAAAAAATCAAAAAAATCAAAGCAGTTACTTTAATCCAATCTCTCTGAATATCCACAATTAAAATTCAGTGATTACTCTTCCTGACACTAAGTTCCCATTCAGTGAATATAGGCCATAAATGTTCTTAATTCATGCATAATGATTATTCCCTGAGTACTTTCCTTCTGATTTATACAAGTGCAAGAGTCTGTAAATGCACAAAATAAAGTTCTACCTTTTTTATTGGTCTGTGTCGCAGCTCATCTCTTCTCCTTAGTTATAAAACTACAGTTGTTATTTACGATGCATAAAGACTAATGTTCACCCTTTCTATAGAAATGAGCAGGCATTGTCTTTAAAAACATGAAAATAAAAATGCATCTTCCATACTTGCAAATTCCAAATTTAACTTTCTCGGTAAAAAGTGTATGTTCTAGGTTTTACTACATGCAGATGGATTGTATGAGAAATATTTTGATCCACCTATAATCCCATCAATCAGAAGCAATGGGGAAGGAAAGCATTTGACAGCCTGCTTAAGGTCAGTCTTTCGGCCAATTTTTCAGAAACTCAGTCATGGTAATTCATGACAATTATTTATTTTCTGAAACCCTCTTGTTCAACTTGCAGTCATTTGGTATAACCTGCAGTTGGCTTTCTTACAGACACAATCCCATGCCTCAGTGGTATTTTGCAAATGTACTGCTTGCTGAGCTGCTCGCTGCCCAAACACCCTGTCAAGCTTTCAGCTGACTTTGGAATTTAAAATAAAGTTCTTGATAGGACACAAGAAGAAGCAACCCTTCAGCTCACACTGATGATATCCTCCATTAAAAAAGGCAATCTTTTGCTTACTCATATTTCACATTGTCCTGGTTTCAGTTAGGACAGAGTTAATTTTCCTCCTAGTAGCTGGCAGGGTGCTATGTTTTGGATTAGAATGAGAAGAGCGCTGATAACATGCTGATGTTTTAATTGTTGTAGAGCAGTGCTTACACCAAGCCAAGGACTTTTCAGCCTCTCTCTGTCCTGCTAGCGAGCAGGCTAGGGATGCAGCAGAAGCTGGGAGGGGACAGACCCAGGACAGCTGACCCAAACTGGCCAAAGGGGTATTCCATACCATCTGACGTCATGCTGAACAATATATAGGTGTGGCTAGCCGGGGTGGAGGGGTGGCCGGCTGCTCGGGGATAGGCTGGGCATCGGTCAACGGGTGGTGAGCAATTGCATTGTGCATCACTTATTTCGTACACATTATTACTATTAATACTACTATTATTATTATTATTGTTGTTATTCTTTTCCCTGTCTTAATAAACTGTCTTTATCTCAACTCACAGGCTTCACTTTCCCGTTTCTCTCCCCCATCCCGGAGAGGGAGGGGGGAGGGTGAGCGAACGGCTGTGTGGTGTTTGACTGCCAGCCGGGCTAAACCACAACACACATGAATTAAGAATACCACTGTATGGTGGCAGAGACGTCTTAAAAGAGCATACACTTCAGATAACAAACTTTACTGCTAACTTTGCTGTAAAGGTGAGACTTTTCTAAAGATGTTACATAATATGAATAATTCAGTAATTGAGCTTATTTTTAACTGCATTTCCTTTTAATTGAACTACTGAGGTATTGAACTTAAGGCTGTCACTTTTAAATGACTTGTTACATTAATAAAATGAAATGAAAAGAAGTCTTTCCTGAACTTTCCCATGCTTGGAGGTGCTTTGTGAATTATTTCCTCCAGATAGGCACTGCACAGAGAAATACATCTGGAGCACTGACAGCATCACCCATCCCTGACCCCAGAAGAATCTCCTTGCTTTCTCCATGTTGAAGACCAGACCAGTGTAATACAACAGAACAAGAGACTTCTATTTAGCAAGACAGCTAAGTAAAACCTGGTGGCGAGCACACAGCCAGAGCCCACTGTGCCCGTTACAGATGTCAGCGGTGTGGCTCAACCACCCACCTGCGGGCAGCCCAGACCCTGCAGTTACGCTCCCAGATGGTGTGAAAGGAGATGAGGACACCCCTCTGCTGACCTGTCCTCCTGCACCCTATGTGCCTTGCAGGAACACTCCCCCACTCTCACATACACTTTCTGATTGTTATATTCACCCTCAGTAGAGCTGACTTTTTTTTTTTTTTTTTTTTTTTTTAAACATTCTCCATGGTAAAATTGCAATTTGATTAAAACTGTCTCTCGCCAGTCCATCAGCCTCTGTACCACCCTCTGAAATCTTCACTGAGACGGAGTTTCTTTAGCTCCTTCTCCCAGAAGAAGTCTCACACCTTTGGACATTAAAAGTTTCACTGTAAAATGCTCTTACTGTGATTCAGAATGAAACAGGTGATTTCACAATGAAACACCAGAGTTCCCATTTCAGGGAAAAAGTCAGGATTTCATATGGTGCGTAACAATATTTTCACTGGTGAATTTCCAGTAGGAAAAGAAATTCCATATTCCTTGGATATAATACACCCAGATATAGGGGTATTAAATAATTCAGCTGAGTACTGAGAGAAGTTGGAGGAACACAGAGATGACTACTAAAGTTACATTTCACTGAACTGTAATGTGTGAGGGATTTTCTGCTTTTAGTGCATGAATGGCTTTTTCCCCCCCTTATTCTATTACTTCACATTCTTTTTATTATTATTATCTTTTTAATTTATTTTTATTTTTTTTTTTATTTTAAAAACAGTATTTAGTATTTACTAGTAGGATTCCGGATATGCATAAAAAAAGTCCAAAACTAGGAAAAATATTATTATATATATGAGAGAATCATTAGCAAATAGTTAACTATAAATTCACCTAGATGATATTTAGCGATATCTTATCACAAGTATTACTGCTAGGCTCTATCTAGTTCTCCAAGTCTATTTTAAGCCAGCATTATGATGAAATTAGTTAGCATGCAGACTCTTTAAATAATAATAAAAAAAGACAACCACCACAATCATATAACTTTTCCTTTCTTTCTGTAAAAGTCCCTCTAACTGATTTGTGTAAAATCTTATATTCTCTGGGAACATTGTTAGAAGCTGTAAAAACTCACCTTTCTCTTAGAGAACCATGCTTCTTAAAGGCAACTTTCTATGTTTGGAAATTCACTGTAAGGGTTGCCATGGTGATTAATTTTAAAAGTGAAATTCTCCCCTTTTAAAGTTTTTTCTTTAAAGAAGAAATGCTCCATACTAGGGCCCAGTCCTCTGCAAGGCAAATGGGAATGAAAATCTGTCTGTCTTGAAGACTAAAAGATAGAGCATCTGTGCCACTGAAACTTTGAGACAGAGACATTTCCACTGAACAAGAACATTAGAAACATTTATTTTTACCTAAAAATGAAAGAAAAATATATTAATGGAAGAAAGAACTGATGGACAAAAGCAGCATCTTCCAGATGTCCGACTGCAGCCAACAGACCAGGTTATATTAGTGAAAGGAAGGAGAAAAGGTAAGGAGGGAATAGCAGTGGTAACTGGTGCTCAGCAGCAAAAACAGTGAAGCAGAGTCAACTGAGACAGCATCATTGCATGACAAGAGAGAGAACAGAAGTGCATACTCAAAGAAGAGTCTTGAAGGCAAAGGTCATCAACAACTCTTTACCTAAGGTATCTTCAGTTTTCTTTTCATGGCTCAAGATGAAATTTCACATGGATGTCTCCATCTATTGACTCCTCCTCAGTACAGTGCTGCATTAAACCTTGGCTTTCCACACAGCTCTGTTACTGCAGGGAGCAGACAAGCATGCAGCCCTGCTCCTGCAGTGGGAGATGGAAAAGTACAATTTCTTCTCTAAAAACATATATAATGCTCAACATTACATCATGCAACTTGTACCTGCATAAGCTGTCACTCCAGAAATAATAGTAAATGTTGTGCAAGTTCAATACCCAGGCAATTTATGACTTCCTTATTCACAGTATTGTGAGACAGCTGCATTATTCATTATGTGTTTAATATTTTATTTTTCTAGACAGAAAGATCTGTACAAGCACAACTAAAATTTCTGACATAGACAAAGTTGATTTTAAAACAATCAAAAATTTTTTTCAAAGACTTTTTTGACCTTAAAGCTATAGTTTAAATGGCAAGAAGGAAAAAGCATGCTGCATCTCATGAGGTTTGGTGCCTGGGTGTCACTCATTTTACTTTGAATGACTAGCCAGGAAAGACTTTACTTGATCTACTACCACACCAGTCATAGTAAACAAA
Organism: Cygnus olor; assembly: GCF_009769625.2. Lineage (NCBI taxonomy): Eukaryota > Metazoa > Chordata > Aves > Anseriformes > Anatidae > Cygnus > Cygnus olor. Next base: position 45,581,083 of record NC_049169.1, read on the forward strand.
AAATAATCTAAGTTATAGCAAATGATTTTAAGAAGTTAAACAAATGGTCATGAAGACAATGAAACAAATCAACAATTTAAAACAGCAGAACAGACAAACAGGCACTATTACTACTTTATCTTTACTAACCATAATGTTTAATAAATCCTTATGCTTCATATTTACCTATTATGGCTTCCAGGGGAAAAACTGTTATCTGCGTGACACCAGAATTACAGGTATAAACGAAAGGAAAGTTGGATAGGAAATGGGCATCACCTCTGCCCCCAGCCTTTAGAGAAGCAATGGTGCTCCTAAATCACTTGTACAACAGCACATGCCATTTTGCTTTTTCATACAGAGAAGGATCACACCTCTCAGTAACTCCCTGTTCCCTAAAAAAAGTCCAGTTTGATTTCAATGTACAAGAATTGCCAGAGAACTGTATTTAGCAGCTAACTGTTTTAAACACAAAAACCGTTTTTGCTGAGCAGGGAGAAAACAGGAGTCCAAAGTGCAAACAGTTAAACTGCTACAAGTATCTCAAGATTTTATGTCTGTTATCAACAGTTAAGTTCACTCTTTTACACACTAACTTTTATGGAGAAAGCAAATAGATGAAACCTCTAACTGTTCCCTATATTCATTCCTGAATAAGAGTCTTTTTAAGAACCACAGAGACAAACTACACTTCAGAAATCCAATCTTAAAACTTCCCAAGTCTCCTTAGAGATTGATAATTTCCAGTGTTCATCTACTTTCATGGAAATAAGCCCAGGATTCCTCAAGATTATTCCAGACAGGTAAGAAAACAAGCTTTTGCCAGCTTCAGTTGATGGGGAAAAAATAAAAATAATAATAAAAAAAAAAGAACAAGAGCAACTATATCCTGAATACTATCTTCCTCCATTGATTTTCATCAAAGAGATTTTGTTCCTAGCACTGAAAACACGTACACAGCTTTTGACTCAGTGATAAATATACGCAAACTTATTATCAAAAGGTCATTTCAGGAATGCACATTCATGCAACAGAAGTGGAAGCACATGCTTAAAGAGCACAAGAATTCTAAATTCTACAAAGCCACAGAAACAAAAACGTTGAGATATGTGAAAACTAAGCAGGAATTTGAAATATGAACTCCTCTGGGTCACAAGAGACAAAACATTCTGAGAAGTTATTGCTCAGTTTTTGGATTTATCTTGAAGAAATTATATTTGTCCCAGAAGAGCTTTTTAGAGAGATAATCAGCAACTTCATGTTACTAACAGTGTATGTTTTTAAACTAAGCACACACAGTACTGGGCACACAAGTAAGCTGGGCACACAAATGGTGGAACTGAGAGATACTGGAAGAGAGATAAATCACTCCAGTCACTGCTCAGCTTTGCTACTCCGCACCATCAAAGACTAACTTCTAAGTTATTGGTTTATCTTCATTTAAAGGTATGAATGTTCATACTGGACTTGAAAAGCACCATACGTCACTGGAAGACACTGAGGTGAGATGGTGAGGAGCATTATGTATTGCTAATATTCCTCTATAATCCTCTATAAACCTCTATAATTTTCAGTGGTCTACAAACCTGTGTAGCCCTTGCCTGCTACCTCCAAATTCCACCTGGGAGCAGAGAAGTGGATGGAGGTTTCCATGCAGCTGACAGAGGTCTCTGTTTAGCTCAGAAAAAGAAAACAACAACAACAACAACAAAAACACAACTGAGAATCACTGGAACTAACTCACTCCATTAAATGTCTGTGAAAGTTGAGATGAATTTTGTGTCCATGAGTAAAGTAAACAAACTGAGAACAGTACTGAAACATCATTCATGTGCTTTGTACTTTTGTTTCTTTCCTTTCGCCTCTTTATGTTTCATTTTCTTGAACTAGCATCTTCCTTAGACTATGATTTTTTTCTTGTTTACTCAGCTTCAGGAAGCTGCAAAACAATTTCTTCCTACCTAGGGTGTTTGTGAATGCCTTTGGAAACACTACGGCTTAGGGGGGATATAAACTAGATGGGAACTAGTCTGAATACTGGCCAGTGAAGCCTGTAACACCCACTCTACTTGAAAGGCAATATCATATCTGCAACAGGCATTGGATTATGCATGAATTCAAGATCACAGCTTGCAGACATAGCACTTTGAAGGCAGGAAATCCCTAAAGAGGACAGGATTGATGGTTCAGCAAGCTGTATGAGCTGGCATTGAAGGAGAGGTGAATGAGCTACTGGATCAGGCCTTACATGATGGCCTGGGACTCCTGCAAGACTTGGACCTAACCACCACAAACAGCCAGAAGAAAAAGTGGGAGCTATTTCATAGTTCTTCACACAGTGATGTGAGCCTGTTGATATCCTGAAAGGATATAACCAGTGCTGATCTGTTCAAGCTTTGGCATTCAATTGAACAAGTACATGAAAAATGAACAAACACATTCTGTATAACTATCCTCTATTTTTAATTTGTTCTGAGCTTTACAAATAATAATGCCAAGAAAACTTTAGTTTAAAACTTAATTTAAGAGGTACTGTTGTCTTTGAAGAGTCCAAGGCACACAGATGGAATTTTTGGTGATTATAAGTTAAGTTGTCTGGTAACTAAGTGCTCAGATGACTGACTGTTGCCCTTCTGGTCCTTCACTAGGATAGTGTCAGCATTCAGAACAAGCAGGCAATACATGAACATACTGTGGAGGATGCTGGCTGGCAAGGAGAGCCTAACTGGCTAATTCTTGACACTGTGAAAGAGAAGGAACCCATGGAGTTGGAAACAAGGTTTTCACCTAAGCCACACTTCAAGGGATTCTAGCATATTAGGCACATTAAGGAGGGGGGAAAAGCCCTAGGGTCAGATATCAGGGGAGAAAGCCAGAGAAATCCCTGGGCCACCATGGGCAGACATATGTCAGTTCAGATACATGTTGTAATCTCCTTTCTCTCCTTAGAGCACATCTGAGGTCCTCCCAGGAGCTTGCTCCCTAGGAAATGAAGGTAAGAAGCAAATGAAGACACAGCTGCCCAATACAATATCCAAAATGTGAATACATGGTAAAAGTTCTGTACAGTTTTTGATCTTACACAGAATGGGAATAAAAAATGGATTTTTTTTGCCCTCCTCTCAGAAAGAGGAGAAAACACGGCATGAGAAATAGATACTTTCATTACAAACTTGGAATTTCAATGTTATAGGTAGCCTTGGAAACATAAGGGACTCTTTTAATTAGACAGAAAAACTTTTCTGGATGTTTCCAGCTGTCAAGAAGGCACTGCAGAGACACAGATCTAAACATCAAGACAGGTTTCCAGATAGTAAGACCAGCTGAGCTATCCTGGGACTAGATCAAAATGATGTGTGCTCGTAGCACAGAACAAAGAGATAAGGCTTTAACTGACAGATTCCAGAAATCAGAAAAGAGAAAAGAATTTACTTGGAAAAGGAGAAGAAAAACACAGGTTCCTCCCTTCACCCAGGGCCTTTCTCATTATCATGGGGCAGAGTGACAGGTCAGTATTCCCCCTTCCAATGCAGTCCAGTTTTACCTTCCCCATCATTTCCAGATGAGAGAGAACTGCTGTGTGAATATAGCAAATTCAATGACTCAGGATCCTGCATTACCAGATCAAGCTGCCAGCAATTCAGCTGCTACATTTGCAACTTTGCTATGAGATCAATGACCAATTCAACTCCAGCTGGATGGGGGAGTCACTGCAATGTAATCTCCTGCAGCACTCCTAAGTGGCACCATTAGACGGAGGAATTGTGGCCAAGGGATATTAATATGCCATAGTAGCAATCTGTGACTGCTACATAAATGTATGGCATCTAGTATATCTATGAAAGAGCAGACATTGCCGTTCAGAGCCTTCAGAAGCAGACTTTGGGGACATTTTCCACACTGCATGTCAGAAGGACAGTGTAAGCCAAGGTCAGAGAGCAGTACTGGGAGAGGACTGCACATGATGTTCCCAAAGTGCTGCATGCTCAGAGCTTGAGCAATAAATCATCTGGTTTCCCTCTGTACAGCTCCAAGCTTCCTGAAATACTTGATTATGTTACCCACAGAGGAGTCATTGAAAAAGTAACTGGACTGACTGTGATGAAAATGTGCCTAACTGAAACAAACAACAACCTAGTATGAGGGACAAAACCCTCTGGCAGGAGCCTCCACAGACCCATGGACAAAAGCACTGACTATAAATTCCTGTTTAGGAGGAATCATTCCAATTTAGTACCTGTGAAGGACATGGGAACCCATTTAACCTAGGGCAAAATTATCCACTGCCTGTGGCATTGAGAAGTCTTGGCATAATGAAGGCGATTAGCTTCCTTGGTGTCTTTGATGGAGAGGTCTAAAGTACTGTTGACTCTGATCTGTGGCAAACATCAGCCAGGGTCTAGAGGTGATGTGTGAACTGAAGCAACAAGTAACAACATTTCAGCAAGGAGTGCTTTTGTAGGAGAAACTCAGATGAGGCAGAGACAATCCAGGAATGTGGCATTAAGCTGCATCCAATTCTTAGCAAGTACTTAGAGCAGCATACTGGGGAAGCTGCCTACACATCAAACATCTGAGGACATCGGAAAGGCTCTACCCAAGCCCAGGAAATGCTCAGACCAAGGAGGCAAAAGGACTCAAGTAATGATCAGTTATACCTCCTTATCCTTCACACAGCATCCTGAGGGTGCTCAAGGCAGCTAGCAAAAGCTGGTGACCAGTGGCAATAGTCCAAGTCTGGGAACAGACATTTGACTGGGTAAGTAAAGAAATAAGCAAAGCAGTAGTCTTAGCATATTAGTACAGGATTAATTAGTGATTAGTGAAGAGATGGCCCATGAACCAGCCACAACTGCACCGTTGAGCAGGAGACATCAACCACAGCAGCCTTCAAGCAGTCCCATCAGCTCAGAATACATAATAGCAGACCTGACAAAACAGAAGCAGTTGTATGGACTGAAAACAAGATGGTTGCTAATGCTAGCAGAAATACCAAAAAGCACATACTTTCTACAGTGCTCAAAAATCATTCACAGGCAATTTTTCTGATTAGACAGAGTACAAGGGGCAAATGTATCTCCTTGCACCTCCTGCTGCCAAATGAGAGATGTGGTCCCCATTCAAGACTGGATTCTGTCTGAGGGGAGTTCCATATTGTCCCAGCAGAATTAAGGGATGACAGCATGAGATGAACAACACTTCTCATGGAAGGACAGAGAAAAGCAAAGTTGTATATCACAATACCAGCCCTGGGGCTTAAACATATGCCTGCCTCATACAGTGGAAGCTGAGGAACAGATCAGAGGGGGATTTATCACTCTCGGAGAACACAGAGGAGGTCTGTTCACTTTCAGTGATAGCATGTAATCACAGCAGATGACTCTTCCAAATTCTGAGACACAGGCTATGCAAATGGCTTGTGATCCTTTCACTAGTATTACTGTATGTAAACAGAAGGCAGCTGTTTTACCATCCAACACATTAAGTTCAAAAGATAAGTCAGAATAAACACAATAAAGCAGTTCGACTTCAGAGGGAAGTGTATGCACACATCTTCTTCACCTGGATATTCAGCAATTAAAAAGAGCTTAGTGGCAAGGGCAAGACAGGTGGGAAGGCACCAACATATTTTAAAGTGGGACAACTCTACTGCAACCTCTCCAGCTCTGCAGAGCAGCTCAGCACAAGCCAGAGAAGTGGGGCCACCAGCGGGCTGGGAGGTGTGCTGGGCTGTGAAGCACACACCTCAGGGACAGCCAAGGAGTGCCCGCTGGGCAGGCAGACCATCACAACAAGAGAACAAAGGACGGAGGCCACAACACGCAGATGCATCAGTCCAAGTCTTTTGTGTGGACGAAAGAAAAACCGATGCTCTAAAATGCTGGAACTAGGAGATGGTTCTTAGTGCAGGAAAAAGATGGAGACAAAAGGAAAGACAACTGCAAAGTAGCTGCATAGTAGCTGTAGCATGTCTGCATCAGGTAAAACTAGAGCCAGCTCATCTGACACAGGCAATTCAAACCCACGAGGGGCCAGTGGGAAGCTGCCCCGCACCATGCAACCCAGTACACAAATACAAGAGAAGGAATGTTACCACCTCCTGTAATGACAGGAGCTAGAAGGGGGAGGTTAGTGAGAGGTTCTTTAGAGGAATACGAAACCTACCGGCTAGAATGGGCTGATAGGCAAGGCACTAACAACCTCTGGCCTCAAAAAAAAGAGAAAACATTTGCAAAAATAAATACTGCCTTGCAATGATAAAAACAAAAATGGAAACCTGTAGCAACTTGCACAGTGCTTGGAGGGAGCAATAGGTCTTGCAGAGAACACAGGTTGAGTACCAATCAGTCTAAATGTGTCTCCGTGGCTAGCACTGCAGCTATACTTACAGCACCTCTGCAAATACCTAATTCAGATGCCCGCTGTTACATGACTCATGAAACGTAGTGATTTTCCTTTCCTTGTTGAAAAAGATTAAAACATTATTTCTATATATTCTCAATACAAGGAATAGTGAAGTTATTAACAACAACAACAAAAAAAGTGAGCTCAAGGTTTCAAAAACAGGTTTTATTTTCCCTTCTGAGTTCCACTTGTGTAATCATTTACTCTTAATTCTGTCTAGTTTTAACTTTTCTTCTCCAGGCTTTTCATAAAATAAAAGTTTTCCTGCCCCGCTCTTTTTGTTTGCTAATGTATTATAAGATAATAAAAAGTATGTATGCAGCCTTAAACTTTAGTCATGCATCTAGCAGTTCTGGCGCTACAATGATTTTATACTAAATAAAACAACTTACCATGTATAATGACAGAGAGAGTAACAAAAACTTTTCTCATATTAAGTGTTCATTCATTTTAATGATACTGCACATCATGAAAAAAAGAAAACAACAAAGGTGAATATCTGATAATGTGTCTCACTTAAATATCTGCCTGTGAAAGTCACCCACCTTCAGAGCGGAAAGGGGAGGTTCCCTTCCCCACAAATACAGGGAAGCCTCAAAAACAGCAAAATCCTTGGCTATGATGACATATGTTTTGTTAAGAAATTTCACTTGTAGCCTGAGAGCTTATTAATCATTTTTCATTCCTGAAGAGTCATTTTTCCTCAGCAGAGCTACGCCATAAGCAATGTCACATTGTAATAGATCACGTAGTACCACTGACACACTGTAATTCACTCTGTATGCGGACATTTATGGTTTCGTACTGACCTACTTCATGCTAATGGTATAATAATGTCAAACCATGGTTTTTACAAAGAAAAAAGAAAGTGGTAAATCACAGGCAAATGGCCACTGTGGCAAGTAGCCACATTTCCCAGAAGAGGACCTGGTCTTGCTGTCAAGGATGCCCCCTCCTGTTAACCAGCTCAGTCCCAAATAATATGGTTTAAAAAGTGAAGTTGTTGGTGTCACTCTGGGGGGCTCATTAACCACTCCCAACATAAAAAAAAGCTGTCACGTATCAGAGACATTGCAATGAGTTGGTGACAATGCTGTGCAGCCCTGGCTACAGATTGACACCATCATCCCTGATGTGATGCTGGGCTGGGCTAGGGCAGGGCCAAAATCCTCCCAAAATGGCAAGAGATGGGATCTGCTGCTCTGAGGATGGAGAGGTGGAGTAACACCTCATTTTTGAGAAGACTTCTCAACCTCAAGTCCTGCTGCTTCATCTCCCCCTGCCTCACTAGTAGTGGCCAGGCTGCTTTTCCAGGCTGCTGGCATAAGCACCAAAACAGCAAAGCTGTTTGCTCTCTCCTGTGGCTCACAGCAGATGCCAGGGGTACCTCTGCCAGGAGCCGGCCCTGCCTCTTGGCACTTGGACTCCATCGTTGCTAAATTTCAGCCCACTCTGCACCACCTCTGGGGCTGCTTAGGCTTTCTCAGCAGCTGGAGGAGCTTGTAGGTGCTTGCCCCCTCTTTGCCACCCAATCTCATTGGTCCCTCAAAGATTTACCTTCTTTCTAAAAAGATCCTCATTACACTTACTCTCCATCTCCTTTCTGTTCCCTTAAACCATACTTCTCTCCATTTCCTCTATCTTTGATCTTTTAATTAATCTGCTTTCATTTGTTCAACTGCAGCACAATGTATTTGCAGCGCTATTTTCTGTACTGTACATTGCTTCAGTTATCTTATAATTCTCTAAAGCGTTCTGGAGATGGCTTATTTACAAGACATCATATAATTATAGAAAGTATTTTAGATTACACTGGAAATGAGTTGTCATTTTGAAAGCAGCAGTGAAATACGCTGTGGATTTAATCCACTGTTTTAGTCTTATACCAAGGTACAAACAAAACCTAACTGCCAAAACCATGAATGCAGGTTTCGTAGTAAAAAGAGTTTACTCCCAAACAAAACAAAAACATCCTCACATAATTTCACCCACTAAAATTATCTATTAATTACATTTTAAAATCAGCATTCAGAAAAAATGCTCCAGCAGGTGGTAAACTGTACGCCATTCACAAATATTCCAGTATGCCAAATGATAGTTAGGCATAGTGTTTAATGAAAGCAAACCCTTACTTCTGCTCTAACAGCTGGGAAATAGCACTGCTGGGACTGGTGTAACATAGGACTGAGGTCTGTTCTCCAGTCTGCGTGGTGGCACACAGTGACAGCACAATCTTGGAGTGTAGGCAAATCGTTACGTAGTGAATCCATGCAAAGCGTTTCTATCTCAGGCTGCAGCAGAAAGCAGGGAAGATAAAAAACCACTACTATTTTATTTCCAGTGTGTTGCAGGATGCTGTTGGCTAGAGTCAGCAAACTTCTAACACCAGAATGTGTTCCTCCACAATTACAAATATATAGAAAAAAGGATGAATATTGTATTCATTTGTGGATTTCAGCTGCAGGATGCCAGGAATTCCGTGACAATGCTGTCACTCTGGTTACTTGCTCATAGTTTACACTGGTTGAAAGATATGAGGATTTAACCAGTACTTTTTTGGACTAGGATTCTACAACAGCTAAATGGTTTACACCTTCAGGTTTCTATATATCGCACACCAATTTGCGTCTGGGTTTACCTAATGCATCAGTTATTCTAGAAGGCCAGATTTATCCAATTCAGTGCAGACTCCTCATTTAAATATCAACTTCTTCCTGACATTTTAAAAGCAAAGGTTCCTTTGCTATCCTCATGGTAAAGGTAAAATTCTTATTTAAAAAGCAAAAGAAATAATAACCCAGGAAAATCTTGCTTTAAAGTACTTTCAAAGGAGTTGACTAATTATAGTTGGGTTAGCACATCGCATCTTGTAAATAATTCAAATTATTTCTCCCACCACATATCTAATTTTGGGTCTATCTTCTTAGAATTTCAACTACCATTGTGCTGTCCATTAACTTTATTTTGTTGTGTCCCACTAGGGATTTGCAATTTTTTTCTAGTTTTGCTATTCCTAAGTAATTCTTTATTGTCTGCCAGTGTTGCTGCATTGGTGTTCACCATACAAAAAGCCTTTCAATTTTCTCTCCCAACTGTAGTCTCTGCTCTCTTTCATGCTTCCCCTGTGCATACAACAGCCTCTGTCATCCAGTTATGACTAAGTTCCTCTTGCCTTGCACCTTTTACTTTACCCTAAACTACCTTGGAAAGATATCTTTTTGGTTTGCCCTTTTACTATGAACTGTCTCCCTTTCCTCGAAAAGCAATCCTGGATTGACAAAGCATGAGACAAATTTCAGTGGTTTTCATTCATGGCTTCTGCTCTGTGCTCCCCCCTCCCATCCCTGCCTTCTCTGCTCAGCTCATTTCTGGGGGCCACAACTGCACCCCCCTTATTTGTCAGAGAAATGTCGTGGCAGTCTCTGGCATTGCAGGCAGAAACCATTTCAGTGTCTTACAACCATCTAAAATGTTTCACATTCATTGCTTAAACTAGTGACATTTCAGATATTATAATGTTACAAATAGTAGTACCAGACATTTCCCTGTCTGCAGGGCTCCAAGGAACTCCAGCCACAACGTATTTGATTCAGCAGTCATCTTCAAACAACTGGAGATGTTTTCTCACTTGGCCTCCAGAGAAAACCTGCACTACTGACATTTCTTTAAATGAAAGCAATAAAAAGCCAGCTGGTTAAAAAAAAAAAAAAGACATAAAACTGACTAAAGAATAAAAACCATCTACTAAAATGCCTGTCCTACTCATAGGAGATCAATCAGAAAACCAAACCCAAGGAAATGTGCAGAACAAGGATTTTTCTCCCTCTCATACTGTGTATGTGTATATATATAAATATATATCTTTCTATATTTAATATATATATATTTTTTAAAAATATATTTATATATTTAACAAGTTGTCATGACTATTACAACAGTAATACTCATACTTGCCATCTCTGCGAAATACAGTTATAGTGATATTCTAAGTCTAACAGCTTTAACAGTCCTGATTTCCCTTGGGAACAGCACAGTAAGAAAGATCTTGAAGGCAGTGGTAACACGTAGCAATATTGCAGGATTCCCTCAGGGCAATTTGTTTCAAAAAAAAAAAAAAGAAAATATAATGACAAGGAAGGTATAGCAACACTTTGGAATAAAACTACACAGGATACAAGAAGATTACCTATGAGGTTGTTAACTTGTGTTGTACTTGGCCAAGCAGCCTGATTTGAACGCCAGAGGTGCTTTCAATTCAAGAGTGTTGAGTAACCAGCTGAAATAAAAGTAAATTCAAGGCAGAGAAACATGCAATGTGTAGCTAAACTTACCTAAGCTAATAAAATGTAAAAAGGCTAAGTGGAGCCAGGGCAGCAAGTGAACAAGCTAACAAGTGAATAAAGTCAAGCTGCAACTCAGCTGTTGCCCTGCAGGGTTAGGAGAGATGTGTAGCACAGTGCTGAAGTGGAGCATCTGCTGTGGGGCAGAGCAGCAACACTCTGGGCCACAGGTAATGGAGATAAATAACACACAGTATGCCAAAACCACAAAACTGGAAAGGGCATTTAGAAGCACCACCATGCAAACTCTTGTCAAGATTTCATGCTTCTTTAGCATCCACACTTCACTCACAATCTATTAAAAGCACAACAGCAATCTAATATTAGCATATTCTGACAATCCAGAGCCTAGGTGAATCTTTATATCTTTTACTTCAAAGTTAATCTTTCACTCTCAACACACAGTTTTTCTTTTGATGGTCAAAGAATATCAGAGATTTATTTCCTAATTCTCTTTTCTGCTTTTCTAATGGTCAGCTAGTTAGCAACTAAACTGAAGAATCAGCTATATTCAATTACCAAGAAAGATAGCACAATATTTGTATTGAAAACACATTTTCTTTTGTTTGTTTCATGTGTGAGGAAAGCATGAAAGAGATTAGCTCTTTTGCATCTTCTGTTTATAGCAAATTCCCTAAATACACTGACTTTTAATTTTGTTTGCAGTCATACTATGTTACGTATTTCTTATTTTTGTTGTATAAATGTGGAAAAGCTTTCCTCTCTTTAAGATAAACTGAGGGAAATATACCTATCTAAACACTATCAGAGGTGAAGGAGATAAAAGGTATAAAATGTCAGGAAATGAACTCATAAATACCAACTTCAGTATAAAATGACTAAGCCTCGGTTAAGTCTCGTGGATATCTTGATCCTGTCCTACCTCAATGGCAAACATTATTTGTCTGCATTACATTTTTTTCATTACATTTTTTTACTCGGTGCTTTATTTTACTGCACGTGGTATCAGTGTGATGTGGGCTGCAAAGTCCCCAATCACATCGCCAGTGACACTACTCACACATGTGGAGCAGCTGAACACTCACCTAGTATATTTATAGGAACCTGATGGAAATATCCAAAGCACTCAAATGACATTGTGATATCTCGCAGCATGCATGTCGTGACTCTCAGTGAAGGCACAAAAATCTTATTTTTCTTTTCTGTTCTTTGCGAAAGTCTAGGTTGATCTGGCTGGATTCCAAATTGTCATTGCAAAGATTCTATCTTAATAAATCCATGTTTTCCCAGCACAAGACATAGAACATTACTGTCTTATTATATAGTAACCTATTATTATTATTATTTGGTTACTGTCTTATTATATAGTAACCTTTTATTATTATTATTTGGTTGAAGTCATCTTAGCCTTTGGCCCTTACCTAAAAAAGAAATACAAAATTTTATGTCCTTTAGTGTTTTGTTTGATTATAGATGTAGAATTTGAAATGACAAAATAAAATCCACTCATTTGGTACCAAAGCATCAGGGAGAAGAGATCATTTTTTTATGACATCCCTTCTCAAGCACATCTTTTTCTCTAGCACAATTGTAGCTACTGTAAATAGAATAAAAATGACTATTCCCAAGTCCTTTACAACAAAGTTCAAATTTCCTTGTGAAAAATACTGTTACCTGGAAGCTATGAAACATGATGAACTGATGGAGCCTTCTTCAGTCATCAATTGCCTCAGAGAGGAAGATTCATTTTAGTTTGACTGGAGTGATTTTTGACTACATAATTACCACCTGGATTGCCTTCAGCATGATTTTGCTATACAGTTCTTAAAAATGTCAGTGCATTGCTTATCTAATTCTGTGTGTGTTATAAAACTTTCCTTCACATTCACAATAGCAAGCCAGAGTTAATAGCAGATACTGAGCCTATACAGGAGCTGAAGGCAGGGAAGAGATGGCAAGTGAGCTCACCTTTTTTCTCAGTGCAGATTTGAATTAAAATGTCATCACAAGTTCACTGCACTATGTTTTATGACATTTACCACCTTACATCTTTATAATCCTTCCCCCTTCTTGTTTAAAGCACATAAGCATTGTTAATCGTTTTGCTTAAACCAATTCAGTTTTACTGAGGATACGCTATAACTGGGTTTTATGGGATGATGAACTTTTTGAAATTGACCCATTAAAATATGGCCACTCTAACCCATACGAACCCTTTTGAAACACAAGTGATATTTGCTTAAAAAACAGAGGATTGTTGTATGGTGGTTTAGCAGCAAGGTGCAAGTGACTGCGAGTGGAGTCAGGCTGCCACTGAGATGTTCCACTGTAGCAGTTCAGGAAGACAATTTCTTAGTCCACAGCTGTTCTCATATAGCAAGAGACATTTAAGAAGTGAGACATAAGAAAGATAAACCTCATTATCTGAAATGAGGTTTCTTAGTAACTGGGACTCTTTTAAAGTATTACCTGGAGACATTTATCTTAAAGAAGTCTCACACGTGGCCTTGTGAATCTGAAATATTGGCAGGAATTAAAGCCCTAATCCCAACAGGAACAAAGCATCACAAGGACTGCAGGCATGAAAGTACACTTAGCCCAAAGCCTGGCAGTTTGTCTGGCCTCAAAAGGTAAGAGCCTAGACTGATGTACAGTAGCTCTGCAGCACTGTAAAAGATGGTCTGAGACCTTGTTCCCTTAATACAACCAGGTAATGCCTACAATGACATTAGAAAGGTGTCCAAAATCTGGTGCCATAATGTCCCCAATAGCACTGGGTGGGGTGCTTGCACCAAGCAGAGTCACTCAGAGCTCAGCTGGGAAGCACAGATCCTGCTTTGTCAGGGCAAGCGTCTCAGCAACGTGGGAAGCAGGGCTGCAAGGAACTTGAAAGGCTCCAAGCATCTCTTTTACCCTCTACATTGGGAGACCAAAGCCATGAGGACACAAGGCAGTTTAACCCGCACTGAAGCTTCCAGGATTAATTACACAGCCCCCCTACTCTGCCCCAGGCAGCCTCTTCCACTGTTCCACTCTTGTCACAATTAGGAAGTTATCTGTAACATTTAGAGCTCCTCTGCTCTAGGTTGAGGTCTTTACTCCTTGATCTACTCACTGTGGACAGATTATTCCTTTCCTGTCTGCCACCACCTTTGACAGGGACAAAGGGACAAGCACACACACTCTCAACCTGCTCTCCTCTGGACTGAGCATCAGCTGCATTTTGGGTGTACTTTTGGAGACCTTGTCTTCCAGGTCTTTAACGCCCTTGCTGATCTACGCCAAAATTTCTTTCTCCAGTTTTTCCACCTCCTCCTAGAACTCACTGCCCCAAACTAGGTAAAATACTGCAGTTGTGATCTTCCTTGCACAGCAACAGAAGGTTTTCTCCAGTTATCTTCCAGAGAGCTATCCTCTTCCCAGCAGTACAAAATTATTGTCTCATACTCACTTTTTGTGTTACTGTAACCCCCTTACCCATGGATCTTTTTCCAGAAAATGGCTGTTTCTTGTTCCCGATCCTCCACAGCTGCAGTTATTTTTTCTGCCTAAATGCAGTCGCCCTGACTGAATAGCATCCGATTTTTTTCAAACCACTTTTCCATTTTACTGTGATCATTTTGAGCTTGACTCCTGCTCTTTGACATGTCTGCACTCCTGATGGGTTTGTGTCATGTGTAAATGTTCTCATAGTATAGCATATTCTATCACCCCAGTTTCTAACATATTATTGTTCAATACCAAACACCAGATGGGCTTCCTAAAAAGCCCCGTTTGAAACATCCTGTCAGGGTAACAGGTTTAATATCTACTCTGAGACTGCCTTTTTTTTTTTTTTCACCACAGAACAATGAGGTACCCACATTATAAGAGTTTCATAAGTATCAGGCTTCAGTAGTTTGCGAATGAGAACATCATGAAAGACTTTGTCAAAAAGCATTACCGGAGCCAAGAAATACATCAGCTACTATTTCTCCCATATCCAGAGAACTTGTTACTCTGTCACAGAAGAAAATGAGATCGTTTTCACACCGTGTCTTCTTGACAATCTGAGAGCTGCTGCTCTTCTTGTTATCTTCTACATATGAATCAAAAGCTTATTTGCTTAGTGGCTTTTCCCAGGATTCTCTTCCAGAGACGAATGCCGAACTAACTAGTCAATAATTTCCTGGCTCCTCTTTTTATTTCCTTTGTAAAGGTGCTAGATCTGTATTTTGCTAGTAAAACTGTCCTGTAGTGTCTTGATTAACCATAGTTCCTTTCTAATATATTAAGGTCAAATGAAGTCCTTTGCCAGCGCTGTAAAACAGGGAAGCCTTGCCAGTGTTGCTCTTTCCCTCTCATTACCCTAAATAGGTCTTTTTAAGTCAGTCTCTCCTTTTTCTGTTCCTTCTGCCTTTGAAAATGTCTCTCTCCTACTTGCTTAAAATGTAACCCCTTTCTAGTGGGATTCTTCACTGGAAGGTATGCTTGGTTTGAAACATCTGAGGCCAGCAGCGGCTGCTAGATGGGGACCTGGCAGGGCTGGTGGGATGAGTTTTGCTCATTTGATGCTGTGGCTGCACATACCCAGAGCTTCAATTATTATGGTCCTTTAGTCTGGCTTAGCACTGGTTTGCTCAGAGGTGTTTTTACTTAACTCACACAAGTCCTACACATAGCCCCTGCCCTAGGAGTGCCAGAATATTGAGAGTCTGCGATTCTGTGTGACAGGCGAAAAAGAGATGAATGGTTTCCTTTGCATAAACATTTTATCCTCCATTGTAACCTTTTTATATGATGACCTGTGTTTGGGAATGTTTGGGAGTGGGAACGTGTAAAGATTATCTTTGTTATGCTTGAGAAGGGTGCACTGCTCTGATGCTGAAGTGAATGAGGCAAAACTGAAGTGCATCAGCTATGCCAAAACACAGCACTGACACTTCTTCAAATATTTTCTATTTGTTTCATGAGGCTTTAATTGCTAAATTTGACTTAAATTTGCAAATCAGTTCAATCAACCTACAATTACATATGTTATTGTTTATGCGGGGGCAAATAAACACTCTGAAATGTTTGCTATATGCCACTTTGTTTTCTGTGTCAAAACACAATTTTATCACTTTGTCTTTGAATTAATTCTGCTTTTTATAAGGTTTTGTATCTTGGCAAAACATTGATAGTTTTTCATCAAAACAGCAAAGATATACCACCCTGCTGAAAAATATTTGCTGTAAAGCAAAGATTTGCTACAGCTACTGAACAGAATAATATGATAACTAGATCTTACTAACATTAGCAGAACAAATTTCTATAATGGTATATAAAAACTAAAATGCTTTAACAGAAATTTCAGAGAGTCAAAACCATCTGGCAATGGAAACACCAAATCTCAGGTGTTTTTTTATTTGTTTTTGTCTTTGTTTTTATAACTTGCCATTTTTCTTGGCCCTCACTTTGCTGCTGCCACTCAGATGCCACAAAACAAAAAAACCTAACTGCTCAGACTCTGCACAGATGAGTTTTATCCAGAGAAGCAGCTGTTCAGTGCTGGCTCTGATACTTATTCATCTGGAGTTTTCTTCAGCAAAATTTCAGGGCACCAGGCTAGCACTGTTCTGTCAGTGCTAACAGAAAAGACAGCTGCTGTAAAAGACACGTCTTTTCTCCTTAATATAAAAAACTATAGGGCTTAAGTAACTACAAGAGAGTGAGAGAGATAAGTAGGGAAACATCAAGGTTATCAGTAGAGCACACAAAGCACTAATCCTGGGTTTGACCTGAATTTTCCTAGTAAATGTTGGATTAGCTCAGATACTTTGCATTAATCTTTTCCATCAGACATTTTAATTGTGTTTCAGAAGTGGCTGGTTTTGCACAGCTTCCCTCCCAAGCCATTTTCATCCTCATTACATTATATTAATTTGAAGTTATAGAAATAAACTGCCAAAGAGATAATGGTCTTCCCTATTTATTTTACTTCTCACTCACTAAGCTGTAATCTGTTTGTCTTCTGCAATGTCATATATAACCATATATTTCTTTACAGCCAAGCTGCCTCATAGAATAGATTCATTTTCCTCCTGACTTCATATACATGCACTCTGCGGCACATGGCTCGTTTAACTAGAAAGACTGACTACTATAATTACAAGTTTTCAAGATTATGTGAAAAAAAAAAAAGTAAACTTTTTGGATAGTTAATCCAAACAAATAACTCAATCAGTTCTAAATATTTCCCAAATATTTCCTTAGGACAGCTTGTAGGAGAACAAATTGTTTTCTGTCAGTTCATGAATGAAATACAGAAATTGCTCTTGCAGAATAAGGGGTAGACTTCAGCAATGCTCAGCTCTGTTGTCAAACATCTCCGGTCATAGTATGACAAGTTTGTTCTGAGCCTTACATGCCTTATATTGATCACTAAACTGGAATGTCATGGATAATTCCTTGGCATGGGATTTGGGGGCAGTAAAACTAAAAGTGAATGGGGAAAGATAACGAATGTGACTGTATGACACTTGCCACACATGAAAGGAATAACAGATATGATTTAATAGCAATGTGATTACTGTAGTGATGGACTAAGAATATTAAGAATATTGTTACATACACATTTCTTCCAGAAAAAGAGAGAAAACAATTGATCAAGATGATACATACTGTACTAACACTACAACAAAATTCAAACTTGTGAACTTAGGAAACTGGAGTCTCTGAGATAGGATGTTATGTTTCAACAGACACACCTGCACAAAAGATATTTGGGAAATCTGGTCATCAAAAAAGCAGAGAAAGTATTTGCAGAAGTTCTTAAATTTCCAATACAAATTTTAAAAAGAGAGACTGAAATAAGCAGATGATGCAGGCATTAATAGAGACATCAGCAATGCTGGCTTTCCCTCGGTTATCTCTTAGATAACTGGTGGGCTTTTCCTGCAATCGCTCTTCTGCCTCACTAAAGTGCCACTACATCTCAGAAAGCCCCAATGGCACAAAGATTAAGTAGCAAGGTAAAATGCTGTTCTTGGAATTAGGGGAGCAGAGGAACAAGGTACTAATTAAACTGTCTTTCCATTGTTGTTTGGCCCTCTTGATGCCATTAGCATTTATTTTGCTATGGAGCAGAAATGAGAGGGAGCTCTGCTGTATTCAAATGAATTATGGTAAATTATGGCGCCGCTGCTTTACTTCAAAAAAGATTAATATATTCATGTTCTAAATAAATATTTAAAGAGTTTTCAGTTTCCAGTATATTCTAATTACTGTTGGTTTTCTTCAATCCTGCATTAAATATATGATCCACTCACAGCATACAGTAGGGTCACTGGGGATTCAGAAAGACTATACTGAAAAACATGTAAGTAGTATCAAGATATAAAAATTTTGAACGTGTTAAGAAAAAACTTCTTTCCACCAGCAGTGCACTTCTACACCATGTATATACGCAATACCAACAAACAGCACAAGTATTCTTGGTGCTTATTTTTAGCCTGTATACAGTTTTTACCTCAACCCTCTCTTTCTTCATGCATTTTTTTTTTTCATTTTTTTTTCTGGATACAACAGCCAGATAAAAAAAGAATTGCTGTAAGACCAGAGCATTTGAAAAGGTGTTTTGGAGGAGTGCAACAAATAAGTTGACAGGCAAAACAAAATGTAGAGGAAAACAAGGGCCACCTTTGACCTGCTTAGCCCCCACCACGACCCATGTGGACAAGAGCCTCAGACCTGCTGAGGCAGGCTGTCTGGTCAGCAGAGCTGTGTGCTTGCACCACTCTTGCAGCAAGATGCTGAGCCCACCCCACGGTCTGATGCACTGCCCTCGCCTCCAGGGGTGTCTGGGAACCTGCACCAGTGGGATCAGCAGCACCAGTAACTGCCCACCTTACATCCACTGCTGACAACAGCTGCCATGCTTGGATCCTCACAGTCTCTACCTGAAAATAATTTTGGTGCTAAGAGGCAAGACTTTCAGAAAGCAGTCCTTGAGCATTGAGGGCTAAGGAAGTGCGCTTTCCCCAGCTACTTCTGCCTTTGTCTCCTGTTCTTGGAGGTTGGGTCAGCTCCGTCAGGTATGAGTGACCAAGGACAACAAAGCGCATAATGAATATTTGGTACAAAAAGCAGCAGGCATTTGCCAGCTTGCCTAATCCTGAAATATCTCACAGCTGGAACAACACAACATAAACAAACAAACAAAAAAAACCACAACCAAATAACAACAACAACAAAAACACCAAAGTGCTGCTTTTCTTGCTCTTAATTTATAGCTTGTTTAGGTGAGGAACCTCAGCACATTCAAGCTTCATTACTATAGGCAAACAGCTCAAACATGTATCTGCCACCAGTCCCTGAAACTGACAGCAGAGTTGCAAAGCCAACAAAAAATACTTCCAGTAGGATTCCTAGTCTGGGAAAGGAACTGATATTGTTTTTACCTTACATGCTGCAAACTAGACAGTAGGTACGTAAAACTGTTCCAGTGGCCGCACTATTTGCATTGAAGACAGTGACCCATTTCCTTTGGCTTCCTTTCCGTTGACTGCTATGACCTCAGCCTGATGGACGTGCCATGCATGTACTCATAAACAAGATTTTTCTTTCCTAGAAGCTGACTCAGTTTGAAACCTACAAGAATGATAAAGCCCTGGGTAACCCATTCCAGCACACTGATCCCCCACGGCAGTGCCTTCACACACCAAGCAGGGCACACGGAGCCTCACAACACAAGAGACACCTCAACAAAAGGCAGAAACCCAGAGCTCCCCTTCACAGCATCAGATGGCAAGGTTCTGCATGCTGCCTCCCATCATGTTCAGCTTTGGAAGAAGCTTGGTCCTGCCAACTTGTAAACATGTGAGTAATCTCGCCTAATATAAAAGCAGAGGAAATATTCACATGAATAAGGAATTGCAAGGACAAGCCCATTAGTTACCAGAGTACACAGCTGGTAACAAAACCGGTCACTTTACACTCGTAAGGCCCTTAGGCACTGTGCTTGTTGTTACTAATTTTTTTCTTTTTTCAATTCATAGACTAAATTTCTTTGAATCACTTAGGTTTGGAGATCAATTAAATAATAAAAATGTTCTGTTCACAAAATTCCAGCACATTGCCCTCACACAATGCAAAGCACCAGATGGGAATTTGCCTGGCTGCTAAGGAATCTGTAGTTGTTGTTCGTTGTTTTGCTCTCACTTAAAAAACAAACACACACACACACAAAAAAACAACTATTAACTTTAGGGCAAATTTTTGCCAAGGGCAGTGTTCAGACTACAAGACTGGTCTCAGAAAGGCCCACAGTACAGAGCTAGATGTTCTCTTGCAGAAATCCGTGGAAATCTCTAAGTGCTTCGTTCTTTTGAGAAGCAGACCATTTACTTTATCTCCAAAGATACAGACTTCGGAGCCCCGCTTTTCTAAAATGCTGTTTCAGCCGAATAAAGGAAAGCCAACTCTGTTATTTTCAAAGGCATGTATGAACACCTATCCACTTGTTCTTCAATCTCCAGTTTTCACAGTACTAAAATACTTACCAGTGAACTAACAGAAAAATGCAACGGTATGACGCTGCCACTTGTGTGGGAAGTACAGAAGAAAACAAACACTTTCAAATCAGTATTTAGCATCTGGCATTCGTTGACCAGAGTGTCTTCAACATTCTTCTTACTCCTGAGGAAAGATGGGAGTACTTCTCTGACAGCATGATATATGTGAAGTGGCAAGTGCATATAAGAAAATATGAATAGAAAAGATACCTTGAGGGCTTTCTAATAACTCGCATTAACTATGCTTTAAAAAAAAAAAAAAAAGATAGAATTACTGCGACCTCATGAAATGATGCCTCAGAGAGATATATTGCTCATTTTCCTAGCATAAATCTTTCTTTGAAAAGTATATGGATCAGCCCCATGGGATCTGAATGTCTCAAAGTCTCTTATGGATTTATCCTCATTTAAAAAAAAAAAAAAAAAGACCAAACAAACAAACAAAAAAAAGCCAAACCATGAGACAGAAAAGTTACTTTCCTTATCCTACGGGATGCACACTGCTTGTGATATGGCTAAGGTCACATGAAGATAACACATGTAGTCCAGACAGAGCTACAGTAAAGACCTGTCCACCTAGCTTTTTTAAATCTATCACTTTCAGCCTACAGATCTAGCAGAATGAAAATTATATATATATACACAATATATACACATTCAGAAATATAAAAAAGTTTGATGGCTGTGTGATGCTAATAGTTCATCTACCACAAAAGTCAAGAGTTGAAAGCACAACAACATAGCAGTTTTTGTCTCCTATTGTGTAGTCTTGGTTGTAGAACTATTAAAGTCTGATATACCAGTATGCTTGGTTTCTCTAGGAATAAGAGAATTAACTAATGTAATTTATTCTTCTATGCTTCTGTGTTTAAACAATCCACAAATACACATTTGTATGTCCGTGCCTGTTTAACTACTTGCATTACAGATGGTTGTTCCTTTATTTAATAATTTTTTCACCAAACTAGCATATTTCCTGAGAAGCCAGGTGGTTTGTTTGAGACCACACCGCATGTCAGAGTTGCAGATGGTATCAGGAGTTGCAGCTAGCACCTGCAAGTCTGTGGAGAAGTTCTCTGTTCACACACATTTGAACTGTGTTCCTTCTGCTTCTTCTGACCTTCCAGTCACTGCTGGACACGGCTCTAGTTTGAAGAATTAGGAATGATAAAACTGCCACATGACATTAATACGCTCAATATGTGTGTCTGACAATTCCTTCACTGCCATCACTGACCACATAAATGACATGTGGATTAGACCCACAAACACTTTTAGTACTGAAAGACTATGCCTTGGGCCTAAGAAATGTAGGACACAATTCCTGAAACAGAAGAACAACAAATGCCACAAAATCAAGGCTTAAACAAGCAAAGCAAAAGACTGCCAGAAAATTCAATAGAATCTCAGCTTCTCATGTTCTTGCTCATGTGTATAACTGCTTGGATCTCCACTAAATATTTGGGTTGGGGACAGATTAATATCTGGATGCATTCACTTTGGGTATTTCTGGTACTGATTTTTTATGATCATTACCTCTGCAGGTACACTCTGCAAGACAACCTATGGTCAGTGTCTTACTCTTAAAGGTTCAAATACAAATAGATACTAAGTGTTTCACCAAAAGCTCACAGTATGTTGACAACAGAGCTCAAACTACATCAGTAGTGGTTGATAATCCAGGCTCAATCCACCATTTATCTTTTTTTTTCTTTTTTTTTTTTTAAATGAAATTCTTATTTCACAAGGCATACTCAAGAAATCTCCAATTCTATTCTGGGATATAGTTCAGAAAATTGGAACATACAAAGGATCCCTACCTTAATCTCTGTTTCCTTTGGGTGTTTCCCATATATTTCATGACACATTAGGAACTAACTTCTTGTAAGGAGATAAAAAGGAAGGGAAAAGACATCTTTTGTATTGTTCAATATTTTCTCTACGCTCTGTAGCCTAGTAGCTCTTCAGAAGTAGTAAATTAGCCTGCAGCACTGATTTTTCCCCAGACACCTCTATTACTTTGAATTTGCATCCTTATCCTATACATTATGTATGCCTGTGCGTCACTGTGCCTGAATTAGACTACAAGTTCCTTGCAGCAGAATACCTTAATCTGTTCACAGTGCTACACTCAATTTTGATGTTCAAATAATAAAGCAACGTAGGAAACATAATGCTAAGAAAAATCAACCAAAATATGCTTAGCACAAGAGTGACAGTAGGTATAACAGCTACTTGACAAAAATCGATAGACCTCACAACCTAAACATTCACAGTTGAAGACTTACAAAAGTAGCTCCACAGACTTCAGATGATCATTTATTTTCCTAAACACACATCGTGGGAGCTTTTCTACTGAGGGAGAACAGCTCTTCCTAAAATAACTCCCTGCATGGAAATGCTTATTCTGAGATCTGAAGCATTGACTCCTGTTTTCTCATTTTCCTGGCTCCCTGCAAGGCGTGTGGGGTTAAAGAGGCCAAATTCTACCTTGGGGCTGGGCTTTCAGAGATGAAAGGATGCACCCATGTCTCTCACCTCTTGGCCAGGGGCGTGTGGTTGCAGATAGGATGCATTATTCAGCTCAGTACAAGGGAGCAGTAAGAAAAACATCTCAAGACTTTTCAGAACTGCATGCATAAATCTTACAGAAGCATGAGGAGGAAGAAACCCACTTTGTCCAGAGTTCAGAGCAAAGACTCAAGGAAAAGGAGTCCTACCAGCTGTGCCAAATACAGGACAGTTCATGTAAGTCATTATTGGTCACCTGTTCCTTTCCCAGGCCTGGTTTTTACACTTCTAACAACACTAAGAACAGCTGGGATCAATAAGGGCTTTTTGTTTCATTTTAAATCCATTACACTGTCAACCTGCAAGCCTTACTGAGAAACAATCACCAACAATGCCAACATCACTAAAGGATTCTTACATCTACTTGATCATTTCAAGGTATTTGTAATTTTGCAATTTCTGAGTGTCACATGGGAAAGCAGACCTTGTGATTAAAAACAAACAAACAAAAACCAACCAACCAAACAAATAAAAAAAAAAAAAACACACACACAAAAAAAACCCTAATCACCTCAAAGGGGTAAAAATTGGCCTTATGTCCTCAATTATCTCCATAGTATTACATTGACCAGATCGACCATGAGGAATTTGTTCTCTTCAGCATTAAGAGCAGCCCATTCCAAATGCAATGCAGTAGGTGAAGAAATGGTCTGATTTACCACATTCTATTCTATTTTGTAATCATTCACAGGCTTGCTTAATCTGCTGTAGTGACTTGATAATCTTAGTTTTTCCATCAGGACCTGGCTTTTTGGGTAAGGAGACAATGTCCAAAAAATTACACTGCTGTATATTATATCATAGAATCATAGAATCACTAAGGTTGGAAAATACCTCCAAGATCATCTGGTCCAACCATCCCCTTACCACCAATGTCACCCACTGAACCATGTCCCTAAGCACCAAGTCCAACCTTTCCTTAAAAATTGACATTTCCTTAAAATATTGACATTGCCCTGTGCCATGCCTGGAATTACTGAAGATGAAAAGGATTAGAGGAAGGAAACAATTAGTCAGCTGTTTTATTCTATTTGCACTGGACAGTCCTCATGTATGTTTTTCTTCCCCGTAGAGCTGATACCCATTTTCACGTTATGCTCTGCATTAATCTTGCTTTGCAATCTTGTGAGTCCTACTCCCTGTGCAGCTGCTGCTGTCCTGGATAGGATACAGCTGGATGCAGCCCTCTCATTTGGCAAAACTTCATTTATTTATTTATTAAATTTATGGCTCTGTAAAACATTTATGCCTCCTGCAAGATTTATGCAGCAAGCCCAAGTTTAGTTATACAGAAGTGGTTCCTTGGAGCTCCACCACCTGTGGAGGTGCCAGGAGGGGCATTATGTGGGAGGATGCATCCTCATCTTGCAGCTCCCAGCAGCTAGCAGAGTGTGTGCGTGCTCTGCTCTCCCTCCATCTCCTGCTGAGCGATTGCTGCTTGGAGCTGTGCAGAGCACAGGGACAGGAGAAGCCCTGCTATGTCAACTACCAGGAGACGCAGTGGCTGTTTCAAAGACAGCAATTCTTTCAAAATGGAGAGCGTGGCTTAATCAGCAAATAGCTAGTGACCTGGAAAGACAGGTAATTTAGTGCTTGGCTGCAAGATGAACACTTAATTGAAGCTTTATCAAGTGCTTGAAGAACTTATTCCCAAGGCTGGCGAACAGGCCCAAATACCCCATGAAGTGAAAGGGATTGGTGTTATCTTACACCATGCAAACCGGTTGCCTTGCATTTCCAAGCAGACAAACAATGAAACAGATGGGACTTCCTAGCGCTTTACTGCCTTCTCCCTCCTGGTTGTCAACTTCCAGTGATGTCAAAGCAGTCACAGACTACGCACTGCGGTATAAGCACCAATGCTCAAGTTCACCAGCTCCAGTCTGGAGACATGTCTGTGTTTGGGCAGCTCTTGGGTTCTCAGTTAAGACCACATAGGGCTTAACACAGCTGGGGGAAGGTTAAAATCACCGGTCCAGTTTTCATCTACCGCCAGGAAGGTGACTTCCAGCCTGGGCTAGGTTACAGGGCTCAAACAAACAGCAACAGTCTCAGAAACCAGTTGCCACCTGCCCACAAATGCTAACTATTCTGCTAGGCCCATTCGCTTGCATGAACTGGCTGAGGAAACTGGTTTTTAAACTATGGATGTTTTCACGGGTGCTGCCATATTGTCTCAAGCTGTCATTGCCTCTAGGGCAACACATTAAAACATCCAAAAGAGCAAAAGAAACTGAGGAGAATAAAAATCACAGGCCATTTTTCCTGCAGCTTCATGACTGCATCTTGCCACAACTAAATTTAAAGATTTAAAGCATTACTGACTCAATTCCTCTTTATTTTACTGCCTGTAACTATCTTTCCTTGCTGCCCCATCAATGTTTGATGGAAGCAGAATTGTTTCTCCAGGGAGTATCCCTGTTTCCAAATCTTGCCAGCACTCCCTGATCAGTGAGGCTTCAGAAATATGAATGTGGTAACCACCACACCTATCCACACCTGAAACATGAGCTTATCATGCATATACTCACCTAGAGCCTGGAAATGTGCTCCTTTGTTTTTCTTACACTTTTAAGGATATAAGGAGAAGACAGATAGCAGTTAATTGCATTGCATCCAAATGGGGGGAAAAAACACCATTTTTTTCTGGTGCACTGATAAAAGCCAGGATGTAAATTCTTTAACTGACTTTGGAAATGAATAAGAATTGTTTTAGATCAGTCTCTAGGGTAGCAGCACTCGGCTATGGTCAGAACCCCTGTCACTGGTATTATCAATGAACATAAATGTCAGGCTTTGCAGCGCTCCTGACCAAACCAAGTATAAATTTTCAGTGTCAGTTCTTTCCCCTCTGCATCATCTGGAAAGTACACATAGGACATAACTTGGTTCCAGCTGCCAAAGGGAGATTAGCAGCAAGAGAGGGGAACTCTCAGCAGGCAGGAAGGCAGCCAGGGCTGTGCCCTGCACTGGCAGTGGGTTGCGTCAGAAGAAAGCAGAGGTCCTTGCCTGCAGTCTGCTTGTGCTGATGCAGCAGGGGCACCTGCTAAGCCAACTATCAGGACAGGGCAGTGCAAGGACTGGGAGCTGTTGCCTCTAATTTTACCCTTTTTCCAAGCACAGAATGGAACTGGAGAAAATCTGGACCAACACCAGTCCTTCTTATGAAGACAATAATGTTCCTTCTTATGATGACAGTAGTCTGTTCATGCTTGAGCAATTGGCTTGAGTTGTAAAAGAAATTTTGCTTGCTAATGCCTCTGGATATATTTTCTTCAGAATACAAAAGCACGACAAAGACAGAGCCTTCAATATTTCCTCAGTAACAATGATGTAGCGATGGAGGTCTTAACAACAGTATGGCCTTACACAGCAACTGACATTGAGTGAATTTGTCAGAACAGCTCTGACATTAACTAAGCAGAAAATCAAAGCAAAACCTGGTTCTCCTAGAGGTTCATTAGTTTTAAGACTTCATGTAAATCTTGTGGCCCTTCCTCATGGTTCCTTCAAATGTGTATTATTATAGCAATGGATGAGACACTACACTGCAGCTCTTTGGAAACTTTTGCTGTTGTTGCAAAATACACAGTCAATTTAGTTTACTGCAGTGGATTATAGATAAACCTGCTGATCTGAAGAAATGACCTTCAATTCCTTTTTTATCAGGAGCTCAGTAAGCTCTTGGATGTCATTGGCTTGACAGCACAGCAGAGCAGTTCTCTAACTCACTTGCAAATAGAAGTAAAAATGCACTGAAAGGGAAGTGATGAAGTCCAGTTTAAACCTGAGCACTGTACACTGCACGGTGTGTATCGCTTCCTCACCAGGGCCCTGCTGCCAGCTCTCAGCCCCATCCCCTGCCCCAGGTGCTACGCTCCAGTCAGGTAAGCTTGTTACTGATAACCATGCCTGGAGTCAGGCATTAAGAAACCTTATGCTATTTTCCCCTCAATTTAGAACCAGAGTAAATTTCAGTAGAAATGTAGAGCTTTAAATGTATACATTTATCATCTGTTTCCAACCTTTGGCTAATCCATCTTTGATACCTCTCCCACAAGACAAATTTTATTTTACACACAAGAAGAGAAGAAGATATGGATGGCTGTCTGTGTTTCAGTCATCAGTGTAGTGTTATTGATGGATCCTCATGACATGAAAAGCTGTATCTTGCCTGTATGTGCCACTCATTCCTATACAGATCTGCTGGAGTCACAGCAATGCTTGCAGCATAGCCTAATCAGCAAAGCAGTAAGCAAGGCCCATGTGATTCACCCAAAAGCCAGACTTCAAAATATTGGCAGAATCAGAAGACAGATCCCCCTACTTCACATTTGCTTATGCTGAGATCATTACACTAACACCATTTTCTGCTTTTCTTTAGAATATTTTTTTTTTGTTTATTTTTTTTTAAAGTTAAATAATTAGGAAAAACGACAGAGATTCACTACACTTCCAAACACTGATCTCATTAAAGTGAGAAATCAAACTGAAGAATTCTAGCAGCAATGAATTTGGTTCCAAATACTTGCTTTCTATTAAAGTAGCTCAAGGAAGCCCATGCTTAAAAATTCAAGATCTTCCTGTATCTGCAGAAATAGTAGGGTGGGTTTGTGACCATCCTATACTGATGGTTTCATTCTGCTCATTATAACTCTGGTATTAACGAAGAAGGTACAGAAACATACACTCGCTCTGATTAAGTACATTGTCTCTGGCTAATAGAACCCAAATAACATATCTCAATGTAACTTAATAAACTACCTGTCATTGACAGGACTCAGCCACGTCAGTGCTGTCCTCCCCATGTCTGTATGCAGCTTGTGCACTGACTTTGCAACTTCTCTCTCTCTCTCTTTTTTTTTTTTTTTTTTTTTTTTTTTTTTTTTTCAGTAGCAGGGTAAGCATTCGGGCTGGTTTGCACTGCAGCTATTCAGAAACAGATAAACACTGCAGACACTATTAAAGTAAGCTTATATTGTATCAATTTCTTGTCTCATTTAGGTATCCCTAAATGAGATTACTCTCTAGACCACTGCTGGTCGCTGCTGATGGGCTTCCTTGATTGTTGCATTCATGGCATTCTAGAGGGTTTTGCCTTATTTTCTCTACAAAAAAAATCCTATACATCTAGACAAATCTCACAAGGAGTTTCCTTAAGCGGTTCAAAAACACTTTCAACACTGACTATATTAATTCCTTGCCTAGATGTCAATATTTTCTTTCTTTCTTTCTTTCTTTCTTTCTTTCTTTCTTTCTTTCTTTCTTTCTCTTTCTTTCTTTCTTTCTTCCTTCCTTCCTTCCTTTTCTTTCTTTCTTCCTTCCTTTCTTTTTCTTTCTTTCTTTCTCTAATTTTCATCTTTCTTTTTTTCTTTCTTTCTTTCGTTCTTCCTTCCTTCCTTTCTTTCTTTTTTTCTCTTCCTTTTTCTCTTCCTTTTTCTTTTTTCTTTTCCCATATCCAAGGGAATTTCACTTCCAGATATGATAATCCAAAACTAGTTCATATGGTCAAAGTGAGAATTTTGGAAAAAAGCAATTTACTTATTTATTTTTTAATTAAAAGTGCTCTGTGAGATATTACAGAACCAAAAGTCACCTAATCTAGGTTTTTAAAAACATTCACTTTATTGATTTGTAAGAGCCATCATCCTGAAACTAGCACTTATGTTTTATTTTTTTTATGCCATCTTATTATGATTATGATGAGGTCATGGTGTGGGAACTGTGGTACTTTTAAAAACTGCATAATTGTCTTCCACATTTCTCTCTTTTTAGGTGTGCTTAGGGTACTCACTGCATAAAGAGACATAAAAGTGTATAACTCCTTTCTAGATTCTTCAAGCTCTTTATGGGAAGGAAGAAGAAAATATTTTTTTTATTGATGCTGTTTAACACATTTTTTTAGTGTCAGGTTTATCCCTACATATTTATTTTCACAACTGCCAATATAAAAATGAAAAAGACTTAACAAAGTAGGAGATACAGTCCAAATGTTATTACGGATACTGTTGAAAAGTGACTAAGAAATAAAATGAACTTAGGCTCCTCATGATACTACTTAAGTTTACTCTATTTAAATTAATACCATGCAAGTCGAATGCTGGTTTTCGTAGGATCAATAAGCACTGAGACTGCCAGAGGAAAAGGTGCCCTGTTTGAATAATGCTTTTGTACTTGCTAAGGTAGTTTCACCTGTGAGCTTTCAAGAAGTATCTTGACTCTCTCACTGAGCATCTTTGGCATCCATAGCTCTAGATGGACACCTTTCTTCTTGGTTCATGTCATGGTAGAATCAGCTCATTCACTTGCAATCTCCTGAACACTATAATCCCCTTAAAGGCTCTTCAGAGACTCCACTGTAACAAGCCAGGGGCAGTCCTTGGCTGCTCACAAGTTCAGCCACAACAAGAAACACTCCCCACTTCAAACCTGAATTGGGCACTGCCCCATGTGAAACTCCTGGAAACTGCAATACAAATGACTATGGAAACCATAGGGAATGGTTCCAGGGAATCAGCTAGCTGGAACCAAGGAACTTTTTCTGTCTGCAAATGAATGTCTCACATTAAAAATTAATTGGCAAATTAATCTGTTTATTTATTCCAGGCTCTTTCTATCCAATGATCCTCAAAAAAAAAAAAAAAAAGTAAAACAGAATTTATTTTATTTTCTTAGTTGATCATTCTATAAACTTTAAGCAAGGCATTGTTAATTTCTAGAAATTTAGCCTTCAAATTCAATACTGGATTTAGAGCCCATGAAATCTATGGGTCTTCTGTGATTATGGTATGAATATACACACCATTTATTTCTCTATGCTGGCTTGAATATGTTTATGAAAAAAAAAAAGTGTATCAAGTAAAATTAGAGCTTCACAGCAGTGAACAAGTTTCAGCATACTATATCTTATCCTCATACTTTCTTCTACAAATTTTCTGTGCTAAAGCTATACATGCTTCCTATCCCAATTCATTGCTCTCTGCCCTTCAATTCCCCTTTAACACAAAAAACCACATCTCTTTCTAAAGGAGGCAGAGGGAAAAAACACTCAATTTCCTTTTTTCCTTTTTCTTTTTTTCCCTTTTCCTTTTTTTTTTTTTTCCTTTTTCCTTTTCCTAGCCTGAAAAATAGAAAAACCTAATTAAAACCAAAACCATACACTTCTGAATTTCCTGGCCTGATGCTTTCCCTGCAGCCCGTAACTGCTCAGTGCAGACACTGCTGGTATGCATCAGAAAGCGTCCTGCCTCCAGGGCTGCACAGGAGGCTGAATTGCATCTTAACCTAGGAGGAGTCCCAGAGACTCCTGGAGGACAGATGAGTGATGGACTGAGACCCAATCATCACCAAGAGTAAGTGCTAATTAACAGCTGTCAGCTATCCTCACAGCATGGGCAAGAGAAATGCAAAACTCCCTGCCTGTTTCCCGCCTACTTTGTTTCTTGAACATCCTCGGTAAGATCCAGCTCCAAACCAAGAACTGTGCAAGGTGAACTCAACTCTGCTACTTCTCATCGTTCACACTTCCACTTGTTACTGCCATGCATTTCTACAGAGTTATTCCTCTTCAAACACTCCAAACCAGAACTGGCCAAAAAGTTGCATGGAAACAAGGGGATATTTTGCTTCTCATCTCCACAAAGAATTTCAGCCCATTGTCTGTAATGCAACAGTCCACTCTGCAAAGCAGACACAGAGGAACTTGCTCCCTGTCCCCCCTGGTAGGTTTGTGTGCTGACCTCTGTATTGTTTGGGACTTTCTCTGTAATAAATATCAGAATTATCCAAAACAGCCTAGAAAACAAATTAGGAGCTTAAAAATCTGCACAGCGCAGCAAACATTATTTGGTTTGCAACAGCATTCAGAATCTCATAATATCAGGGGCCAGACATCATGTGTTTTAAAAAATAAAAATAAAAATAAAAATCTCCTGTCCAAAGTGCTTACAGTCTGTATAAAGGGGACAAAACTAGAAAAAAGGTGTGCTTAATATAATAAGTAGGAATTGGAACAAACTTAATTTGCTTGCTTCACTCATCCCCCATGACTCAATTGTATGGGCCATTTACTAAAACTTTCAAAATAATAAAATGTACTTCATAAAAACTGATACCATTCCATGAGGAAGATGTGACTAAAATCAACAATATTACACCAAATCAGGTTTTGAATTTTAAGCTTATTTGCAAATTTATTCTAACATCCTCCAGACAGCTATCACTAATTGAGGGATTCTGTTGACTGCAGCTGAACAGCAGCTTCTGCCTGAGCCAGGTGACACCCTGGTGCAAAAGCAGGATGAAAAAAAAAGCATGCATTTCTACTTATAATTGATTTCCTGACAAACTGCACCACTAGATTCTATTTCCCTCTTTTACCAAAGATTTCAATTACATCAATTCCTGCTGATGTTCTTATGTGAGGTCAGAAGTTCTGCAGTGCCTCTTGCATGACTCCATTTATTGAAAGCACCTGCCTCTGAATTATTTCATCCCACTTGAAGTCTGAGCTTGCTCAGCAAAATAGCAATACTAAATCCAGAAGGATTAACACTGTACCAAAGTGCTCAGCATTTTACAGTTAACAGTGTACATTATTGGTGTGTTAGACTTTTCATTAGAGGAGTAATGTAAAACTTCTCCACTTTCCCAAAATGTAAAATTTAACACAGAAGTGACCCTTTGCAAAAGTACTGAAGGTTGCAAGCCTGACTTTTTCTAGATCAACTGTTAAGTGCTTGGCTGTGCAGAAAGGAAATGGTCTTTGTGGGAAACCAAGGGTTCTCCATGGAAATCAATAAATATCTAATTTCCTTGACACAAAATTAGGTACTTACTGCCTGAAAACTGCCCTGTAGAGTAACTGAACGTACCATCTTGCTCTCAATGTTTCTATTTATGCAAATGGATGCCTCCACCTTCTGACTGTATTTTTATCACACAGTCGTGTGGTTACATGTAAAAACATTTATGATACATTCAAGTTATTATTTTAAGTGATAAACAGTGATTGAAGGAGCATCCTCACTTGCATTTCCTTAGCTTTGAAATTCTTCATCTTCAGCTACCAAGTGTACTAAGTCCACGACGTATCTACTGTGTCTCAATCCAGAAACAATCTAAAGCTATTGAAAGAAATTGTTTTAAAGCACGGGAAATTTAACTCGCAATTTTCAGAGGCCCAACAGGTAGAAACAGGGGCAGGTTCTTTCCCGGGATCATGCATCAAATGCAGCTCTTGTTCCTGCATTGGGACTGAAATGCGCAGGTGATGAAGTGCCACAAAGCCACAGGCATCGCAGGATGCCATGCTGTGACATTTCCCTGCAAACTGCGCTCCAGCGGCATTTAAGAGTCATTTCTCACTCAAAATTTGCATTCCCATAACCTTGGCTCACAGGCCAGACCCTCTGGCAAAGCTTCTGAAACACAGCCATGCCTGTGTTAGTTTCAAGGGCGCACAAGTGAAGTTTTAGCTGCTTTACTCAAAGCACTTACAACAGGACAGAAAAAGATTTGGGGAGTTTTGGATTTGACCGATTACAATTATTACTTACACTATTTATATTATGCCCTTACTAAAAATGTTAATGAGGTGGAATGAAAACATTTTCACAGTTTAATTGGATTTACATATAATGCCAAAACTGTAAAGATAGAATTTATGCTCACATAATAGCTAATCAAGATTGATTTTTCTTTTAAAACGGCAGTTTTAAAGCGTTAATCACATCAGTGAATACACTATAAATCACTAACCATACACATACAAACAGAGGTTCCTCAAAATTTCAGATGCTCTTGCTGACTTGGGACATTTGCTATGAGGCATTTAAAAGCAACTTTGCTTGAAATTTAGAGGGAGAACTTTAGTTTCAGGCTCTTTTATAACATTTTACTTACCAAAAAACACTAGTAAATTTCAAAGATTTGAAGATGTATGTTATCAAAATCTATGCATCTGTAGCTAGAGAGACAGAGAGATTACAGTAAAAAAATAAAATAACATTACTAAATGTTATAGGCTACATTTTTTTCTCTCAACAATAGATCTGTCAAAATATCTTTTGGGTGAAATAATAAATTCCAGCTTTTACTGTAGGTTGGTTTATTTAATTCTACAGCAAAAAATACTTAGTTGCTTATGACAACATAAGTAAGAAGACATGTACTTTGATATGCCAAAATATACATATATATATCTTCTGTACATTAGACCAGGGATTTAATATTTGATAGATGCCCATTATCCCATTAAGGCAGACCTTAATCAGTCATGAGAAATCTACCCCAAATTTTCACACCATAAAAATTTCAGAAATAGTGTTTGTCATGTGCAGTTAGGGTTATTGGATTTTGGCATCCAAATTCTCTAAAGATTCCCCTGCCCTGACCATGCCATGCTCCTATGCTGTTAATTCCTGACAACTGGATGAAAATACACTTCTGCTGTGTTCAAGACAATTCCCCCCAATCCCGCCCCCCCCAGTTTAACCCTGTTACAGCTCAATGGAATCCCTGCAGCAGTAGCAGGAAGAGAGCAAAGACTCCTGTGACCTTCTGGGCAGCAGCCACACCACATCGCAAGAAAGGAAGAACAACCCTGATGGCGAGGTAGAAAGGCAGCAGAGGATACTTTCTACCTTTATACAAACCTCAACACATTATAAAGGAATAGATAAATTCCCCTCTTGTTACTGCTCTGTCTAGGGAACGAGGAGTGCAGCTCCAGGCTGACTCCACAGTATGCTCATGCCCAGGAAGAAGAAAAGCTCTTAAATATCTGTCCTCCATATATGTCCAACATTTTTCTCACTATCAGAAGACAAAATTCCTGGATGTTATATTGTCTTTTAAAATATTTAGTTGTTGACATGTTAAAAGTGCTATAATCAAAGGAGTGTTGAGTTAGCAATATCAAGACATCAGACTTAAAGAAATGCCAGGTTTAAGGCTGCATCTGTGAAATATGTTCAGCATTTTGTGCTTATGCAATATGATACAGGTTTTAATTCCTGACCACACAGAATTTTTATCCTCACTGTGTACTTGGGACACACTTCTGAGATAATCGTCAGCTCCACGTGGACTCTCCCTCAGCAGAGGGGAAGCTGCATACAGAAATGCAGTCTGAATCTGCATGAAGAGAAATGTTTGTCTCGGGTTTGAAGAATTGGAATTTTTATCTTGAGGTACTTGTATACCTCTGCTTTCAATGCTGCTAACTAAAGACTTCAACGGGTATATATTGCTGTCCAAATACCCAGCTTATAACACCTAATCAAAGTTACAGTAAGCATATCTCTGTTTGGTGTCTGTCTAAGCCTTATTCTGATTATATGAAATGCCAAAATGTGCTAAAGGCATGGAAAAAATCATTCCCTCAAAATTTCAAATTCAGTAGCCTAAGCTAATGGACATTTCTCACTCTCATGTGAAATCTCAGCTCATTATCTATAAAATAATAAAACCCACCGACAACAACAAGGGAAATAATAATATGGCAAGTCGTAGTTCCCATGAAGAAAAAATATTTGCCATCTGGAGATTAGCAGAAGTTATTGTGATGGCCAGAAAAATACATCTAACAAGATTATTATTTTTTTTTTTGTGAGAAGGGGGAATGGTTTGAATCATACACACTAACTATAAGATGAGACAAACTACTTAATAAGGAAAATAAAAAGAAAGAAAAAAATCTATGAAAAACATTGCATGTGAACATATGACTAAAGTCTACAGGATAAAGCATAGATGCAGCCAAATTCTGACATTTATTAATTCTCAGATCATTGATTCTGCACCCTCCCATGCTTTTTAGTATAATAAAATATATCTAGACTGTGCAATGCTAGCACCCAAGAATGTACTGCAGTACTCACAAAGCCATATCTGAGGCATAACATCTATTAGCAGGCTTACAGATGTTTCAAAAAATGCAGTTCAAAAGATCTAAGTGCTAACAGCGTGGCCTCAGAACATAGTTTTCCCCTGGAGTCTATAAAGCAAAGAGGACATATGTTTGACAACAGTGAAGCAGAAACACCACTTCAATTGCAAGTCAGTTAGCCCAGAGTGCACCACAACCACAGCAAGTGAGAGCTTCAGAGCACATAAAAATCTAACCAGACGTCGTGATATGCCCTGGAAAGCAAACAACTGGGAATGTTTAGACAGGCCATGACAAGCAGCAGTGATATGAAAATTATTTAGCAAATACCCTAAATATTACTCCAAATTCTGTAACTATATTTTTTTTTTCTGTTAAAAATATCTCTAAGGACTTTTTATCTATTTCAGAACCCAGAAGATAATAAGTTTTCTTTTTTTACCTTGCCTATTTGGATGTAGTTTATCTATTCTGAAACTCCCTTTTTCCCCTGTACTGTCTCTGTGGAAAAATAGGCCTGCCTGGCATGAGCCCTGGTTTCAACAAAGACACAAATTTCTATATGATCTTGAGCAGGTGATGTAAATCTTTGACAAGGAACAAGTTTCTGTGCAGCAATTGTCACAAATGTCATATGATTGCAGAAAGCTCATAGCAAATCCTGGATTTACAAAGTTTCTGTCATCACAACCTGACCTTAAGAAAATGTTGGAACTGAGTGAATCTGTGTCACATCCATCACACTATCTCCCTACTGCTACTCCTCTCCCTCTTGGGACTCACGCGAAGCAAATATCCTAAACCCATCTCCCTTTCCTCACCGTTTCTCTTTTGTATGTAACCCATGAGCCAAGGCGTCCTTCAGCAAACAATGACACACGAGGAGCATGAGGACAAGTAGAGGCCTGCCATACATCCTCATTGTAACACGTATTGAATTTCATTTCTGACATTTTCCTTGAGTTTAGGAAATTAGATTATCATACTGAAATTTCACACTGCACTTCTGTTATGCCTCTGCATTGTAATGTGACCTTTAACTCTGTCATTGTATCGTTTACCAAACAATCAATGGGAAATCATTATTTGCTATTGCTGTTGCAAGGAACGTTAATCTGCACAAGAAGCACTGCTGAAGTATTGTAATTCAGAGGTCTGACTGGGTGCATTTTTTTCACAGCTTGGAACTTGAAATGGGAGAGGAAAAACAATCACTGTTATGTGAGTGGGACATCTGGACACAGAAATAGGTTTCAGGAGTGGGTAAAGAACAGAAGGAGCAAGAAGAAATGCTGGAGGGGAAATGGAGTAGAACCTGAAAGTGAGTCAAGATACAGCATGTCCAGCAAATGGCAAAACACAGAGTGGAGACTTAGAAAAAATAAGATCAGAGACAGAAGTTGAAAGAGAGGAGGAAGAATTAAAACAGCAGAGAAGGTTACCTGACCACTGATCTGATTGAGTTTTAGCCCTAAAGGAAAGCAAAGACCTCGAAGTTTCTCACAAATAAATTATGTTGCAGTACACTAATGTGCAAAAGTCTCAGTAATAATACAAAAATGATTGAGTGTCACTGCTTGTTAGTTTAAAAGAAAACTAAAGTAATATGTTTTTTTTAAGAGCATTTAGATTGTTGGCAGAGTTGTTTCTGGTGACAATAGTGCAATACTAAGCTACAGCAACAACTTCACCATGGGGCACTAAATGTTGATGTAAGCTTTGCAAAAGTTGTGTAGCCAGAATTTAACCATAATATAGTAATAAAAATGATTGAAAGCCTATTGTTTTTATGAATGTAAACTAAATAGGCTGCATGAAGCATGCTGAAGCAGAGGGTTATCAAATCTTTTGCCAAGGCATTTCTGAAGTTTACGTCACAAATTCTATATTGTCAAAGGAAAAAGGAAATGCATTGTTCTGATTTTAGCCATATGGTATGTTGTTACTACCTCTTGACCTCTCCTGAGTCTAGCCATGGTTCAACAATAATTTCAGTGTGACTAGTTAGAAAGAACCTCTTAACTTAAGCTGACCCAGTGGTCTACAGAAAGATGCAGAGAGAGAAAAATGGGGACAATTATCAATACTCGGCACCACACAAAACAAAAATAATTGTATGGGTGGAAACTATACTACCTTGGATTTAATCTAAGTGGGATCAGGAATTTCTCCCTATCTATTTCTAGAAGAGTTTGTTACTTAAATGACATAGGTTAGAAAATCAAACACTGCAGGTGTTTCTATGGGGACAATAGGAAATCAGATGAGGCGTTCTTTTTCTTCTCCTGTGGGCAGGACAGCCTTCAATTTTTTTCCCCTTCTTATCTAAAATAAAGAACTTTTATGGCAGTAGCCTCACAAACACTGAGCATAAACCAAATCAGTGCTGCCAGCTTTAATCCTCAAAGATTGAAATAATTCTAGCCAGTATAAATTGCCTAATTCTTCTTCATTATGGCTCTCTGACCTCAAGAGTCCATAATTATGGAATATGCTATTTTCCTAGTATATTCTGGAAAACAGTATTCATGCTAATGAAATTGCCATTTCATTTGGCTCTTAGGTTCCAATTCTTTTGTCTTGCTAAACCTGCCTATGGCTGCCTCCTGTTCTCCAGTTTTCTATACAAGCCTAACAGTCTCTTGGAAAAACACAATATTTGCTGATTCCCAGGGCCTGAATCAGAGAAGGACTCTACCTGAACTGAATACAGTATAGGGCAGCAACTAATACATCAGAAAGCAACAACAACAACAAAAAGCAAACAAAAAAACACCTGTAGGAGGACAATCAGTATGAAGAAAAACCAACCAACCAACCAAAAAAAAACCCCAAAACCAACACTGATATCATCCCTATAAAGAACAAAGGAGAACCAATAAAGGAAAACCAAAAATAAGAAAAATATGAAGGCAATCCAATATGTAAAAAGGCAAAAGAAGTATGTGCCAAGGGAAAACTGTGACAGACACAGCAAGATGGAGCACAAACAAGAAAAGATCTTGTTTCTTGAAAAAAAGAAAACCAGCCTGGGGGATAGATAAACAACATGGAGAGGATATGGGTCTGCCAGGATACACAGAGACATACCAACGCACTTCAGAAAGCCTTGGGTTTCAGTCTGCATTTAAAGGAACTGATTCTCCAAGAACTCCCAAGCTTGTTTAGAAAAAGTCTCCAGGATTCCAGTATGGCATGGAATATTGTGACTAATTTTCATGAGAAACAGTTTTGACAAAGAAAAAGAACTGAAACAGGAATAATCTCTTGGAGAGCCAAAATAGATCATCCCCAGGCTAGCTTTTCCCTACAGCAACCTGGCTCAGAGGAGATTCAGTCTTGCTCTTCCCAGGTAATTCTGTTAATTAAATTCCTCCTTCAAAAAACAAGGGGGGCACAATCATTTTTCTATATTTAAAGGCACCGTATAAAATAACTTGCTGTAAGCATCCTATAAAACAATGAATTAAAATCAATACTGCAGGGGTCTACAAGCAGGAGCAAATGGATTAAGTTAAAAAAAAATCTATCCTGAAACAGGCATCTATACCACCCATCTACCAGCAGTGACGATATTAAACCTACAGATAGCTTAAATTATACAGAAGCTTCTCTTCCTAGCTTCACATCAAACTGGAATAGGCTCCTTTAGGAGATTTGGGATAGACATCTTAGATGTGTTTCAAACCACAATCTAGAATCTTTAACTTCTACTATTCCACTGATGCAGACAGCATGAGGAGCCAACCTGCTACAATCAGCATCCATACCTTCATAATCCAGAGATTTTATATCACACTTACAGCCAGCATGACACGACCCTAATCCTTCTTGGTGTCATCTAAATATCGACAGTTCAAAAATTTTTTTAAATTTTTTTTCACGTTGCAAGATTGGTGCCACTTGTTCTGCTGGCTCTAATCTCACATGGGTGACCTGCTAGCTCAGATCTGACACTTAACCACAAGAACAAAGAGAACCAGTACTGAAGTGATTCTAGAAAGTGCATTCAGAATAATTCAGAGGGTTTATTTAATAAATAAATAAAGAAAAAACAAACAAATAAACAATACATTTATCCATTGGTAGTATGGGCTTTCACATGACCAAGTTGTGCAAAATTCTTGGACAGCAAGCCTGCCTT
Organism: Cygnus olor; assembly: GCF_009769625.2. Classification (NCBI taxonomy): domain Eukaryota; kingdom Metazoa; phylum Chordata; class Aves; order Anseriformes; family Anatidae; genus Cygnus; species Cygnus olor. The sequence continues at coordinate 45,619,906 of NC_049169.1, forward strand.
TGGAGAGTTAAATCCTAAGTGCAGAGTCTGGAAATCTCTGAATCAAATTCAGACTTTACCATCTGGTGGGGACCAGAGTTCTCTCAGGGCTGGATTTGGAGGCATGCTTGCTGTAATTCCTTCTGAGGTGGTAGAGGAAAGGGAAGGTATTTTGAGAGATGAGCCTTGCAGCATTGTGTCTACATCCAGCTCTTAGAAATTAATCCCATTGTCTCTGCTCTACAGAAACATGAGGCTTTCCTGAAAATATTCTCTCTGACTTGTGTTATCCTAGGGCAAAATCCATCCACGTGCAGAAAGCTGTGTGCTATTAGCACCCCTATTAGGGGACTTAATTGAAGCTTCAGTGATATTCATCCTATTCAGAGGTGTTGTTCTTAGAGATTGAACATTTGCATTAACATGCTCCAGTACGAAAATCCCTTCCACTGGGATACTGAGGAGCTATCCCATAACTTTTAACCAGATTAATGTTTCATTTTATTCTGCAAACAGAACAATGTAAGCTTCTTGATTTGAGATATCACAGATTGCCAGAACAGGATCACTTAAAGTTGGTTGACCCGACTTTAGGTAGTCTTGCCTTCTCCCCACCTTCCACCGAAAAAGGCTATGAATGTTTCCAGAGTCACTTGAAAGTAAACAATTTACAATTTCTTATTAAACTTTATGTTCAGATGTGTCTGAACATGTGAAGAAACCTGTAAGATAGAGTGGTCCCTCAGGAATGCCTCAGTTCTTTGATCTTTCCCAGAATAAGCAGGCCTAATGATGCTCCACTGAGTCTGGAATGGCATGGTTGTGACTTATGCTATGCAAGAAAAAGTTCTTTAACATACAGAAGACCTCTCAACTTACTGTCTGGTATTTCCTATGCAGAAATTGTACATGAGCAAACCTGAATGGCATGAACTGAAAGCCCACAGTTCCAAGGAAGAGTCAGACAGATCTACACAAGCGCTATACTGTTGCATAGACAGAGAAAGAGTGACGCCCTGAGATTTGACAGGCATAGAGTGCAAGCGCCTCCTTAGAGGGCAACATATCCACAGAAGATGTGTTAGGCACATTTAATGATGCCCAACAAAACCTTCCACACAGGCACAGAGGAAACAAACAACACACAAAATCTGTAAAATATTTCCCAAAGCACCAAACTTCTCCTGACAGGTTATGTAGCACAGCATTCAAGCACAGGACTTCTGGACATCCACTGCATCCAGGTTGCATCCAGTAACACCTGGACTGAAGACAGCTCACCTGTTAAGGTCCTTGTATTGGTAGGGATGAAAAAGCAACCATACAAAACCACAATTAATATATCATATAATATATGCCTATAATATATGTCATAACGTGTAATTACATGAAGTCTATAAAAATATAATGTAGTACAGTACCTTTGGAAACATTTGTAAACAGTTTTCAGAATGAGCTTTGAAAACCACTAACCAGTGCACTGCCTGGTACTGATGATGCAAGCTCTGCATCATGCACAGCCCAGTGTCCCATGCCAGTCTGGGGCACAGAAGGAAGCTGGGACATGGTTAATCCACCCCCTGCATTCTTCAACCAGTGATAATCAACAGCTGACTGCATAGGTTTTCTCCGAAAGGATATGAGTACATAGAAAACATAAAACTACCGTAGTAATTTTATGGAAAATTAAAGAGCCTTCTGCAAAATGTACCCCTTTATGTTTGCAACATAAAAGTATATAGCAGTTGAGCATTTGTGCAGTATAAAGTTTTAAAGAACTTGGTTCTATGGACAAATCAAGTGAAGAATGCATACTGATCATACACAGGAAAAAAAAAAATAGTGCAGTGACTTCATCAGACCATTGGGTGATTTTGGCTGGCTAAGGAACAGAGCTTTTTTTTTTTTTTTTTTTTTATTCCCTGCAGTTGTTTTCTATGCAGTCTTCAGACACTCTCTGCAAAGGAATTAACATGACACCATGCTGTGAAACAAGGAAGTACTATGCATGCATTCCTGTAGCTGAGCATTCGTGGGATTCCTAAGAACAGAAAAGCACGTCTACCTACTTGGATTTCTTGTTATTTGGGGGATTTCACTCTTCTCTCTACCTCTCAATGCTTTTATGGGAGATTGCATCTTTATTTTTAAGGCCCTGAGTCTGCAACAGGATATGCTGGCAGATTTTAGGTGCAGTCATCTCAGTTGCATCACACAGACATCAGGTTCCAAACATAAACATCCCATTGCAAGCATATGGCTTAAACTGGAAAAAAACACTTCAAGATTATTGTTTTTTCTCCTTTCCTTTTTGCCTCATGACCATTCAGAAAGCACATTGCTTTATATATTTCAGCTTTTAAACTTTTACTGAAAAAGGCAAATGTGATTATACATTTAGGTTAAAAAATTGCTTTTATAAGATAGTCTTTTAGACATGAGTCATTTTTTCAAGTGAAAATAGTCCTTTTGATTAAATGTTAGGCAAGAATGTAAATTTTAAAGTATGGGAATGTCGGATTTTCAAAATAAGCATTTAAAAAATAAAACGCCATACCATACTTAACTGATGTTCATAATTATTTAGATTGTGCATTTATTTTGCAAATCCCCTTGCTTCTAAAGTTTACAATAATTGTCTATGGAACAAAAGGGCTCAGTAAACAGCTCCACATGCAGATGTACAAACATAATTACTTGTTACATTTAATCCAGAGAAGACTAAACTTGGTCTCCCAAAAGCAGTGCTATGACCTGCAGGCACTTAGGACTGTTGCTGCACGTGTGCTAACAAGACCACTGACGGTCCTACTTCACAACCCAAAGTTTCTTTGCTGCTGCAACTGTGTCAGCACTTATTGAACTGGGAAGAGAACAAACACAGGCACCTTTGTTACCCATTAAAAATAAAATAAAATTTAAAAAAATTAAGTAACACACAGACCCCACAGGGTGCCAAAGCCTTTTTGTTACGGGCAGTGGGGAGGACTGCTTTAGGGATGGCTGTTGTTTGAGCTGTACAGATGCCAAGAGAACAGGAGAGGCAGGTTTGCAGCATGTCCTCACAGATCACTGAGGAGGGAAACAGGTCTCAGATCTGCTGCACCAGCGGGTACAGTGTGATGCCAAAACGCATGGGCTGATGAGACAGCTGACTTGGGCCACTGACGTTGGGGCTATGTGCTGGCCCCTAGCATGTCTTTCTCTATCCCCTGGAGGCAATGCAGCAGGTACCTCACTGCACCATGAAGTCCCCTACCTGCAGATCTGTGTAAGCCCTCCTCCTCTCCCCAGTGCCCCTTGCAGGTGTCAAGCACAGCGTGTCCTGCTCTGATCCCTGAGCGTCCTCCCGCCCACAATGCACGCACTTATCGATACAGCAAGACATAATACCCTTCATTTCTTTTCTGTACTTGGATGCAAAAATAACTGCAGTGTTTGAAAGTTTTTACTCATTTGGGAGAGGGAAGGAGGTACACAAACTCTGCTGAACTAAGCAGTTCAAGTGAAGCAGTATCTTCTGAATTACAGAATAAATCACCAGAAAAATTGTTATTAAGCCACAATGTAAGACACATTAAATAATGAAAACAATTTCCAGATATCATTATCTCTCTTGTTTAAACCCAAGGCAATGCAAAGACAGAACAAAAGCTTTACTCTTATCCTACCTCAGTAAAACAAAGGTATGCGAACACATCACCTCATTGCCTTGCTTTGAAAGCAGATCAGCCTGGGATGAGTCTGATCCGGTGTTACATGCCTGCCTTCAGCAGACCTTTGGAGATTTAGTAAAGTCTTATCATTCCTGCAGTGTGCAAGTGTTATGCGTAGTCAACCCAGATCATGGATTCACAATATGAAACATATAACATATGTTAATATATTTGCAGCTCTCTCATACTGAAAGTGAAGAAATATATCTATCTATCAGAAGAAATATATTTGCATGTACTTTAAATCTAATGCAACAAACTAGAACAAAAAGGATATATAAGGGCACAGTTGACTGTAGATTAAATAACAACCTTTCTTAATTACAAAATCAGAGCTGTTAAAATGACTTAAAGCATGGATGAAGTAAGCCCAGATTTTCAAACATTTAATTTAAATGCACTTCTTTTCTACTGCAAAGTTGTAAAAGCACTTCAAAAGGCTAAGAATTTGCAATTGTATAGATCAGAGAGGGACCAGGGTTATTGGGCTGCCTATGCTGTAACTTCTCATCCTAGCCAGTCTGCACTTGTAAGATGCAATGGGTCCAATTTACGAGCACCTGATGACATAGGCTTATGCTGAAAATGCTGAAAAAGCTGGTCCTTCCTACGCCAGTAACAAACAGTGGCACAAACCACAGGTACTCCTCACACTTGAACACTGAGGGGTTTCAGAGTTTTCTAGATGGCTAGCTAAGCAGGGGCTTTCTGTGCCCTTCCAGCACAGAGGTGCAGACCTACAGAAATGAGTCACACCTTTACCCAACCTTTCATTCTGGTTCCCCAAAACCTTATCCCATCGCTGCCACGGGCAATTGCGAGCAATGTTCAAGCCTCCCATTTCAAGGACAAAGAGGCAGCGCTCAGATTGCAATCAATACTTCAGAGCCCCGGGTTGGAGAGGGGAAAGAGCAAAATCAAGAGAAAACTTGTATGTTAGTTGGCTAACATCTGCTGTGAAGTAGATGAAAATGATGACTAGTATTGAGTGAAGGTCACGAGGCTTATCTAAGAACACAGGGGGAGAAAAACAGACGGGGGAAGGGGGGAGGGAGAGAAAAAGAGGGAGAGAGCACGAGCACTGCAGCAAAGCTATGCTCAGCCAATACATGCTGGCACTTACCATAAAAATAGAAAGATCCAAAGAGAATCAGATTAAGGATCCTTTTTATCTCTCTTCAATAGAAAGATTTCCACATGAAGTTCTGAACACAGCTGTCCAGGGAAAAGCAAGGCAATATGATGCTACACAGAAAACACCAACGCACCAATGGCAAGTCCTTTCACAGCCTTCTGAAACCTGCAAGCAGTTTGTGCTGAAAAACCTACGGTGAGAAGTCTGAAGACGACTCCTACATAACACTGCAGCTACGGCAGACTGCTGTATTTCTCCAGTCACTCAGGCTGCACTGCTTTCATCTTCATCTTCTCACCATTACTTACATGCTAGAGATGGGCTTGGGGGTGGGGAAAGAGATTTCTCCTCCAAGTGGAAAGGAGCGTAGAGACGGCATCAGCATTTTCAATCAGTGCCTGGGAGTACCCAATCAGAGGAACTGAGTTGTGCCAGCGTGACAGTTGTCCAAAGCACGGCAGCCTGGTGCGGTCCCTGCTTGCACAAGAAGACTTTTAGGGTAATCTGCTGCTTAACCCCTGCAAGCTTTCCCGTGCCCACACACAAACAGCCTCCCTGCACTGCGTCTTCTCCTCCGAGGAGCAGTGTTTTGAAAACTACAAGGTTTTTCCTGGGTTGCTGCTCTGATATGCTGTTTTCTACATCTGCGCAATAGTACAAAAGCAGGAAAAGTTTGGAGGTTTGAATCCCAGCATTATTTGACTTTACAATTTATTACCCAGTAGCTTCCATATATAAACACACACTAAACTCCTTCCTCTTCAAAGTTTTCTCTTTGAAAGAGAAAGAAATCTGTCAGAGATTTTACAGCACAGATCCATTGCTGTGAACTGCCTTGTAAAAGCCAACGCTGGTTTTGACATGACATCATGAAACCCTGAGAGCAGCAGATCCCCCCAAAATATATAACCAAGGTCTCCTCCAGCAACCCCCTCAAATGACAACAGCATTAGATGTTTGTGCTGTTACCTACCATGCCATTGGACATTTTATAAACAAACACAGACAGACCTCAACCTAGTTTGCAATAGGGATGCAAATAGGGATACAAAACGTTCTATGGCATTTTACCCAACAAACCAATCAGAAAATTGATGCAGTCAATATTAAAGCTGCCAAGCACTGCAACTTCCAGAGAATGCTCCTGCTTCTAAAATATAAATGCCTTCATTTGACTATGGGGAAAAATTCTGCTGGTCCTACTGCACAATGCCATCCACAGTGGAGCAGACATAAATACAGCATGCAATTTGCATTTAATTAAAACAGATGGTCTGCTGGTAGACACACAAGGTTAGATGTTCACCTTTTAAAAATGTTTTTTAAATGGCCAATCCCAGCTGATATTCACCTTTCAGAAGGTGAAAAGGCCATGTAGTTTAATGGGGGAATGAGAGAAAAATGAACCTCAAAGCATTCCCAGCAGTGCAGTGTCTCATACTTGTAAAATACGCCATGCAACAACAACACAAACCTACTGAGGAATGGATTGGGGCATAAAATAAATAAACAAATAAAAATCAGAGGTTCTACAGCCTAAAGTCTAAGCTAACAGTCTGAAGTCCAACTTAATACAGCAGGTCAGTTCTGAAATGTTTAAAAGTGTGAATATAATGAAGGAGAATACAAATTCCACTACTAGGCAGCAGTGATTGCCATAGAAGAATGCCAGGTTGACACACCAGATTGGTCAAAACCAAGATTTAAAATAAAATAAAACAGAAAAAGATAAAGTTTGCATGAGAAATAGAAGGCACTGGTGAAGGACAGCTCCTCAAGAGAACAAATAAGAGGGGAAATGACCATATACAAAGACGCACATAGGAAGATACACATAACAACCAAATTAAAAATATATCCAATACAGAATGGAGGACAATAAAAAGCAGGAAGCAGCACAAGAAAATAAATTTAAACCCAGTAGAGGGTTTTCAAAACATATTGCAATGCTAGCAGAAAGATTACTATTTGACACACCACATGCTTGGTAAAGAAGGTGAGTTATTGTTTCAGAAAATTATCAGGAAACTGAGGCCTTCAAAAAGTGTCTCAAGACACCCACTACAGAAGAAAGCCTGTTCACATCCACCCCTAAGGTCACGTTTTAATATTCATTCCACTGCCAAAAAATAATGCTTTTCCCCCCACATTATATAGACAAAGCCTTGAACTAGGCAATACACAGAGGAAAAATCAGAGACAAATCCTTTGTAAACAAAGTTCTCAATTCCATTTTTCTCCTGTAAAATGCATACAGAACCAAACATTGGAACAACAGCTCTGGAGAGAAGAAAGCAAGGTCACGGGCAGAATTTAGTGGACAATGCCATGAACATTTTCCAGTGAGTCTCTTAACAAATAAACTTGGGTTTAATCTTTGTGAAAAGAAAGGATTGCACGGTCTTTCCCCAACTTTTCCCATGTAAACATGTGAGGTGCCAGAAGAAGCTGCCCACAGAAGCAGGAAGAGTTGCCATGATGCCATCCAGATGCTCTCTGGTGACAGCTATAACAACCCAAAAGGCACGAAGAAAGGCCAATAGAGCAATTAATTCAAGCTTTCAGCTAAGAGCAAAGGATTCAGCACTCAGGTAATTTAGGTTTAAGTTCCTTTAGAGGCCACCTTCAAGAATCTGGAAGAAGTCTCTGATAGATATTCAGAGTGGATTTAGTGCAGAATCCATATTTCTGGTGAACAAAAGATCCCAATTTCTTTGCAGCCTTTTATTATAGCTGAGGGAATGACAGTAAATTCCTTTGGAAACCTGATTTTTCCTCTCCCCCTTCATTTGCAGATGGCCCTCTTCATAATCCTCAGGAACTGTGGTTGGTGAGGCCATAACCATGGGCCAGGGGCACTGGCAACCTGCCTAAATGTTATCTTTCAAACCATTTCAGGGATAGGGAGTAATGGGGGTAAAAACACATAGATGTCCACAGAAAGAAGATAATTAATGCTCTCTTCTCTTCCAGTAGAACAATGCCACCTGAGAAAAACATATTGAAACTGGCTGTTCTTCTACATCTAGTTAAAGGAGCAAAGAAAAACTTTGTCATTTTTTCTTTGATTGTTTGTTTTTGTGAAAGAAAGCCAAGGGTGTGATGTCAATCAAAACTGAGGTTTGTTTTATCCTACACTATCTATATCTATATCTATCCTATCCTATCCTATTTACATGTTTGTCCAGAAAGCAAAACAAACTCAGGACTGGGTGGTTCAGAGCCATTCCTTCTATTCCTCCTCAACATATGTAACAACAGTTCAAACCAACATTTCTGAGCCAGAAGGTAAATGTGATACCCAGGATTTAATAAAGCTCCGGTCTCACTACTGGAGCCTCTACTGATCCGCCAGCTGCTCAAAATGAAAAATTTTGGAAGGTAGAGGGGTGATGGAGCATGCAGGTCCTAGCTTTGCAGTGCCCTTTAACAGCTGACTGTGTGAATGTTGCACAGAGGAGAGGGAAGAAGCAGAACTGAGTATAAAAGAATAAAACAAATTTCAGTGTTAAAATTTTCAGCAGGTAGTTTCAGTGCAAGTGTTGTGTTTCTCCAAGCCTTCAGGATCACTCCTGCATGCAGAAGGTTTCCAAGCTCTGAATTAAATGAAGCAGACAGGAAAGAAATAATAATTAAGAATGTAAGAATGCGTAAAACTTTCCTCCCATTCGCTAAGAGAGCTTGGGCACCTCACCTCTCCATTGGATTCGACACAACCCTGGTGCCCTGTTTGGAGGTGCTTGACGAGAGTAATGGAAAGCAGAAAAGTTTCTGCTAACTTGGTCTTGGGTGACAGTCACTAAGGAAAATTAGTACTTGGTAATGCCCAGTTCAAACATCCCTCAACTTTTGGATTTTCCATTTTGTAACTGTTACAATCCATTACACTGAAGTGTTTTCAGTTATCAAAACTTTAACCTCTACACTGATCATTGAGCACTGTGACAAAGTCTCTCCTTAGTCATCTTCTTGGTAGGTTTAAGATATTGTCTGGTCTATTAGCCTGGCACATGATGGTTATCTTTTGCAAGCAATCTTCCTTTTTTTTTTTTTCTTTTTTTTTTTTGAGGTCAGGTAGGAATTTAAGCAGTTCTTTTAAAACACATTAAAATAAGATATCTTTCTGCTGATTCTAAAACAATTTGCTTTGTCGTTTCTAGTTAGAAAACTATCGAGTTAATGTTGCAGCAAAGTATCTCAGGTTATGATATTTTTTCTCCTAAAGGCAAAACAGAAATAGTTATTGAATCTCTCTACTTTTAAGATTATTACAGACTACCCTATGATTTCTACAAAAGAACTGAGACAGACCAACACATTTTAAGTAAAAATTCAATTCCTAGTGTACTGTAAAATCTTTCCTGACTATAAGAGACACCATATCTATTTTCTACTGTATTGCACATTAATATTCATGGCTTTCAAAATAGCATTTTTTTATATATTTTATGTTTTTTTTTTTTTCTATTTCTTTTCATTTTTTTTTCTATTTTATGTTTTCCTCAGTAAGGAAAAATATTTCTTTTACAACTGTAAGACTTCACTCTTCAAAATGTCCCTTACTTGGATAAACTAAATGCTATTAAATGATTTTCAGATAAATAAAAAATTCCTAATTGTAAAACAGTGACTTCCTTTTTTCAAATCTCTTAACAATGCATCAGGAAGTATCAATATCAGTCCAGAGAGAAACTTTATCTATCCTTGTTTTCTAGAAAAGTGAAAACTAGTAGTTCACAAGCTTTCACACATGTAATTTCACACGTGTAATTTTGCTACATTCCTAATATAGCATTAGGAATTTGTTAAAGGAGATTCTGAATTGCTCATGCAGATAAAAAGGAAAGAAAAATGAAAAACATGACAGAATTCAAGACAAGATGCCAGTAATGAAAAATCAAGATGACCACTAATATTTTCTACCTTGAATTTTTAAAAAATATTTTTTAAATCATCCATACAGCAATTTCTGAAGTACCAAAAATACCAAAAATAACCAGATGGAAAAAAAGAGAATATTTTGTCATCTAGATTTTCATTTCCTTAACATAAATTTAAATCTAATGCAGGTGGGAAGCAGTACAAGTAACTGACAAGACTGTGTGGATAGAAACCACTGCTGCTGTGTATGCCGCCTCTAATTCTAAATAGTTTGTAAGATGTATTCTATAAGAATAAGAAAATCTGAACTTTTCAATGATCAAGCCAAAATCCCTGGAAGAAAAGCAGTTCATCAAAAACAAACAAACAAACCAAACCACCACCACCAACAAAAAGCTAATAAACAAAACAAAACAATGTTTTAAAACATAATTTTGCAGAAAAATCTGTAATATCCATGTCTTTATTTTAGAGACTGAGTAAAGGGAATTTATCTAGGGAATAATGGTAAACTCCCCTCACAGATTTTTTTCCAGTCATGTAGAATTTTCTAGTTATTGCATATAAAAAGTTCTGATAGATAGCTTCATTGTGGGAAAAGGGGATAGGCTTGCACCCACATTTGTCAAACAAAAACATAAATTCTAACATTTAACCATAAATATTTTTCCACCTACATAAGAAGGTCTCTTCCTCCACCCCCCACCACCTCACCTACTTCCGGAAGATCAAAGCTATGGAGAGGCAGATGAGGGATACAACTTATACCAAGAATATACCATTACCAGTTTTACCATCTATAGTATCACATTTGTTTTTTACCTCAGGACCTCAGAATAAGACTCTCTATAAATCAAGTAAGAAAATTATACATGTAATGCTTCTTAAAGTACAAATTATGGGTTTTATTAATGCATCTACAAGAAGGCTGTAACAAACAAACAAACCAACCAACAAACAAACAAAAAAAAACCACAGCCATGTAGCCTGAAGCCAAAACTAGTGGGTAGAATCAGGGAATGTAAAAATCCTACAGACAATATCAAAACACAAGTATGACAGCACAAGAAACAGTTACAGCACTCTTCACAGATCATACTTTAATGGTACAGAATATTCTACTAATTTCTGATTTCCCTAATTAAAAAAAAAATAAACTCCTAACAATAAAGCAAACTTATAATAGGCCATAAAAATTACATCTCTCTTTTAAACAAAGCATTTATCCTCTTATCTAGAATAAACCCAGAACAGATGGTCAGGAGATAATCCAGACCAAAAAAAAAAAAAAAAGGCTTTTTTTTTTTTTTTAAACGCTGAAGTTATTTTGCCACACATCTTTGTGCTTTTACTGTAAATAAACAAAAAAGTTTGCTGCTCATTTGAAAGAAAAAAAAAAAAAAAAGACTGACTTTTCCAGGATGAGTCATTGGAGAACAATGATTTAGAATACACAAAGACATAATCTCAAAAAGCCCAGTCTGTATGTTAGTTCCTAGTACAGATAACCACAGTACTAAGAAGACAGGCTGTCCAATAAGGGATTAAACTGAGGTCCACTTATCTTCTACTGCCAGAAGCTAGATCATCTTCCTTGCTCAAGATCCAAAAGTTGGTGGACAAGCCAAAGAGGATAGTATGCCAGCCCTCCACAACATGAGGAGGTAAACACAAGAACATTACCAATTAGGAGATACACGTGCAGACATGCACATGAGAGACAAGCATTTCACTTTACAATATTAACTTAGAAAGTGCTGCTGAGCATCTAAATGCTTTGCACCTTCACTGCTATTTTTAAGAGATTTATATAAAGAATCATTTAAAATAATAAAAAATGACTGAGAATGTAAGAACTCCATGAAACAACAAAGTATTTTATTAACTCTTGTTTTGAAGTCTACTGTTCCATGTTCAAAGGTATGAAACTAATTTGAACTAATCAAATCCTAAACTAATTAAGATGATACAAGTTGGTCCGGTTTTTAGTGGAGGGCTGGAGTGACATTTTGAGATGCCTTCTAACCTAAATTACTCTATGACACTGAAGAACTCTCTCTTAAATACAAATAAAACTGCAAAATTTATTGCTCAGTCATAACCACTGATGCATATACACACACATACACATATCACAATAAAAGGCCTGAACATATTTAACAGCAAAAGGGAAACCAGAAATCCCAGACACAAGAGGCATTCCATGCCTCATTCCCTCCCCATAGTACTCACTGGGATTTCAGGCACTGAAGTTTTGAAAATTGGCTGATCAGACTCGGGAAAATGACTCCACCTAATGATGACCTTTTAAAAGCCAGCCATGCCTACTAAGGTTGGGATGAGTTCCCCATGTTCTAGTTCTTTAATCAAAATTTAAAGGCGTTTCTCTTCTACAGAAACATTTTAATTTTATCTTAGTAATGGGATTATTTATAAGTGTTCTCTTGTAACTTACGTGAGATTAATTTTTTTAATGTATTTTTAAAGTAAAAAAAGGAAATTCTGGAAATATCACAATCAATAATCCTGTTGGATCTGTGTTTTACCAAAAGAAAGAGGAAATGTAAACAGAAATACTGAAGTAGTTCTTATAGTTGGAACTATACTTCCAAATACATCACCGTAGGCCACAGTCAAATACTGCCAGCCACTGACAAGAGTATTTCAACAAAACCTTTTAATAGCAGCTTGTATCCCCTTGTAAGAGATCTTTTATAAAGAGCTGAAAAACACTGGCTCCCCACCAAGAAATAAATGGTATACTATGCACATAAGACACAATATAATGGAAAAATGCAATAAAATGAGTATGTTTGTGATTAACTTAATAGATTGCCTGTGTTTACTCATCTTTGTCTACATGTGATAAGAAAATCTGTGAACCAAAATAAACAATTTAATATTTTTAGACTATTGTTGATTCTCCAGCATAGAAAGTCAAAGAAGACCAGAGGCTAAAGATGTCAACACAACTCTCAGGTTGTAAGCAGGTAAACTGAAGTATTACTTGGGGGGGGGGGGGTGTTTATTCAAATCAGAGTCAGCATTATTTTTACAGGTTCTTCTGACATAAGTAAAGAATCTTTCTGGGACAGTGAAAGCTATTCTGACTGAAGCAGACGGAAGTGCTTTATTTAGTTCTGGGTTTATGAAACCCAGTATTGATTTTTTTCTTCTCTCTATTCAGACACAATTTGTAAAGCAGGAAAAAAAAGAAAAAAGGAAAAGCATTTTGACAAGTAGTTTTCAAAATTTCAAAATGCATTTTTGGAAGAGAGACCTTAAAAGAGAATGTCTGTAGTGTAACACTGTGCTTTGCATATACACATTCAACACCTGTCTGGTGGGAAGCCAATAGGCTCAGGGCACAAAGAAGCTAAATGTGCAGTATAGAGGGTCCTGCACCTAATTACTGTGCTGCTGCTCAGACACGCAGGACAAGTAAGGGAGGTTTGGGGAGCACTGTCACATGCCTAAAGTTATAATCTGGAAAAAGAAAAGCAACCAAACTATAAATAGTCCAGGGAAAAACAAAACAACGACAACAACAAAAATATAAATAGTTTGGGAAATTTCAATATATCCTAAATGAAACACAAAAGCAAAAAAACATTGACATTACAACAGCTCTGTGTGATTAAGATTATTCACTAAATTTCTCCTGAATTCACAATTTTAGTTCCAGACCTATCTTCCCCATGCATACATCCAAATCCACTGTGTATGTAAGCCTACAGTTCACAATTTTCTTATTTTCATTGTAACTGCTGTTGTTTTTAATTTAAAAAACAAATAAAACAACAAAAAAACCAACACTCTAGAACGGCTTCTCATTTGTAGGAAGGATCAGGAATCAGTGCAATCTTGCAGTCTTGGACACTTGCTGCCAATGTGGAAGACAGCTACACATTCATGTGCCATTTTATACTTCTCATGCTAAGAGTATGAAGTCCTACACAACTCAACAGAAAGAGTCAGGAAGAAAATCCAGATGTAGCCCAACAGGCCTGTCCTTGTTAGTATCTACAAAGAATTTATATTGACATCAGGGATTCATGTTGCTTTAGGTTCTAAGCAAGTTTCTTGAAAGACCAATAAGTCATATGCAAGGAAGGAAGATTCATGGGACATGAACATCCCAGGTGGAAAAAAAAAAAAAAAAAAGCTGTTGTATTACTTAAAGATAATAATCTGGCTTTATCTGTTTCCTGAACTTGCAGCTTTCTCTGCTGAAGCAGACAGAAGGTGCACTTGGTAAAGCGGTAAAGATTTCAGCTTGCCTCTTCTCCTTTCATGTACAAGATGTCTCAGAACCTTTTTCACATGCAGGAAGCTAACCATTACATTACCTGATAGAGCACGACACCAATGTCGTCCTCTACTTTACTCCACCTCCCCATCTGTGCCTTCACAATGCTGTAAGAATGATGAGAATCTCTCTGCAACTTGAACAACTTGGAAAATTAAAGAAGTTGGAAAGGCTCAATTTCTTAAGCCCTTTGATGCTGGGTATGGGTATTCCTCAGTCAAATGCTTTTTGCCATTCTCTTTGCTTCTGGGCAAGTCACCTTCTTCATTTGGCCAGACCATGTAAGCCCCTGCAGAGCAAAACAGGTTCCTTGCCAAACACTTTCTATCCACTTTAAAGGCTGGTATACTCTTTAGGCATGCCTATGCAAGTAATACAATTGACTTGATAAAAAGGTTTTAAATTCATATACCTCCTTGGAATCAGGAAGGAAGGTACACATTTTAAGGAAGATACAGAACATCTAGAAATGAGATACGGAAAGGGAGAAATGAATCATCTACCTGAATGCAATGAGAGGCATAACTTCTTTATTTCTAAAGTGATGGTTTAATTCAATCCAGGCCATTCCATTTTTAAGGAATTTGTTAATATGATGGCTTTCGTGTTCTGCAGCTATCTGGTCACCATTACAGCAGACATTTAAAACTATTTCTCATACCTAAATAAAACCAATAAAATTTCCCCTGTTATTATGAGAAACTGTTACTCCTGCTACTGCATGAAACTAACATTGGGTCAAAAGACTGCTGACTTTGGTGATGATTACTTTGCAAGACAGCAGTAAAGCACCATGCGAGCAGCCGTGTCCAGCTGGCACTAATGATATGTCACAATGCTCCATCTGCAACTCCCCATGCGCACACTGTGAAGGGAAATCCTGTGCACAGTACAGGAGATAATTGGGCAAGAGAGACTAGAAATATAAACAAAAACACTTCTTGCTTACGATACACAATCAGTTTTCCAATACCACCAAAGACTGATTAACGGCCAGTGCATACTTGGAAGTACCAGTGGCCATTTGCTCTTATATTTTTGCACCTTCAATACTATTACCACCTGATGTTAAACCCAACTTGAAGACAGTCCTGAAAGGAGGATGAGATTTTTGTAGCCAGACATGCTCTGACTCTCTTTTCTCATCTCACCCTGAGAAAGACCGCTTGCATTCCCCAAACCAACATTTTGACATGTTTAACACTTTCCAAAACCATAGATTCAGAACAACAATTTTCTAACTTGCTATTTTGGCTCATCTTTATATTTATCAGGTGTGGATTTGAAGTGCTAGTATGGCCTTGGAAGAAGCAATTGTTTAGTTCTTCAGATTAATGGACATTTCTACACTAAAAGTCCATTGCAAAGTATGTGATGTAAGAAGAAAATGAAGGAATGATCACTATAAGCAGCTAAGGAACACAGAAAATAAGCCAAACAGATAATTATAGCAATTATTATTATTTTCTTCCACATTCCTCCCTCACATTTCATTTGCTTCATTGCCTGGGGCTAGCAAAAAAATTTGCAAGATTTTTGGAAGCAGCAGAACAGTTAGTCTCGTAACTGTAAACTCAGAAACACATCTTGCTAAGTTTAAAGACATTTGGAGTCTGTGTATAATTAAAGAGGACAGAAGCACCTCCGTGTTCCAATCCCAGCCAGGGTTCGACTGGTGCAGTCACAAAACCACCCTGACACTGAAGCCAGGTCAGTGAGGAAGGCAGGTGGCAGATCACCACCAGGAGTCTTGCAGGGACAGCACCCAGGCCAGCCTGTGAGCCTGCAGAGGGTCCTCATTGGGCCTGATCCTGGCCTCAGCCCTGGGCTGATGTCCCAGCTCAGCCTGTCCCCAGAGAGGTGCACGACCCCCATCTGCCCCGCTGGGTGGTGGGACAGGCTGCAGGGCCTTGCCCTGACGGACCTGTAGGAGCCCCTCTTTCATGTCTGGGCATGTGAAAGGTGGTTTCCCAAGGAGACAGCTGGGTTTCAGGACGTTCAGTTTTATCACGAGGTGCTCAGTCCTGCTTGAATGCATGTGATTAAATCCCTGACTTCCCTGATCATGCAAGTACTTGCACAGATTTTTTTTATATTATTATTTTTAATTATCTTTTGGAACGCTATCAGCCAGTGAAAATAATATAAACATTCTGAAAGTTCAGGTTTCAATTTGATATGCAGCATAGGCTCTGGTGCTTGCTGGCAATGCACAGAGCACCCAGCTCCCCATCTCCCTTCCTCCCTTCAGCAAGAAGATGCAGGTGTCTGCTAAGTGTCCTGCATCCAGCTCCTCGGCTTTGGCAGGCCTCAGCCGAGAGCTGCACCTTGCCTCTCTGCCTCTGGGTTTGTTCAATGACAATAAGGTATTTCATAACTCTGAAGATGCTTCAGGATATTTTTTTGATAACCTGGATGCAGACATTAAGTGTAGAAGGATGTACAGAGCAGCACAACACTATGCCCTTGCACCTGGCCATTTCACGCTAACCAAGTGCCCATGTTCTCTCCTTTGGTTGAGCTTAGCCACCCTGCCCATTGCACACATTCACATTTAACACTGTTTTTGTTATTTCTCTCTAGGCAGATGTGGAAATGAGCTGACGTGTTGCCATGGATCCATCTGCATCGTGGATGCTGCAGGGCCAGAGTGTGTGCCTCCTCACAGCGCTGCCCCTCTTCCTGTGCAGAGGCGTTTCTGGGCACACCCTGCTGAGTGCCTCCATGGCCTCCCTGCCTCTTGAGGCCAGGCAGCAGGACTTGCTCGGGCAGAAGAGGGCTACAGTTTTCCAAGGCACAAATCCCACTGAAGATATTCTGCCGCCAGCGATGCAGTGACAGTGCATAGCACAAAAACCTCCAGAGTTTCTGCTGCATTGGCAACTCAGCGGTCTCTGCTTGCCACAAACAGGGTTGGTTTTTGCAGTTACTAGGAAAGGTAATAGTGGCATAGCAGTGAAAAAAGGATGAACAAAAGAACCAGGACAGCACAAATGCCTCCTCAGCGCAAAAATCAAAAGCTCTTGACAGCCTGGCATGGAAGTGAAACCATTTCAGCTTCTACAACACCTTTTGTCAAACACGGCGTGAGGTGGCCAAGGAAAGGTCAGAATGTTTCTCGGCCACCTGTCCTTGTGAGGACACACTAATCTATGCCAGACTTCCCAGTTTCTCCCAGTAACTTGGCGTCTCATAGTATCAATCCTTAAACTGCCCTTGCAGCTTGGCATGAGTTGCCCATTCCCTCCTCTTGCACCTCCCAAGTGGCTGTCTATACGTACTCACTGTAATTGGAGGCGTAACGTACGTTAAGGTTGCCAGCTTCATTGGGATTCATTTTCAATGACAAGATTGAAAAGGTGAAACCAGTACAAATTCATTCTGTCAGAGCCAAAGACTTGTTCCTGATGACAAAGGTGCTGAAGAGAACAGAAGAACCAAAACCCATTTTATATGTTGACAGATCCTTCCCTGAGCTGCCATCTGAAACTCCTGAAGCACCCCTTCTGCTGTAGGGAAAAAAAAAAAAAGTGGGGCTACTGCATCCCCTGAGAGCAGAGCCCTACAGATAGCGGATGGGCTGGGGCACCAGACCACTTCCCTTCTGCTCAAGCGAAGCCTCCCTGTTCTCATACCTACATTTGGTCACAGTATCTCTGTTGTTGGTGGTATTATCTACTTTCTTAACATACAGGAAAGCCACCCCTGGTTTCATGCCCCTTTTCAACAACTGTTCTACCATTTTCCAAGTCTCAGCCCCAAATTCTAGGATATGAAAGTGCAGGAAGCGAGACCTCTCCTGTCCCTGCAGCCTCTCTGATCAGACAGAGCCATCATACTAATATGTTTCTCCTAGCCGGATTAGCTTTTCAGGTGGTTGCACTGCTCAGGAACATCTTGCCTTTTCATATATAGCAAACCATCACAAATGTTTGTCATACACGTGCCTTATAAAACTTGCCTTTTGCAGTTTGTCCTCTCATAGTGACCACACTGCAGAATAAAATCTGGGTTGCAAAAGCAGTCTTACAGTTGTCCTGCTGAACAGGGTCCACAGAGAAATTTGTTTTCCTTGCACAGGCTAAGTTCCTCAGCACACCCCCGGCCACCATCAGAGTCCAGCACAGAGTATGTCAGCAGAAAGCTGTTACTGAATAAGATGAGGGAAAAAAAAACACTTTTTCTGAAGTTTGAAAGTGGAAGTCAATCATCAGAAGGCATATAGAGATTTTTAAATGCCTGAAAGTGTTTTGACAGGTACCCAACATTAAAAAATGTCAAAATTCCTTACGAATAAATGCATTCTGAGAACGTTAAGTCCTACCTCTTGGCAAACACTTGTAGCACCACCGAAGGACTTTTTTTCTTTCTCAATGCTGACCAAGTTTTCTTGAGTGAAACCTCCAGAAAGCCTCACATCAACACGCTTCCCTGCAACTAGCAAAGGTGTAATCTGAGGTCATGCGCACAGGAGACTAAATGCCAGCACTGCAAAAATATCAACTAAGATATTGAGCATTCAAGCCTCAATCAAACAGAAATGTTTTAACATTAATCCTAAAGAAAAAGAAAGCACCACTTAAGTCAAAAGATTAGTCCTATGCTCAAAAGCACGCATTAGCTAAAATGTTTTGCTGGATCATCCATGATATTACTAGAAGGACACATGATCCATTGGCTTCTTTAGCTAAGAAAATTAAGGGTCTCTGATATACCTATCTTTTAATTTGGTTAGAAAAGACAAAGCAACTATTCTAATAATATTAAAAAACATAAGCATGAATAATTCGATGTTAGTGTTTTCAGAATGGATTATAAACACATTTACACTGATTAATTATTTACTTTTCCTAAGTGCTCTGCATATAAACATATTAATATACAAATTTAACCCACTTCATTAAATTAATACATTTGTCACCACCATAGAAATTTCAGAATTTATTAAACAAATGCACTGCTGAAAGCAAGAATATCTTTACTTTGTATGGAAGAAACAGGTTGAAAGAAAGGGAGGAATTTAACAAAAAAAAAGTTTTAAACATATGCAATAAAACCAATACAGTTGTACAGACTTGCATACAGATCTGGAGGATTCATTTTAAGCAACTATGCACAGGATCTGCAGAGTCAACTGAATGTTTATTACAGTTATTGAAACAGATATAACAAATTTTAAATGAAATATCCAAATCTGCAAGTACTCATGCATGCAAACAACTTCTAGACAACTGGCATGCTTGAGGTGAAATACATCTAAGTGGTTTCAGATGAAACCTAAATCACCATAAAACAACATTAAGAATAAAATACATCTAGTAAGTCTTGCAGCTTCTCCTCAGCTGCCAAAGAGAATTTTAAACACTGCTTGAAAACAACAAAAAAAAAAATGCAGCTTTTGAGACTCATAGATATTTTAAATAATCGTTATACAAGGGACTATACATTGTCATTAAAAAGGATTCTACCAATAAAAATGTTTGATTACTAGCATGGAAGTAATGGAATAAGATGGTATCACAGTCAGATAACAACATTGATCAGAATTGTATCACATGGTGAGGTTAGTGTATACTACACTAATGTGTTACAATTATACTAAAATATAATTTTAATTGACACTGATACTGATAACGAATTTATAAATAAATAACAAATTCCTTATTTATAGACATGTGTATAGTACTAGTCAAGTCTATATGTATTAGAGTTTGCAATTACAATTTTTCAAAGGTAGATTTACTGTCACTTTAATATCCACAATTCACATTATCCACAAAAATTAGTCACTCTAAATAAGAGCAAACAGTATATTCATGGTCCAAGGACAATATCACTGAGCTTGTGAAACTACAGATGATGGAAAGACTGTATCCTAAAATACGCATTGAAACTACTTTAGTCCTGTATTGGTTCTCCTATACATAAGCACAATAAATGAGAATTTCAGGGTCCCATTTCTGTGAAGGTAACCTGATCTGATGTTATTCCAAAGTATATCTGGAGTTGTTTCACTGATGCTCACTTGAGTCAACCCTCAGGTTTTTAAGCAAAGCCCTCTTTATTCAATCATTGATGATTCTTCTGGTTCAGTTTCTGATTATGCACTGACTGATTTATACACCCGCGCTGAGAAAAACCATTAATGGCAAGTTTTAATAATATTTTAATTTAAAAAACAAAGGAAAATTAAACTTTTCAAAAATAAAAGTAAGTTAGGCAAGGATTGTATTTCTGGACTAAAGAGCCAGCAGTGTGCAGAAGTGTGTGAATAATTTTACTGAGCTCGTGAGTCTCCCTGTGTAGGATGTCTGGATATTTACAAACAAATGTAGTGGTATTACTACAGATGACTAATGTTAGCCACTGCTTAATTGAAAGAGTTCTCCACCATGCTTTGAAGCAATTGGCCTTTAACCTTGACACATGTCCAAAGAGTTAAGCACTGAATTACTTTGGTATACCCCCCATTTGTATGTTTTAACCTTACATAAAAACCTGATTTCAGCAAACTGGGTTATTATTATAGTATTATTATATATTTATAATGTTTATTAAGTTACTTTACTATGCTTTAAAGACAATTATTTGTATTTTGAGAAGTTTACTCCTCTCTAACACATGAAAATCAAACTAGAGCACTGAAGAGTAGATAAACATTTTGAAACACGTGCATGTTTATTGTAACTGGAAGTCAGTAAAAAGTATTACCAAACATACAACCTCTTCATCAAAAGTCTTGTTTCCAAGGTGACCAGCAAGTCCTCTGATGTTTTTTTGTTTGGTTTTGTTTTTTCAAGACTTTGGTTTCAATTACAGCCATCTCTACAGTGAGGATGCAAAATAAGCTCAAAGAAACACACTTTTTTCCCACTCCAGTATCTAAACCAAGTGGAGGACTTGGATACCTACACAGCACTGGCATAATACATGGTGTTTTTTATCCAAAGTGATGTGATCTGATTATGAATACTTACACATGCAACAGAGTTACTATTAGTTACTCTATTATGGTTATGGAAAATGTTCAATGAATTTTCTTTAAGTCACCTGAATTACAGTGACAAGCAGGTGAACCACTACTCAAGTTCATAGAGCTACAGCTTTAAATAGTGTAGAAATATAACCTACGATTTGGCATGTTGGGTCAGACTAGAAGCATTTCTAATCCACTTGCTGGAGCATTCTGTCCACGGTAATAGCCAGAGGTCATCATTTCCTGCTGTGTTTAGAAGTGATCTCTTCTTCCCACACCCTATTAATGGAATCTTCCTAGCCGTGAGACAACCTCCATTCTAACTAGCTATAGCTTAAAACCAAGCTGAGCTCATGATTTCCTGTATTTGCCAATATAGCTGCTTTTTATTTTTGCTATTTCTCTGTGACTTATATAGTCATCTCAACACTTGCTACTCATGATATTTAATACAAAGAACGATTTAAAAAGTGCTCTGTGAGCAGCTGAGGAAACTGGAATTGTTTAGCTTGGAGAAAAGAAGGCTCAGGGGAGACCTTATTGCCCTTTACAATTACATTAAAGGAGGTTGTAGTGAAGTGAGGATCGGGCACTTCTTCCAGGTACCAAGCAATAAGACAACGGGAAATGGCCTCAAGTTGCACCAGGAGAGGTTTAAGTTGGATATTAGGATAAATTTCCTTACTGAAAGGCTCATGTAGCATTGGAACAGGCTGCCCAGGGAAGTGGTTGAGTTGCCGCCTCTGGAGGTCTTCAAAAAACGTGTAGATGTAGAGCTTAGGGACATGATTTAGTGGTGGACTTGCCAGTACTAGGTTGAAGGTTGGACCAGATGATCTTAGAGTTTTTTTCCAACATGATTCTATGATTCTATAATCTTGCGCAGGAGGCAACAGTGGACCAGGCAGATGCTTTTCTTTCTCTGCTGGATCAGATGTAACAATACCCACAATTCCCAGATTATTTCATTTTAAGAAGTTTTTTTATTTTATTTTTTACAACTAAAATTGCCACTAACCCCCTAATAATTATGAGCTTACGTAGCATTCAGAGTTTATATAGTGTAGACACAACCTATTCATCACAGCAAATTGCATCCTCTATTCAGCTACCCAGCTCACTCAACATCTAATTCAGATCCAGATCCTATTTTTAACAATGACTCATTTAATTTCATCCTCACTGTCTTGCTGTCTCAGTTCAAGATTATATAATTCAACCCAACAAAACATACAGCTAGAAATTTTTATGTTACAGTTTCATTGCTTGCTCATAATTTATAGCAAAGATGCCTTTTACTTCATCAGAACAAAGGGTGTTTACTAATGCAGGTTATAAACTATTAGCTCTACTAATAACAGAAGAGACAATATTTTGTTTACTATCCTAAAGATCATCTAGAGGGGTCTGATTTCAGCCTCTGTCAAAAACTACCTTTGTGACCTTGCAGAATATTTCGATAACTGCTCTACCTTTCTGTCTCTTCCTCACTTACCTATCATCTAAATAATGGCACAGTTTAATACCTCTGCCGAAAAAAAAAAAAATTAACAACAGAAAAAAATACCCTGAAGCCTATTTTCAGCAAGCATTTTGTGCAGCTTGTTTTTATCTTTATGTATGGAGCTGCAGTGATGTTCTCCCTTCCCCCACAAGCTTCTTCTCAAATATCTTATTTTTCCTCTGCAGTATTTTCATCTTAAAGAAAGAAGTTTTCCAAGCATGTGAATTGTGTAATTTTTGGCAACAGAGAAAGAAGCATCAAGGTGAAGTATTTTAGAAGAAAGAAGTGTGCAACTTCTTGTGCCTCAGGTGTGTTTCTAGTTTTTATTCTTGACATACAAAAGGTGACTGGGCTTTGAGAACTTGTCATTTGCAATGCAGCAATTACTTCCGTATCCACAGAGTAATATCCTATATGTACATTTTCTTTCTATGCAGACAACAAGAAAGAAGTACCCCTTTCAGGGGATTTCTGCAGCTTTATTTCTAGGTTAATAGGGGAACAAGTGGGCAAAAGGAATCTTAGGCAATGCAGAGAGAGGAGTTGTGTAACAGCAAAATAGAGCAAAATAGAGGTTGCTCTATAAACACAGTAATTCAAATACATGAACTTACACAGGAGGCAGCAGGGGATGCTTCTAACATATGCTTGAGCAAGTTAGGTTAAATTTGAGTAAAAGTTTTGCTCATCCTGGATTATATTACCTTACACTACAGCCCAAGTTGGTCTTCCCATTGATTCCAAAGGAGTTTAAACAGAGCCTTGAATTTCAAACTGAAAATCAAAGTAAAGAAGTTCTTGCACTCTGGTAAGACGGATTTAACCACAAGTGTATCAGTAGACTTCAGAAGTCTGTCTGGGGTTTTTCCCTCAAAATAAGCACTTTTCAGCCTTCTCAACCAAAAGACATTGCTTCAGCATAAATGCCATGGAAGTATTAGAACTGATCAGTCAAGTACAAAGCAGTTAGATAGTCTACTGGACACTAGGTCAGCAAGTGGCAAATAAGCCCCCTGCTTCCCTCCTCCAGCTAGAGGCTGGCAGCTGCCACAGAGTGTGGTGACCCGCTCTGCCCTCAACCCTCACCAGCTAGGTCAGCAACCTGCCATCTCCTCTGGCCCATGGACGTCCATCCTGACTACACAGGAGCCACAGGCAGCACCATGGCTTGCTGGTCTTATTGTTCTCAGTCTTAACCTTTTAATTTCCTGAAGCCACAAGCAAAGCAAAACTTGTTGACTGTAAGCCAGGAGTTGGGAAACCACTTATCTTGCAGCAGCCAGCATAAGAGAAAAGGTGTTACATGGAGCTTCCTCCAGGCTGTCCGCTCCTGAGAGCTGAGCAAAGGCATGCTGAGGGCGATCAAAGACAAAAAGCAAAACAAATAAATAAATAAATAAAAGGGTGTGTGTGTACAAATTTGCAGGGCATATACATAGAGGACAAAGCTGAGAGGAAGGACAAGGAGAAGAGGAAGAGATTCTGAGAGGTATGCAATAAATATTAGGCAAAAGACTGAAGAGGGAGAAATACAAAATGAAAGAAAAAATAAGCAAAGAGAAGGAAACAAAGTAGGTGAAAGTAGGCAGAATTGCATATTTCAAATTTGCATATTCATCTTTTTTCAGGAAATTGATAATCCCTCTTTTAATTGGGGGACTGAGGGGAAAAAAACAAGTCATCTTAAGCTAAGCTGTAAAGACAGAGGAACAAAATAAATGAGGGCTTGATTGGAGCTCAATCTGCATAGTTCTTTCCATTTTAATTATATGGCTCCTGCTCTCTGTCTCAGTCTTGAACTGTAGTGCTACATTTGAGTGCTTCCTACTTGACATCTGCAACTCTGACACATCCTTTCTCTTTCAAAAGACCGAGACTTCATTACCCATATTGAATAGAAAAAAAAAATCATTAAGAATTTGTGTTTTCTTTCTAGTTTTCCCACATTAGCCATTATTTTTTCTTCTGGTTCACTCTCTTCAACATGGACATCAAACAGAGACATTAGACTTTTTTTTTTCTTTTATTTATATTAGATTTCCAGAAGAAGGACAGATCAGCTACTTACAGATACAACACTTCAAGGTTTAACTGTGCAGTACTCACTAATGAGCAACAACAACAAAAAAAAGAACGTTCTTCTTCTGGACACTAATTTTTCTGGAGATATAGTTGGGAAATGCACCATTTTGGTTCTGTAAAGTTAATAACGTTTTACATAAATAATAATTTTATGCTTGTCTTTTACTATGCACTATTAATTTGATTATAAAATATGCAAGATAGGCACACTGTTCACAAAGAAAGGCATGTCATTGACAGAAAAGAGAAACAGATTGTTGCTTTGCAGACCATCAGTAAATCTCTATCAGATTTAAAGTGCTAATTAAACACTTCCATCTTGCACTAAGACTCCATAGTGCTACAGGACTGCAACTGAAAAAGTGGTTCAGAGACATCCTTATGTAAACACATTCTTCTGGTACCATTCATAACTCCATCCTAACACTTTTTTACTTTGACCAGCTACCATACAAAAACAAAATATTGTTTGCCCAGAGAAAAGGTATCTCCATGAAATCTGAAATTCAATGTATTTTTTTTTTTCTTTGCATCACCTGTGATCAATAGACATTGTTAGATGTCAGCAACAAAGAATATGTCAAGCAAAAGGAATGAAAACTTGTAAATCCAAGCCAGTGTTAGCCATGTAGAAATTTTAGAAGGAGACTCTATATTCCAGACCCTACTGAGTTTAAGTTCACATGAAGCACCAGCAACGAGCAAATGGTGATAGCATCAGTTTAAGTTTGTGCAATAATGGGCCAACCTCAGATCAGCAAAAAAGGCAAATACCCACATTCCAGATAAAAAGAAAGGCCTTGTAGTTAATTTCAGAAGAAAAATTAGCAGAAAAGGCTGGAGTAAATGCACTTCCAGCTCTAAAGATGCACTAAAAAAACAACACTGAAGCACTGATACAGCACAAGAGGCATGTGTTAGCACTGTCTGTGCTAAACGTCTTCAACCAATAGAGCATGATCCATGTTGGTTAGCATTTCTAAAAATATACCTTATAAAAGGAATTATCAACTCATTGTTCTTAAGCAAATTTGAATTTCCCATTGCTATGTGGGAAGAAGCATTAGAGAAGCAGATAAATTGATTTCAGTGGCATAACTCTCAAGTCCAAAATTAAGCATATTCTTAAATGCTCTGCTGGATCAGAACCAGGGAGCTCAGCAGCTTCTAGACTTGAACCTATGATAAGGTCAGAAGACAATGAAGGTTCAAAATTGTTCTTTCCTTCTCTGTAAATGTGAGTTTTTTAGAATCATCTGTGAACTTACTGTAAGCCATGAATTTTGGGAAACAATATTGCACATCTTTGAATTCTAAAAGAAATTCTGTTGGTAGACAGAATCTTGAAACTGGTTAAATACACACATTGAGATATTTGAAAATATAGACTTAAGGGTACTCTGTGTCCTGAGAGTCAGCAAGGATGCTGATGTTACCAAAATACTCAATGTTCTTTTTTTGGATCCTAATTTGTCATGCTTATTGAATGCAGTATGCTTTTTAGCCATTACATTTTTAAACACTTCTGGTCTCATTTTACGCAGGGGAAAAAAAAGCATGGTGCATTTTAGCAACAAAAGACAATACAGCATTGCAGGAAAGGTATTCCATTAACAAATTGCACTCTTCCTAATTTTGATAAAAGTAGTTTGCAGTTACACAGGGAAACTCTGCTGGCAGCTGGATGAAAAAAATTGAGAAAGATAAACCTGTCCCCTGGCCACACCGGTTAATAAAAAGAGACATGATACCTGTGTTAGCAGACACAACAGTAATTAAGGCAGGTTTCTGTCAGTGAGGGCACCAGTTACCACCTGCCCTGCATTGTTTTTTGGCGTTCAGCTGACTTCAGAGTTTCCAACTTGCATTTTTGGAAGTAGTATTTTTCCTCTTTACAAACCTCACTATCTTTATGACCGTCTAATATAGAGCTCCCAGACTGCTGAAAGCTATTTCTATTTCAATCCCTCTGAAGACCCTGTAGAAAGAATACCAAACAAACCTCCCCAAATGGTCCCTGGTTTGATGTAAGCATACAGAGTATAAACAAAGAAGCAGAAGCAGTCAGGACCACTGTAGGCACAGCATATATTACCATTGGCATCAACACATGACAGAGCAGGTAGTATCTGGATCTTCAGGTGAGGATTCTAACCAGAATCCCCATGTGTCTAATCAGAAACTTGTATTTTCTTTCTACTTCTCAATTTTGTAAATTCATCAATCTCTTTGCAGCTGAAAGACAAGCAAAAAGAAGGCACAACTTCAAAAGAAATAACTATCACCTTTCCAATTCCTTTCTTTCTGTCTTCCTCTTTTCCTGTGATATACAGAGTTTGTATTCAGACTCCATAACAAGAATCAGCACATAACTATGAGCTTCAGATCAAACTGAGCCACTGACTTGACAGGATAACAAGCACTGAGTTCCGCATTGAACAATTACACCAAGGCCAACACATTGCTCCGTTGCTCTCATAATGCTTCCAGCTGTGATAAGGAGCATCAGCACCATCTCGTGGCCTTCACCTTTGTACACAGTCCCAAGAAGCCAGACAGTTTATGAGCCCTTCAAATTAAGATTTGCAACTGGAACCCATTAACTTCTAAGTACTAACACCAGCAGTCGTGTCGCTGGGGTCACTTAACAGGTTCATCAAACTCAGAAAGCTGCTGATCAGGATAAATGAACATATCAGATGTCTGTTTTTTGTAATAGTTATTTCCCAAACTTAAAAATCAGTAAATAATTAAATAAGCAGAAAATGAAACCTACTGGAGAGATTTTTTCTTTTTTTCCACTTTTAATTGCTTTTGCTTTGCTAATCTAAATACAGTAAGCTTCCTTACTCTCTTCCTACTAGGTGTGCTCTCTTCTCCCATATTGTACTAGTAATTCTTTTCTGCTTAAGCTCCAGTAGATCTCTATCCTTTTTGAAAATAAGCAGTCAATTTGGATAAACAACTTTAATCTCTCCCTCTGCAGCAAATATTTCACCGGAGACATTGCAGGCTTCCATTTGTTTTTTCACAGCTGCAGCACACTCCTGATTAGTAGCTGGATTTATCTTCCTCAGCCATTTCCAGCTGAGGACTCCCAGCTTACAGGATAAATAAAAAATAAATAAATCATTTTATGTACAATCTGGAAATCTGCACTGTTGTATTTTATCACATTTCTCTTTTTCTGTTCCCCAAAGCCATCCGTTTCTTCCCACACAATATTCAGATTTTCCTCTGCAGTAATGATGTCTCCAGCTTAGACTCACCAGCACAGCTCATCAGTGCATTCCTCCTTTACAGGCAGACATCATACATAAAAATATTAACCTTTTCCAGGACCAATACTGGGGAAACTCTACTGTTAATCTTCTTCCCATTTAGTACTCCCTTTCCCAAGACTGTTGTCATCTCCCCATCAATTATCTCCTCATTCACATTATAATTATTCTAAGCCTTGATTTTCTCCAGGTGAAAAACAAACAAAAACTTCCTAGGTAGTCCAATATTACCTGAATTAGCAGAATTGTGAAATTCAGCTAACATTAGATCAATTGCACTCACTTCCTTTGTGTCTATCTTATTAAATAAATTGGAGTCCTGCACCATACTAAGAAGGAGTCACTGTCACAAATTATTTCTTTATATAGCTTCCTAATGTTATTGTGTGATTTAAAACAGGCCTTAAAAGCTGCATGAGACAAGATAGCTCTGTCAAAAAAAATAAATATGGAAGCTGCAGAATCAAATAATCCAGTTAAGCATGCACTTAATGCACAGTATCAAGAAACACCTAAGTTAATTTGAGTTTTGTCCATGTCACATACAGTGTTCACAGCAGATGGCAATATTACTGTGAAACTACATCCTACAGCATAGATACAAATGGAAAATATTTGATGCTATAATCTCACAGGTAAAATAAACAGGGATGTGGCAAGAATGCAGGTGAAACAGTGGACTTGAGCTCCAACCAGCCTTCCAATAGTTTTGAGCAAGGAAGCTGGAATACTCTTTCAGGTTTTCTCATGTTACGCTTGCAAAAAGTTGTATACCACAAGCATAATAATTCTATTATTTTTTTTCATCAGCTACAAGACAAATATGGGTGCATCCCTGAAGAGGATCCTGTGACTTGCATCCTTTGCATTTTCTCTGTCTTTGTTGGGAATACAAGTTCTCTTGAAAGTTCTCCATTCTGTACATTCACACAGTAGGGACTCAGGCACAGACCAGGAAAGGCACAGAGGTGCCTATTTCACGTTTCAGTTGTCTCACTGGGATTTAGGAACCTATAAACATTTTAAGGAGTACTCCAGCCAAAGAAAGATGAGGTAAGTTCCCCTAACAGTGGAAAAGGGCAAATAAAGTACAGGTAAAATAAAGGTAATTACTGTGCAGTCAGCCTAATGTCAATATTTGAAAAGAAATGATGACAGGTTAGAAAGCAAGTAATAAATCAAGCAGTCTGTAAGCACCTTGAAGAAAACAAGATGATAACAAAGATTTGTCAGGAACAATACATGGTAAATCAATATAATTGGTTTCAAAACAGCTGACCTAGTATATGAGGAGGACAAGTCATTATAATAAAAAAGAGAAATTCAGTCCAGATGAAGGTGCACTAATTTCAGCTCAGAAATGGTTGAAAGAAAAGATTTATATTATAAGTAGTAATATTGAGAAATAATTTCAAGATGACAGAGGCTTGTTATATTGAATATTTTTGTGAATTATGGTATTCCGTGTTTCTTTAAAAGTTGCAGATGGCCAAAACTTGATAGGTATTGTAAGCCACGTGTAGGACAGGTTCAGAATTTCAAATGAACCACATGAAGGTGAAGGAATGGCCTAAAGATCAAAGACAATAAAAATAAAAAGGATAGAAATGCATTAGAAGAATCTTAGAGGAGAATAGATGCTTATGATATCAGTGATGAAGAGAAATTAGCAGGTTGTGCTGCTAAACAAATGCAAATAGAGTCAGTAACAGTGCTCTTCAAAAAGACATTTTAGCTAGGGAAATATTAATTTGTGTCTTTGTAACAGACTGAAGAGGTAACTATTCTACACTAATTAGTGCTAGTTGTACTTTCATTGCAAAATCATACCTTGTCCTAGGCACAACACTCAAAATGAAGACAAACTGGAGCAAGCTCAGCAAAGGGCAAAAATGATGACAAAATGTTTAAATAAAACAGCCTATGGGAAGAGGATCAGGTTTGTTAATTTTGGGAAAGAGACAACTACACTTGGCTATGAAAACAATGTCCCATCATTGAAAAATTGTGCAGCAAGTAGCAGGTGAGGTATTTCCCAAGTCTACTGAAGGAGGAGAGGAAAGGCAATACTGATCAGGATTAACTCTGAAGCCAAGAAGATTGAGGATAAATATTAGTAAATGCCTATAGTGTAAAGGATACTAAACATATATCTGCAACAGGGAATAACAAAATATTTAAATTTATATGCATGCATGCATTTCCAGTTTTAGTGTAGTCAGCTTCCTGTCCCGCCCCACACAACAGTAGCAGAGTGGATTACATTCAGCTGGTTTTGTTTGTTGTTGTTGATGTTGGTTTTTTTATATATATATATATATATATATATTTTTATCTGCAACCAGAAATTCACATAATAAATGTAATGTTCAGCTCCCAATTCTTCCCAATTCTTTTTGGCTCAGTGCAAATCTATCACTCAGAATCCAGCTGGTGGTGTCTAGGAGTTTTCTGGGTATTCTGAAATATATTGTTTAATGTATTAAGCGTTGAATAACGAACATAATAACAGAAAAAGTTAATCAACAGAAACTCTTTGGGAACCAGTTCAAAAACTGATATGTTGTTATCAAATAGTTATCAAAACTAAGTTGTTCTCTTTTCTTCCTGACAAGATTTCTGAGCTGGGAAATGAGTACAGAATAATTCCTCATGTTTTGTCCCATTCGAAGCAGAAGTATGTTTCTTATTAATCAGTGCAATCCTCTCAATAATGTTATTTCAAAATATAAGTAATATTAAAAGCTCAAGATTTCCTTCCCAAAGTACAGAAAATTGTTTCTGATGTCAATTATACTCCAATATGCAAGGACAAAATCTGTCACTACTCTGAAGATAACCTAGCATTACAGAATACTGTGAAGCAACAAATGTACCAAATTGAAAGTAATGTTTCAAAGTAGTATACAAAGCACCCACTGAAATCTGCTCCCCAAATGCTATTAGCTGCAGTTCTACATCTTTCATACTGAGTGTCTTAAAACACAGTTTTATTGTGACACTGAAATTCATCTCAAACTTCCCAAGCACAGCTTATTACAAGGCTCTGAACATGCGGAGGAAGCAGCCAGAATTTTCCCAGTATCAGTAGATAAAAAATAATTCTTTTGAAATGACAATGCATCTATTCATTGTATACTGCTGGCTTAACATGGTTTGCTTTTTTGATAATGTTAAGGTTAGAGAATTTGATATAAATTCACAAGAGAGTAGCTTTACAGCAAGCCCGTGGCATGGTATTCTTTTTCATATCAAGTTCCTGTAAACAAGCTGATCAAGTAGTCTTGGACATGAATGAGCCTGGATATAGCCTTAGGATATACTCTACCTCATTAATCAATCTACCTCTGTCTTTTCAAAAGATCACGCATTTCAGCTGATGCAGTACTCTTGCCTGAACTTGCAGAGAATTGCTGTACGCTGTTGAACAGCTGTTATCTTTGCTGCAAATAAGCTTCTTAATCATGGGAAGACAGTCCCTGAAAGCTGGTAATGTTTAAAAAAATTAAGAAATTTTTGTGTTAGAAGTGTTATAATAAGGTAGGGATTATCACTGGTGTTGCAGCCACAACATCCAGTCACACCATATACTTCTTGGGCCCCCAGGCAGTAGGGCAGAGCACAACTGACCAGTAGATAGGAGCACTTCACCATGCTCACACGAAGTACCCTCACGTCTGCAGCAGGAGACACGCATCTAGATTTAAAATAATCACATGGATTATCAGCTGTTGTAGTGCATTTAGAAATCAGGAAATTAACTCAGGATGAAGGCTGTATCTCCCTGGGCCACGAGTCATACTTTGCACCAGCACCTCCCACCCTGTTGGGAATGGACATTGCCTCAACCCAACTGTGCTGCCCTGCCAGCCAGGCTGCTATGCTGCTCTTCAGTGTAATACTTTTCTAAACATCTCACCATGATCTCTTCAAAGACACTAACATCTTAAATAAAGAACATATTTAGGGCATATTTATTTGACTTGCTAATATAATATCATGCTGACACCCATGGCTATATGTAGCCATGCTTCAGACCCAGGAAATTGTTTCTGCAGGGCTAGCAGTTTCTTATCGGGCTTTATTACAGTTTTATTATGCTACTATGCTTATTAGTATTTTTCCGTCCTTCCACAATATCACCTCTAGGTGGCAGGTGCTTGTGAACCTTAAAGTAGCGAGAAGGTGTTTCATAGCATGCGAGCAATTAAAACGGGAGTCATCACTCCTTGCATGGGAAAGATAAGAAGTATTTCATGGCACGTTCATTATTTCTATCACTAAAACAGGGGGTAAAATATATATATATATAAATTAAGCTTATAGAATACAGTCATGAAGTTCATACAAAGGATACTGAATTGTGCACAGGATGTGCAGATTTACACTGCTCTTAACTGGAACCAGGAATATAGATAAATGAAAGTCACATTTACCTTTGCATGGACTGATTAGCAATTTGCAGTAGCACTCCTGTTTTATAAGTGTCACCATCAGAGTAGACATTAGGAATGGTGCTTATCCTGGGACTTGCGGCTCCTACAAGCACCCAGCCAGCCTGAGAGGATGAGCCATTAGATTAGAATGCTCTGGGAGGTAAGAAATCCGTTTTGCTCAGATTTCAGCATCAACACAGAGTTTCAAGCCCATTATTTTTTGTCAACATGATTACATCAGTTACAGTAAATTATATTTATGTACTACAATACTTACAATGAAAAAAAGAGTAATACTTTCAATGAAAAAAAGAGTAATACAATCAACAGTATGATATATACTTGATTATACTTTTACTGCAGATCACATTCAGTCCTTTGTCAGCAAGCATTACATGCATTTAAGAACTGAGACAGCACTAGGTATTCAGACCAGCCCTTTTCCAGCATTACACCTTTCGATACTGGATCCACTAGGAACCCACTCCCCATATATAACTTTCAGCTGCCTGGCACCTAGGCAGAACCTTGCTAATCTCTCCCACTTAGCAACACAACGGAGGTAACATTAACCAAAATCTTTATATGAGGGTCCATTCAGGAAGCATGTAGATCAGGGCTTCATCTGCCATCCAGAAAAATTCACTGAGTTCGTGACCTGCTTCCTTACTGTCATCCTAATAAAAGATCCTCCATATACAAATGAGAGCAGACTATGGGGCAAGTTATTTGTCCAAACACCACAGCCCCATCTCTGTCAGGGGTGCTTCAAGTCTGAGACACGACATGACAGGCACGCTGCTTTCTGTAGCTTCTGATAGATGTAAACCCTGTAACAGGTGGAAGCACAAGTGCATTCCCGTGGATGTGACTGGATGCTCCTTTTACATCCTATCTTGTCATTAGTCAGGCGCTCATAGCATTTTGGATGCATGATGGATATATGGGGGTATCCTCCATCACACACAGTTTTATAGGCACGGAAGAGATGATACTGCCCTAAATGGTTCCATATGCTACCATGGCTCCATCCTCATCAGAAAGGTGGTCTACCAGCTTTAAAGCAAACGTATTATTGCGGTTGAAAACACGTCACTATTTGTGACACTTTTTAAACCATGAAATAATTTGTTTGAACAAGCATTACTTGGGAAAAGCTAATTCCTTGATGGAGTTTCCATGGTCTAATCCTTCCCTAGGAGCAGTCAAAGCTGTCTGGCAGCTGAAACAGCTATTTAACTTGAGCACTAAAACTGCTGATTAAACTAAGCTCCGAAGTGTAAGAAAGAAAGAATTGCTTACCTGTACAGTCTTGACTTAAAGTTTCTTGACTACTACTGCTGTATGAAGGCACTGGAGTGATAGAAAGTGAAGCTGGGCAGGATAATGGATATGATAAGTCATTTTGCGTAGGCAAATGTTGAAATACAGGACTACAGACATCTTCAGAAAAGGTGAGAGTGTGGTGAGGGTTTCCATATGTATACAGATTTTTCCAACGAAGCAGTCCTATTGCAAGGGTGCCAACAGCATCAGAACCTAACAACAAACATCTGAAGTTAAAACCTGTGCCCTTGTTATGTAATAACTCATGATTTTGGAGAAAAAAAAGCTATAATAAGGTAATATAAATTCCTATTTTGAGTTTATTTATTTGAGGCAATCACCAGGCAAATATGTACATATGTCAAGGACTCTCAGGTATGGCCACTCCAGAGAAAGTACAGAGTGGCACTGCAGAAAGTTCACTGAAATACAGTAGAATATTACTAGATAACAGAGAGGATTGCAGTAGATGACATTTAACCCCCATCCTTCCTACTTTCACCCCTTTCTTTAGATAAAATTTTGGTTCATGCTTTTTTGGAAACAGAATTGGTGGATTTTCTAAGGGACTAACCTCCATTATATTATTAGATTTCTGTTGCAACCTGCAACACATTTCAGCATAGCAATAATGCTGACCATGGAGCTGGCAGCAGATGGCTTTGTCTGAGTGTACCTAAAACACAGCTTTTTACTCCGCTTTCTCTGTGGTCATTTGGATTTCTCTGTATGCAGGTACACACTAACTGAAGAATACTGTTATACCGTAGTGTCTTACAGCTTTATTATGAATGCTCAGGAAGATGAAAACATTAATATGCACATATGATATAGAATTTATGGCTAGTTTTTGACTGTACATATAATAAGAAAAAATAAGCACTTTTAACATTTCACTCTATGTTCGGATTTTTAAAATAAGCTTGCAGCCCCTCCTTTCTCCAATATCATTTCCAGTACACATTGATTTTCACTTTTATCAATAGAGAGTCATTTTATAAACTCATCTGGAAGCACATAGAATTTATTTTTGTGGGGAGGGAGGAGGACACCACAAACCACAAATTCTACAGATGGAAGAGACCATTCGTTTTCTTATTTATCCATTAATCTATTCAGGAACATACTGCCTATACTGAAACCTCCAGTTACTCTTTGAGGTTTGTATGCAAGGGAGCATATGCTGCAGCTATAAGCATGTAACATACACTCTGAGACTGACAAACTAAGCTACACTATGGAGAAGGTGTAAATAAAACTACTCAGAACTCTTGAGTGAAGACAGACCATCCAAGGTTTTAGCTGATGTGGCTATTGAGGTTAAACAAGTAAACAACAGCTATCGCCATAGCCACTTCTTGTAGCCACATTAGAATAATTGTCTAAAAAAAATGCATATATATTGATAGCACATAAGTGTACCTAGATATAAATGTCTAGATACAGATATATTTCCACACACATGAAAGCACAAGAGTGAGAGAGAATTAATAAATCTAGGACACTCAGTTAATGTTATAAGTCTAAATTACTAAATCTCAAAGCCTTAGAAGTGGTTTCTTTTGTGCTTGATGAACTAGAAAGCTTTTAAGAAAGAAAGAAAGAAAGAAAAAGCTCTGAAGGTGTATCACTTAAAGAAAAAAAAAAAGAAGAAGCAGAAACCATTTTAAAAAGTTGTCAGAGTTCAAAAATTTATCTTTCAAGGTATGCACAACTTCATGAATCATTGCAAAGGCAAGGAACTGTCTAACCTTGCTGCTGCATGGACAGATGTGCTTGACTGCGCGATACACACACAGGCTCTTTCTGCCTGCTTTGCTTTACCAGCTGACAGCAAAGCAGCAGCTGAAACAGAATAAAATACTCCCCCCCCCCCTCCCCCCCCCAAAAAAAATCTTCTACAGTGACTACACTTTTTTTTTTTTTTAATTGTGCCAAGAATTTCACAATTTAAAGCAGGCAGGGAAAGCAATATCTAGCTCTCAATGCAGCTGCTCGATCCCAAGGCAGGGAAAGGGTTGCTGAGGCGTGCCGAAGGAGACTGCTTCGCGGTGTGATAGAGTTTACGGCTGGAAGCACAGCAGCAGTTACAGATCTGCAGACAATGTCCCTGCTGCAAGCTTAACGCTCCTCCCAGATGTGCAGGTACAGCTACGCTTTGCGGAAAAACAAGTACATGCACTCTTTATTAGCAATACGTAAATTAAATTAAATTGCATGTTCTGGAACTGTTTCTCCCAGTGAAGATGACAGAAAGGGGCTTGTTAGTTCCCTAGAGCTTTGCAGATGCAATCAAAGCCCCGAGGAATAAATCTCGAAGCTTGAAAATGGATACAGACCTGGCTACCCCAGTCACTCAGGTTTTCCTATCAGACAACCACTCTTTAGGCACTGCCCTGGCCACTATGAATGTTTCCCTTCCTCCCTGCAGCTTTATATGAGATGGTTGATTTGCATCTCCTAAAAGTTGTCTGCTGCTCCTGGATTGCTCCCAGGCTGGTTCTCTCACAGACACCACCATGCACAAAAATTCTCCCTGAAAACCTAAAAATTTGTGTATCCTCCTGCAATAGCAATCCTCAAAACCAATTCCTGCTTCCCCCATCACCACAGGAATGCCATACACCAAACATAACTCAGTAAGCTCCTGCCTCTGCCCCACAACAGAACAAACCCAAACTACCCAAGTGAGACAAAGAATTTATTTACCCCAAATGGTCCATGAGCCCATCCTACCTGGGCTGCAGGCTGCTGCAGCGCGACGGTGGCCTGTCCCTCTTGCCCCATGTACCTGCAGACCCCTGCTGCCAGCTGGCATGCGGGAAGCCCCCATCCTGCAGCACCTTTTCTCCCCTCCACCGCTGCTCCTGCTGCCTCCTGAAGCCTGCAGGGAACACACTGGCCACATGCTGCAAGCTCAGTCTTGCCATTTAAAGCTTTTTTTTTTTTTTTTTTCTCTCTCTCTCTCTCTCTCACTTTGGCAGCTAGTCCCGGTCCTCGCAGTCAGACACACCTTTCCCCTCCTGCACAGCTGCTGCTCCAGCTGGGGAGCTCCACAGGGAGCCAAACTCCATGACAGGAGATAAAAAAGCGCCAACATGCTCAGGAGGCTTTGCAGAGACACACACATGTTCACTCAGTTAACACCTTCCCAGCGCACAGCCTCCATGAGTGACAGTGTTAAGGACAGCCAGGCACAGCTGCCTCACATGGGGATGCGAGGCTGCTTTGGGATGAGCCAAACACACCCACACAAAAGATGGTGCAGTAAGGTGTATGTAGGAATGGAGAGCAAACCCCACATAGTATCTTCTACAGGAAACACAAAGCCAAGAGACTTTGGGCACAGATTTCATCCCTACATTACTGACCAGGCTGCCTCACCTGCCCCTGCTCAGGGCAGGAAGCCCAACAAATTTGTTGGGCCTGATGGTAAGCGCCCGCTGTGGTGAGCAGGGCCAGCTCCTCCCTTCCCTCCTCTGCAGAGGCCCTGGGAAGGAAGGAGACCAAGGACACCTGAGTTGCAGGCCCTGCTGTTCTCCTTCAGAGGCTTAAACTCAGCTGTTTGTCCCTGGCTTACAGCTGTCTGGAAACCCCTAAAACCCCTTCCTGGTAAGATACCATTCTACAGAACCCCTCTAGCAGAGCAACCCCCTGAGAGACCTCAACTCACCAGGGAGGGCCTGCTGCCGCTGGTCACAGCTAGAGCAGGTGGGGCAGGACACCCCTCATCTCCTGGTGTAACCCCCCCACCTAGTTCTAGCAGCACCTCTGGGGCTCTCCCAGGAGGACAATTAAAAGCCCTGTAATGCAGGGAAGGAGGACAGAACAGGAGCAGGACCATGCCTGAGATCAGAGTTCACCTTGCTGCCTGCTCAGCCTGCTTACAAGCCTGACCTGAAATATTACCTGGGGTACCTGCTCTGGAAGATGCTCTCTGTATTTGGTTAATCCTTTTAAGCAGTTAAGAAGGGTTAGGTGCCTTATCTCCAAATGTCTTAAGCAGAATGAAAAGTCTTGGTCCCTTTTGTTCTGTATAGACAGTGATGATCTTGTTTCCAAGTGACCTACTTAAAAGGAATACAATAACTTGAAGGTACTGGGAAATCCTGCTCTTCTCCATTTTGACTGAATCAGAGGGTGATGCATATGCTAATAATGAACTTTAAAGTGCCATCTACAGTCTAAAAGGTCATATAGCAAAACTAGTGACCAGCCCACAGAAATTATAAATAAAAATAGAAAATAAAACTTAATGAAGCCATATGTCACAATGTCCTGGTTTCAGTTAGGACAGAGTTAATTTTCCTCCTAGTAGCTGGCAGGGTGCTATGTTTTGGATTAGGATGAGAAGAGCGCTGATAACATGCTGATGTTTTAATTGTTGTAGAGCAGTGCTTACACCAAGCCAAGGACTTTTCAGCTTCTCGCTCTGTCCTGCTAGCGAGCAGGCTAGGGATGCAGCAGGAGCTGGGAGGGGACAGACCCAGGACAGCTGACCCAAACTGGCCAAAGGGGTATTCCATACCATCTGACGTCATGCTGACCAATATATAGGGGTGGCTAGCCGGGGTGGAGGGGGGGCCGGCTGCTCGGGGATAGGCTGGGCATCGGTCAACGGGTGGTGAGCAATTGCATTGTGCATCACTTATTTCGTACACATTATTACTATTAATACTACTACTATTATTATTATTATTATTATTATTATTATTATTATTGTTATTATTTTTCCTGTCTTAATAAACTGTCTTTATCTCAACTCACAGACTTCACTTTCCCGTTTCTCTCCCCCATCCCGGAGAGGGAGGGGGGAGGGTGAGCGAACGGCTGTGTGGTGTTTGGCTGCCAGCCGGGCTAAACCACAACACACAAGCATCATCCTTAAAAGAGAAGGAGATGTATCAACTTTAAGTGGGTAGTGATGGGGAAACAAAAACAGGATTTGGGAGTGGGGAAAGGTTTGAAACATCTGGTTCAAAATTGAATCTGGTGCAGTCCCCTTTGAGATTCATCCTCAGCAACTGGAATATTCCCATCTCAATGGTATTCTAGTCTCCATCAAGTTGCACACTATTTTGAATCAAATTGCAGCAATAAGTCCAGCTACACTGGGTCTTTAAGAGACTTAACCGTCGTAGAGAAATCCAACAGATGAATGATTGCTAGGAAAATGTTCAAATGAAAATGTTTTTATTGGCCAAGGAGACAGAGCATTTGAGGAATGAGCCCAACAGCCAACATGCATGTATCTTGTATAGATCAAGCTGAGGAAAGTCTGTTTTTTCCAAGTTGTTTTCCCACCCTAACTATTCCGTTTGAGGATTTCTGTCCCCAGCAGATTCTTCCCCCTATGTATTCAGACAAAATCTATTTTCCAAATAGATCAGCACCTTGCTCTTCAGCACTACCCTTGTCTTTCTTCTTCACCCTAACCCTACATCATCCTTATCTAAATTCATCTAGCAATCTGGCATTCATGATCCAGAAAGCAGAAGCACACCATGGAAGAGCACATCATCTCATCTGTACTGATGGGCCACTTGAAGTCACCATGGTCCAGCATACACATTAACAGGTTACAGAATCATTACATGATACTCCTATTGCAATTAAACAGACAGATGTGCATAGCACATTCATAGCCATCACCTCTGTTCTTCATCAGAAATAAAAAAAAAAAAATGTAGTCACCAAGTATTCCACAGAAAATATTAAGAAGTATAAACGTGTACAGAAACAAAGGTTTAAGTTGTCCAAACTCTGCAGGAGTACAGTTGAATTGTCAATATACTAATCTAACATACTTGCTGTATTTTTTTCTGTATATTAAAGCACATGTACATAAATATATATTATGAAGCAGTGGTTTTTTTTTAAGTAAAAGATTATATATTGAGACTTTATTTATTTTTACTAAATAATTTTATTTTTTTTCAATCTGCTAATGCAATACAGTTTTGCATGCAGAACAGGTGCTAACTAGCCTACACAGAAAGGAATTGGTTTTATCCAGAGTATTTTCCTGGATGAATTCATAATAATTTGTCCTGAATAAAACTTTGCCTTTCTTTCCCCTGGAAAGATATATTTAGGTTGTAGACAACTTATAGGTAATACAGCAACAAAAATCACAGAACAACAGTACCACTCTATAGAAAGTAAAACAACTCATTAGCCTATATCAGCATTTTTTAATCTTGCATATTTCTGGTATGTATACGTATATATAGATTAATTTAGCCAAATGGGATGACAATAATTACTTTCAAGAAACTCTGTGCCAACTAAGCATATTTGACATTCGCACACAGCATAAAACTGAAAGTGCATATGTAGGACTTTTTTCAAAGTTTGGGTTAAGCAGAAAAACAGCTTTTAGCCTTATTATATGTGTCCCAGTTCAAGCTTTTGAGTTTAATGTCTCCTTGTCCAGCTTTCAAATGCTGGCATTAGCTAGCAGAAGAATGTCTAACACAACCAGATACAAAAAAAGTGGCTTATCCATGTAATGTTAACAAGGATTTGAAGTGACATATTTATTTTCCATTTTGGCAGTCTACTCTTTCCCCTTTGTGGAAAAGGGATTTAGCCTTTTACTGCCTCTCATTTCAGATATGTACTCTTGGATATTCTCAAATATATATGGCTATAATACATTGCCAGATTTCCCATGGTTGTTATTAATTGCTTCACATCTAGAATGGATGAGAACTGGTATTTGTGAAAATTTTTGCTAAAAGCTAAAGCTAAAACGAGATCTTTAACAGAGGAAACAAATTGCTAAGTATCATTTTTATATATATGTATACATACACAAACAGATACAAATATTTAAGAAATAAAATGAGTACTATTATTGAACCTACTATTGCAGCACTTTCCTATGGTTCATGTTAAGACTACACATGCACATCCAAGGACAGAGTTTGGGTTTCAACCACAGAACAAGAGACACATAGCAGACCCTACAGCATAAAGCAGAAGGATATATCCTCTTTGCATTACTTCAGTTAACTGAGTTAGATGGGTAGTGTCCCCAGGTTCTTTTAATAAATAGCAAGAGCAAAGACCATTTCAAGAGTCATTTGTAGCAAGATCATAACTGTGGTCTG
Organism: Cygnus olor; assembly: GCF_009769625.2. Classification (NCBI taxonomy): domain Eukaryota; kingdom Metazoa; phylum Chordata; class Aves; order Anseriformes; family Anatidae; genus Cygnus; species Cygnus olor. The sequence continues at coordinate 45,660,646 of NC_049169.1, forward strand.
TAAATTATTCTCAAGAAGAACTTTTCTCTGACTCCATTAAGTACAGATACAGCATAAAGGAACTAACTACCTACTTAGCTGGTCAAATTAATCTCCGGAAGATGGGCAGTGTGAACGATTATTCCAAGCGTCCATTTTGTGATTCAGTCTTCTTCCAATTTTTGCTGGGTTCAATAAGCACTGAGGTTGTTGTGGAGAGGCAATTCTACAAGTGCATTTACCAGTTCTGCAGGAAAAAGCAGCACCAGACACTACCAATGCTACTGGCCCTGCTCTACAGAGGGTTTGCACCAAAATCCAGGAGAGAGAGATAATCATAAGCAGATGACAGAGATCACACTGCCTATGTATATGGGCAAGGCAAAATCTGATAATAATGACAAGGTGTCATTCCCCCGTGTCTCACTGCAGAGCACAGGGCAGAACACCTGGCAGAAACAGATCAGCCCAGGGTTCAAAAACTGCAAAAAAAAATTCTTGTCTTCTTACCTAAGGATTTTGAGAGTGCATCCTATGGAAAGAGAAATTTGAAATAGCAATTTTGGAAACACATAAAAGAAAATTGGAGAAAAACTTTTCTCCTGGGTATTTTGCACAGAAGGATCTATGTCAGTAACATAAGCCTAGAGTTTTAGCTGATCAACTCAGACTATGCTTATCTGTCAGATGACTTCAACTTGACTGGGAGCTATTGGTGGGTCTTTTCATTTTAATGCAATAGAGCAGACTGTTATGGATGTCCACTCTATCAATGGTGGGATTAGCAGGATGGATTTTCTTGATAATCTGTTAGCAATATAAAATGCAGTAGAAGCAATGCAAATCCCTGGCATAGGCAAACTATAGTGGAGTGACTGGGGAAAGTTTGAGGATACTGAACAGGAAAAAGACTTGATTTACAGCAATATTTTATGCCTACATTAGGGACTAGAACTTCATTAAAAATCTCCACTGCAGAAAAGGCCCTGGAGAACAATCATTACAAACATTATCCCTGAAAATGTCTAATGCACATCCTAATGGTGTTCTTCTTACTTCCTTCATATCTCACTGAGATAGCAAAAGCACTGCCAAAGAAAGAAAGCCATTTACCCCTCTGCTATGGTGGGGTTAAAATCCACTTCAGTCTCATGCCCTGCAGGTGGTATAAATTATTCTCTAATTTCCACTTCCTCCCAAGTATTTTTCTCCTTGCTGACCTATAGTCATAAGTCCAAATACAGGTATTTTGCTAAAGCCCACACAGGAACAGAGAGCTCTTTAATTCTTTGTCTGGACATCACTCTAACCTGCAATTCAATATTTGTTTCAAGCATTTAGCAGTAAAAAGCATTCTATTAATTTTAGTATAATTCTCTCTTGTTCATGTTCATGGCATATATTTGCTAAATGCATTTGGGTCAAAGCACTGGAAGAGAGGCTATTGCAGGAATTACAGAGTCTGGAACCTACGTGATTCAAGATGAGGAGTTACTAGCTGTCCTCTTTCCCAGTAGCAGTTCAAAAAGGTTAAAGTATTTTTTTTATAGATTCATTTTTTTAAATATATATATGCTATTGATACTACATACAGGCATTTTAATGAAAACACAAGCATTTTAAGAAGGGACTGGCTTGCTGTGTTCTCTAGTCTATACAGGAAGAAACCTTTAAATGGTCTGACATCTAACTACCACAACCAACAAGCCTAACAGCTTTTCTTCCCAACAGTAACTGTGATATTCTGGCTGAATAGCAGTTTAATAAATCTTAAAACATTTACTTTTTCTATGGAAGAGGAGAAGAAATGATTATACTTCACAGCAATAAGAAATTTGCTCAGGTTTCTCTATTTAACTAAGATTTCATACCTAGAAAAAGGAGAACTGCATTCAGAAAACCACCCTCTTGTTGCAAGTGCTGACAAATAGGTAATATGGGATTTGCTGTAGACCTTGACAGAAAAAAATAAATGAGAACATCAATCACAATCTATTTGGGAAATTTTACTGTGGACTGGATGCAAGTTAGGAACAGACTTCCCGAAGTCATACATATTCAGACATACATTACAGACACTGGCTCTCTATCTAACATCATGGATAACTTAAATATCAGTGTAAAGTTCTCAGTTTACCACTTTACCTCCACATTGCAGGCTGCAGTTTGAATGAAGGTAGGGCAAACTTTCTTGCTTCTCCACCAGAGGAGCATTGTTTCAGCGTATCAGGCTCTGTAACGTTTGCCAAGCTAAAACAAACAGTTTGATAGATGGCACATGGAGCAGCTTGTTTTTCTTTGTTATCAGATAGTGTAGTGGCACTAGAAATTTCAGCCAAATTGGAATGACTATTCAGCTTTTCTGACCCCCTTCCTGATCTCACACAGATTTCTAACATTTTTACTTCAATCCTAAAACACTTGTTTCTGTCCAGTTATTGCATCTTTTGGCCCTAAATTACTGAGCCTTACACAGTTTTCATTGTTAATAAAATAAGGGATTGTTTTCTAGCTCAGTGTTTATGATTATGAGCAAAAGAACAGATATATAAAATATCAGCTTTTAGCTTAAAACTCATCTGTTATTACTGACTTACACCAGTTGAATTTAATGGCAAGCCTAAGTTTTCACTACATTTTATTGCACAGCTGAGGAAAAGATGAAAGGAGGGCTGTACTGGCTCACTTGACAGATCTCTCACAGCATCTTGAGCATGGTCTTACATTACACACAGAAGGATGCTAGCACAGCTGGAAAACTCCTCCTGCATAGAGTTGCAGCATGCAGACACACATGGAGTCTGAAACTTGTTTCCAAAGAGCCTATCAAGACACCATTACACAAAAAGCTCCAATTAAAACACTGGGTTGACCTTAGCCTCAAGAAACATCATTATGTTTCTTGTTGGTTTTATACTTTATGAATTACGGAAGCCTGGGAAGATCATGCAGCTTAATAGCACATGCCCCTGAACTTTTATTAGTCTGTACGGAATCAGATTTTAGAGAGGTCAGTACTTGTTCAGCTAAAACTAAATGCTTTATTATCACACACACACACAAGATAAACAGCAGCACTTACAACCACTTGCTATTTTCTAAAATATAGAATTTTATGTGTCTTTAGAAATTCCTTTTTGTTTATTTGTGCCAAGTGAAGGCAAGCAAAGTTTAATGTTACTTTAATTCATTATCTAGTAGAACATTTGGTAATGAACATTTCCAAAGAAGAGTCTTTCCAGAGAAGAAAAGAAACCGTCTGAGAGCAGGAACAAGGTCACCTGCTAACTGCACACCTTTACTTTGCAGAGATCTTATTCAGTAATCCAGCACCACAAAGGCAATTTTCCTACTGATCCAACCCATAGGCAGTCACCAAGATGCTCTTGGTCAAAATTTCTTAGTTCGTTAGTTTGGGGTTTGAGAGTTTCTGTAGACATGATAAAATGCTGTAGAGACAGTGCTTCTTACTCTTCCAAGTATGAAAATGTTTCTTGTCTCAAACAACAGAGCATAGCACGTGGCTAAGGTGGTTTTAGGCTGTGATTGTCATTCCAGGGGTGAAGATGGAGAAGGCAATGTCTGAATGACATTATAGAAACTTAGAATTTCAAGATCACAGGTATGAATTTGTGACTGTAGAATACAATTGCTGCACGGGGGAAGGGTTGAGGAAGAAGAAGTAAGGGACCTAAAATAAGTTTACATACTTTTTAAACTTTTTAACACACTCTGAAACCCAGTTTTTGGAAAACCAGTCATGCAGTGCCTTTTTGGACAGGCACAGCAAGAACAATTTCTCTCACTAACCATAGTCCTCAAAGTATTCATTTCTGTTAAAACGTTCACAAGAAGATTGTTGACTAATCAGTGGCTATGAAAATACAAAGATATATATATATACACATAAAAAGATTAATAAAACATCAGCTGGATGTTGTATGCAGTTACTCTCCTAATTGCTTTTTCACTTTTGGTGCAGGGACTGGACTATCCCTTTATAACCCAAACTGAGGGCTTTGTCTGAATCTGGCTTAATCTTTCAGAAAAAACAACTCTTACTTGATTTGAACAGGAATGCTTGTGGCAGTAACATGTCTACCAGTAAGATCCAGAGCTTATAGAGCACCAAGAATATTTCAGGTTTTATTCTACAGAGCAACGCACAAAACCACATTAAAAAATATAAGTAACATCGAGGCGGTATAAATTCATGAAATAAAATTAAATTGATCAGAATTGCTTGTGCCTCCATACTTAAGAGCTGAGTTGTAATCTCCTGAATACTTCCTGCTTCTGTTTTTATGGGATCAATAGACAGGGATGGCCCACTTCTTTACAGCAGGAAAACTGAACGTTTCTTTGGTCTTCTGCATCAGGCAACTAATTTCTGCCTCTAGGAACATGAGCTCACCGTGAATTTCAGACCAGCACCAGACAAATAAGCCAAACTCCCCGTCTCACAAGAGGATTACTCCTCTTTATACAGGTGCCTGATTTAGCCCATTAGTCAAATTTGTAAGGCTACTAAACACTCCCAGCTATGAGTAAAGTCCCCTGAAGTTGTTTTCTGGTTATTCAGTCCTGTACCACACTAACTACTTTGAATAATGAAGTGCAAGACAACTCAATTACCTCAGCTGAGTGGATAATTTAATTTCAGTGACTTTCCGCCCTGATTTTCCTTCTGTTTAAGGAGATAAGGCTGTTTGCTTTACACCTCAAGAAATACCCAGAGGCCAGTGACGAGGTCCTGGAAGAAATCCTGTGAGAATGAATCACGGTCTTCAGCACAGGGTAGAGAATTGGGCAAGGGGCTACATGCTGAAGTACAGGGGGAATCCCAAGTATTGAACAACTGCTCCTGCAGTCAGAGCTCTCTTCTACATGCTGAGAGAAATAGCATCCTGATGAAAAAAAAAAAAAAAAAGCATAATTTATAATGAAAGTGTGAAGTGTGTGTCAAAATCCATCCATGCAACTTGAAGGTAGTGCTGACCATCAGAATTATCACATTTTCTAAACTATGAATGTTTGGTTTAACAGTCCTAATAGGTTACTTTCAGAGTTCAATGTAAATGGACTGTGACTTAAAGTCCTGAGTCTCAGAGGAAACTGATGGGTTTTTTAACAGTTATTACAGAAAACTTCCCAGCATTTTCATTTACATGGCCAAAATCAGGCATAAGCTATCATAGAGGTTTCTATGAACATTTTCATATAGATCATCAGATAACAGAAATGCTATAGATGAGAATATTTAACATCCAGACCATACAACTGTGTATTCACAAAACCCTCCCAAATCTGTTGTACTATACAGGAGTCTAATTCCAGGACTAGAGATCCAAAGCATATGTATTTAATTAGACATTTAAATAAACTCATTCTGCTGGTCTTTTATTTGGATGCAGTAATAAATTATTTCAAAGTACTGCAAGGGTCAATGCTGCAGTATGTACACAATAAAAATAATTTATTATGGTCCTGTTTCACAGGTGTCTATAGAATAGTATGCTCAGCAAAAAATAATAATAATAAAAAAAGCTATGGAGAAGCATACAGTTCATCAGAATGACACACCATGGTAATTACTTATGTTCTTCTGGGAATATAGGTTCCAGTACAGGAAGCTCTCTGTTACAGTAGCTACGCTTCAGAAAAGTAAAAATAATGTTTATATAAAGAATCAGCAAATTACAAGATTCTGAACTTCAGCAATTACTTTTATCTTCAAATGCAAGAGAGGTAGAACTTATGATTTTACAGTGTGAATATGCATATAAACTAATCTTAATATGGTTCGTGTGACATGATATGTTTGAGTACTTTGACAAACATTATTTTATGATACTTTTCCTCTGTGTGACTATCCAAACTTTTTTTCTTTTTTTTTTTTGAGGAAACGTGCAAGTTTAGCTTTATTTTTGTAGGACTGCAGCTTTGCACAGTACTTTCTGACTCAGCATTACATACCAATTTGTTATCTAAGTTCTAGCTGCAAATCTACCACCAAAAAACTCTTAACACCACTAATCTGTCAACATTTTCTGCCTATCTACATTCCTCAGGGAAATGGCCAGTTGTCTCCTGCCCTGTAAGGTTTTTCTTCCATCTGGAATGCAATACTTCACACAAAGTGCCGTAACAGCACTGATTTTAGACAGCAGCAGTTCCCCTCCCCAACTAGAAAGCCATCTGCTGCTGGCATCTGCACTGGTGACACAACAGAAAGTTCAGTTCTGAGTTAATGGGGACTACTGGCTACCTAGGAAGGCTGTACTGTCAGCAGACCACACCTCTCAGATATTTCAAAGCTTTAATGTTTTTAATGTCTGAAACCTGTAAAAGTGCTGAGCTTATTTAAATTTCACACTATTTATTTTTCAAAACTTTTCATAATGAAGTGATTTCTTCAGTCTTGGCTCTCATGAAAAGAAGATTTTCAAAATGTATTTGCATGAAATTAAAGGGTCTTACAAAACTAAACATCTCTTGCATTATTTATTGCATGCCACGTCTGGATTTTTCTAGCCAAAAGGTTTAATTTGAATCAAAGAGAAATGTTTTGCCTGTGGATTCTGAGAAGTTAATTTGTCTAAGGAACATCTATTAAATTTGTAGACACCAGAGGGCCCCATAACACTCACTGACCTGACGAACAGTTTTTGATTCCCCAGTGGAGAAATAAACTGTAGAGTGTGCACTTTGAAGCTATGGCTGGTTAAGTCTTAGAAGGAAAACTGCCTTGAATTTTACCAATTCATTTATATACATAAAATAACCAACCCAGAACTGAAGTCCTTTGGACTGGATTGTGGTGGTTTTACTCGGGTGGGCAGTCGAGCTCTCTCACTCCCCCTCCTCAAAGGGAACGAGGAGAAAATACGATGCAAAGGGCTCAAGGGTTGAGATAAGGATGGGGAGATCACTCAACAATTATCATTACGGGCAAAACAGACTCAGAATAGGGAGATAGTAAGATTTATTGCCTATTACTTACAAGCTAGAGAAGTGAGAAACGAAAGAAACCAAAAACGCCTCCCCCCCATCCACCCTCTTCCACTTCCTCCCCCCCAGGCAGCGCGGGGGAACTGGGGAATGGGGGCTATGGTCAGTCTACAGAGCTTCGTCTCTGCCACTCCTTCTCGGTCACTCTTGTCCCCTGCTCCAACGTGGGGTCCCTCCCACGGGATGCCGTCCTTCCTGAACTGAGCCTGTGGGGGCTCCCCACAGGCAGCAGCTCTTCAAGAACTGCTCCAGATATGGGTCCATACCACAGGGTCCATCCGTCAGGAGTAAACTGCTCCAACCTGGGTCCTCCACGGGCAGCAGCTCCTTCCAGAACCCCTGCTCCTGCGTGGGCTCCTCTCCACGGGCTACAGGTCTGGCCCGGAATCTGCTCCGGCGGGGGTCCTACACAGGCTGCAACCTCTGTCAGTACAGGTCCACTTGCTCCACCATGGTCTCCTCCACAGGCTGCAGCACGGAGATCTGCTCCTTGTGGGACGCATGGGCTGCAGGGGGACAGCCTGCTCCACCAGGGGCCTCTCCACAGGCCACAGTGGACTTCTGCTCTGGTGCCTGGAGCACCTTGCCCCCTCCTTCATCACTGACCTTGGCGCCTGCAAGGCTGTTTCTCACTCATCTCTCTCTCTCCCAGCTACTGTTCTGCAGCAGGTTTTTTTTTTCCCTGTCTTAAATATGCTGTCACAGAGGCACAAACAATATCGCTTATTGGCCCAGCTCTGGCCAGCAGCAGGCCCCTTATCTAACATGGGGCAGCTTCTGGATTCTCGCAGAAGCCAACCCTATACCCCCCCCACTACCAAAACCTTGCCACGTAAACCCACTACATGGATATATACTTTGCAGTCAGTCAACTGTGCTTCACAAATCATAAAACAGTTTGAGTTGGAAGGGACATTAAAGATCATGTAATTCCATCCTGATGCCAAAGGTCAGGGACACCTCCCACTAGATCAGGTTGCTCAAATCCAAGTTCAGAAATTTTCTGGCTGTTAGTAGTTGCCTGATGCTTGTGGTTTTTGTGTTTTCATGTTTCTCCTGAACCAGGTATTGGCATAGAAAGGAGAATGAAGTTTTGAGGTGTTACAGAGCAGCCCAGCTCTACAGGGCCCTTGTATCAGCCACATGCAAACAAAACTCTCAGAGCCCTATGTGCATATTAAAGTGGGCTATGATTTTCAGTGACTTTGCTGCTGTTTCTTGAGGCTTTATTGTCAGCCCTAAGTGAGGCACATTTTAGCCATTTCAAGGCAACTTCTTACAGGGCCCAAAACCCATTTGGATGGCCTCTGCCTTTTGGTCGCTCCATTCTGAACAAAATGACTGCAGGGTAGTCCAACTGTTTTCTTCCATTGTAAATAGAAAACCATTAGTAGCAGAGCTAAATTTTGCTGCGTGAATATGTAGGACTTTGGGAAGAAAACAATGACCTGTAGCTTGATATGAACTCATTTGCAATCTTCAGTATGACTTTGGAACATATTCTTAGGGATACATTATACAGTATATATATTTGTAAAAGAAAAAAAAAAAAAAATTTGGCTTCCCCCACTTCAGAACTCCACACAGGAATAGAAACATAGAAACTCAGTTAAGCAGCTAGAATCCAACATAGAAGTTGTTCTGATTTGATGACCACAGAAACAGAGATGGGTCTAAAGTGTGTCAAGAAGCTGTAAACGCTGAAAAGACTGGCACACAAGTGCTTTTTATTTCAAGTAGAGCTCCAAAGAATAAAACCCAGAGGTGTACCTGAAACTAATCAGGCACATTGCCTGGTAGAAAAGGATTAGGAGGGGCTCCTACTACTCAAATAGTATTTTACTAAAACAAGGTTCGTAGATCTTGAACTCTAAACAAAGCAATAGACCAGATGCAGCTATTTATGTCTTTATAATACCCTGATATTGAAACTATGATTTATGTGGTGGTAGAGCAAAAACATAAGCCTTCTGAAAAATATGCAGTCCCCCCCCCCCCCCCAAAAAAAAAAAAAAAAAAAGGACAGTAAAATGCGTGTGCATGTAAAAAGGTGCAATATGTTTATTTCAAATAAGTACTCAAAGACAGACTGGTAACACATGGAGAATTCAGTCAGATTCCTGCTCCAAGTTATCTTTCCCACGCAAAAAGTAATACAAGCTGAAGATTAGACTTGCCCTTTGGCAATATAAACATCGCAGAAAGTATGTATTTCCAGTAGGAGGTATTTTGTTACATTTTGATTATTAGCTCACTTCATGCCATGTATCATCCTTAGTTATAACAGGAATGACTACAAAGTTGAAGACTGCAATTATTTGCACAAGTTAGACCATGCTCATACTATTTTTGTAAGAATGTAAAACCAAACCAAGCCTACCCACATGTAACAGGTGAACCACCCTTAGATTAAGCTGTTTAAGGTTTCAAAAGTAAAAGGATTATTTTTTCCTTTTTCAGTGCCAGTGTCTCATCTCACTCTCTTCATTTTGAACCATAAAATTTGGTGTATTACATGAGATTAACGGATCACAAAGATGAAGCCATCCACTTCATTTTCTCTGAAGTCATTGTTAAAAAAAGCTAGATGCTGAGATCCAAAAGTCTCAGTGTTTAAAGTACTACTAAGAAACCTGTAAACAGTTCAAAAAGTGTTGAGGGTTGACCCCAGCCAGTAGCCGAGCACCCACACAGCCACTCAGTCACTCCCCTCTGGGACAGCAGAGAATAAGAGCAAATCAAGAAAACACATGGGTTGAGACAAAGACAGTTTAATAAATGAAAGAAGTGGGGGGAGGGGTAGAGAAACAACACAAAAAAAACAAACAAAAAAAAACCAAGAGATGCAATGGTAATCTCTCACCACCTCCCAAAGGCAGACTAATACCCAGCCAGTCTCCAAACAATCCCCCCGCCACGTTCTTCCTCTACCTACAGTTTTTATTACTGAGCATGATGTTATGTGGCACAGAACATCCCTTCGGTCAGTTCAAGTTAGCTGTCCCAGCCCTGTTCCCCTCCCAGCCGTTCACCCACTGCCAGCCCACTTGCTGAGAGGGACAGAGTGGGGAAAAGAAAAAGCCCTGACCCTGTGCAAGCAGGGCTCAGCAACTGCCCAAAGCCTGCCGTGCCATCAGCATCATTTCAGCCACAAATCCAAACACAGCAACATATAGACTGCTGTGAAGACAGTGAACTCCACCCCAGCCAGACTCAGTAAAGAAAGAAACCCCAAGAATTTCACTATTAATCTGCATGAGATATTGCATCATAGCTCACTATTTGGAAGCCCAAAATCAAATGCAAGTCATCTACTGCAAAATGCTTTCAGACTGTGAAACTGTCAATTTTATCAAACATGAAAACACTCCCCTACAGTCAATACTATCCTTAACATTTGAAGTAATGACTTTAACCAGTGCATTTATAAAATAAATATGTGATAAGGCTGTCCCCAAACATACAACTTTGTCTGTAAGATTGTGGGACTTGTGTACACAGTATTAAAATTGATTTTGTCCTCCTACAGTTTGCATATTGTTATTTACTGTTTACTCCCAGCAGGTTGTAAGCAGTATTGTACAGTAGAGATGCATAAATAAAATCATAAATAAACAAAGCTAACAAGGTGCTCAGAAAGGTAGCTCTATAACTTTGCCACTGCATATGAAAACTCATTATTAGTTTATGATGCTTGCTTATTGTATTCTTGCTTATTCCAGGAAAAAAAAAAAAAAGATAACATAAGCATCAGAAGCTACGATTTCCGTGCACCTCCTCATAAGTAAACATCTTGGGAACAAAGAGAAGTAAGAGTCTGTGGAAGTCAGCAGTGTCTCCTCACAGAACCTGAGAGTTCCTTGGCATTCATAGGTTCATTACACCTGAAATATCTCAAACAATGCTACTCCCAGAGACAGTAGTTTTATTCATCTACCATGAAACTCATTTCTATTAAGGATTAAGGGTTGAGCACCACAGATGTTTAACCCACTAAGGGCCTTCAGGAGCTGAGTATAAATGCTGCTCAGCTTTCTGGCACTTTCAGATGTTAAAAGGCAAATGTAGGCCCTCATTAGCTCTTTGGAAAACTACTCTTCACCTCCCAAAAGGTAATACAGGAGAGCCAGTAATAAGATCTCCAAAACAACAAAGGCCACTGCAGACTAAGACTGCCCACAAAATTGACCTCTAGCACTGAGAAGTATTTAATGATTCAGTTTTAAGGATAAAGGCCACTTCTGCAGAGCAGCGAGGCTCTGCCTGTGCAGGTCAGGACTCATGGCCCAGTGTCGCCATGACAGGAGTTGCTTTGGGGTCCATCCCAGTGGAAAGCACCCGTGCAGCAACTCATGTACTACTTCTGCCCACACAGCAAGAGCTTTCTAGGAAAACTGAGCTTACCTGTAGTCACATCTGAACATATACAATGCAAAATTGTCTCCCCCAGCTTTTAGAAGCAGTATCACTAAGGCACAACAAGAGAGTGTGATTAAGGACATGACTTTCCATGTCCAACTTAACCCAAGACAAGGAGGCTCCACATCCAAGTAAGCTGAAGCCACGTTAAGGAATATAGGGCACAATGAACAGCGAAAACTGCAGCTGTCAAACTGAACAGGACTAGAGATTTCTTTCTCTAATACATGCAGGTCACACAAATTTGTGTTCTGGAATACTGCTGAACTTAAAAAACAGTACAAATTAAAAAAAACAAAACAATAGTTTTGAGGTATTAGAAATTTTATAGCATGTGCACAGCTCTATCGCTTATCACAGGCCTTGATGCAGACGTGCCTGAAAAAGCAGAATTGCTCAGGCTGTGCCCTAGGTAGACATTTCCTGAACAAGCTTCACTCCCTTGAAAGTGAGCAGCAGCAGCTCCAGCTTCCCTTCCTCTCTCCTGCCTTTCCCCACAGCAGGTCAGGCTAGCAGCAAACAGCGATATTCTCTATTCCACAGTGCAAGCAAGCTCACCTCTAAATATATCTAAGTAGAAGTTTTTAAACTGCAAAATAAATACAGTTCTTACTGTACATTTTGCTGTATAATTTACAGTATGCCTAACATTTGACGTGGCACATGTAGTGTTATTTAACCTGTTTTTCCCTTCAGCGTAGCAGATGCAAGAGGCCCATTTGAACAATATTAGGATCTCCCCAGAAGGTAACAAATAAAGATTACTTTCTGGGCTTTTTACTCCCTGTCATAACAAAATAGTGATCATCTTGTCTGCTCTTCAGAAGCGGACCTTTTGATACACTAGGTGCTCCTTTGTTACACGCTGTTGCTGATTTTGCTTTAGAGAGAGGTTTCTTGGCTGCTGGCACCAAGCTTCCATTCACTTGCAAGTTTCTGGCTGAAGGCTGACTTTTTGTGGAAGGCTGTGCTGGGTTTTTGGTCGCTGCCGCTTTGGCTGAAGTTTGAGGAAGCCGTACAACAGACAGGGGAGTGCGTTCAGGAGGTTTGGATGAAGTGGATACAATCTCAGGGGTTTTACTGATATCTTGGGTCTGTAGACACTCTGTGGCTGGTTTCTTATTGACAGCTGATGGTACATTTTTGCTTGTAGATACAAGTGTAGGTGGGGGCTTTGACACTTTACTAACTGCCAGGGAAGGTGCAGAAGCTGAGTGCTTTAGTACTGAAGCAGTCTTCAGGTTCCTTGCCAGGACAGAAGCTGTTTGTGGAGCTTTCTGAGGTTTCTGAGAGCCAGTTCCTGAAGCCTGAGTTGTATTTTCAGATGGTTTTGCAAGGAGCTGCTGAGAATGTGAAAATTTGGCAACAGAACGCAGATTTGTAACGGGTGGCCGAGCTGACCTCGGAGCAACAGAATTAATTTTGGCTTTAGTGACAGATACAGGTTTGCATTTAGAGGGGACACGCTTCTGTTTTGAAGCCATTGTTTCAATTGTTGCAGGCAAATGAGACAACTGTTTTTTAGAGGATGAGACAACAGAGTGTGTCCCTGGTGCTGGGGAGCCTTGGGCCAGGGCTAATCTCACCTTTGGAGCATCAGGGGACCGAATACGTTTGCGTAACGTTTCAGAGTGAACGAGAGCTGTTCTTGATCTTGCAGATGAAGAGCTTTTGCTTGCAGGCTGTGCAGGAGCAGGAGCTGGTGAGTTGCATGCAGGAGACTCCAGTTTCTTTGAGGTGCCCATTGATGGTTTTAAAGGAGACTGTGAGCCCATTGCTGAAGACCCATGTAGCTTGGGCCTGGCTGACAACAACTTGGCAACAGAGGATGGGTGCACTGGCACTTCTGGTGATTCCAGGGCAGGGGACTGAGGACATTTAGATAAAACTTTCTTCACAGTTGCCCCATGAACAGCCTTTACTGCTGGAACAGGAGTAGGGGGTTTTGATGGTTGCTTTTGAAACATATTGACAGCTGACATTGGATTCATGACAGGAGGTTCCTGAATTCTGGCTGACGAGCTGGGAACACTGTCACTGGTGACGCCTTTCTGAAACGCCAGGATTTTCTGCTCCAGAGTTGCAAATTGAAGCACTCGGCAGGGATCGTATTTAAGCAGAAAACCTTGAAGAGTGTCCCAGCCTCCACCAACACGTACCATCACATGCTTGCCATGTAGCATCTGAGAATGGAGGAAGAGGGGGGTGGGAACAAGAGAAGAACATGAGAAATCTTGTTTTATGCAGCTCTAAGTCTTCTTCATACATTATAATTTATTGAAATCAACCAAAAATAGGACCTCCTTTCTTACAGGGAAAGATTTTAAGAAATTATGTAGCAAATAAAGTTTGTTTCCCAATTCTTCTACTAGTTTCTCCTGACACATAATGATTCTCCGCTGGAAGTAATGAAAAAATATATACAAGAATGCATTTCAACCATTCCGTCAGCATTTTTGTTTAGTACACAGAGTTTTGGATACAGGTTTTGTTCAAATTATCAACATCCTCATAACTTTTTAAGCCCATTAATTCCAGAAGAGAATGCTCACCTAGCTGCAAATTATAAATCCAAGTGTCCGGATTTCAAACAAGCACTTTTCTCAGGATATTCTATTGCATTATCCTTATTTATACTGCAAGTTGTTACTGAAATTTTAGAAACTCAGAAAAGCATTAACTTGCTTAGTTTAGTGTGGTTGTAACTGCAAAATCAATGGTTGTAAGATCTAGTTAGCTAGACCTGTTTTGAATAGTGGATTGGATCATATGGAATCCCAATCTAAATCATTCTGTAATTTTAAAACAATTCCAAAAAAAAAAAAAAAGCGTATTTAAGTTAAAAGTATTTTTTACCCATTTAGAATATAAATTGTAGTACTGAGAAACCACTTACTCGTATGAAAAGTATTTTATCTCCCAGTCTATAACGTCCTTCAGATAAGTATTCAATTGAAAATCGATGGGAACAACTGCAAGGAGGATCTTCTGCTATATGTTTAACCTAGTTATTAAAATTGAAACCTGTTAGTATTTTGACAAATGCAGGTTTAATAGATGAAATAATCAGTACCTCTTGTTGTATTAAATATTATCACCCCAGAATCTAAGAAAACACTAGAATTCTCTTCCCTCACTAGAGAATCTCAGCTACATAAAGCTTCAAAATGGAGAACAAAAGATTAAAAGAAATAAAGAGTACATGCAGACAAATATTTTGGAGTTGTCCAACTCCAATTTTCATGATTTCTTTAATTTAAACATATTTCTATTTTCCTTTTAAAGATTTGTTCATAGTAGCATCAAATTCCAACCATAACATTTTGAAAACATGGTTACGGTCTCAAGAAAGTGAAATACCGGTGCCTGGATCTCTCCTGTGAGTAAATTGGTGTTCAACAGAACCAAATTCATTGCTACACCTTGCCCAGAGGCACTTCAGCGTTCTCCCTCACTTTTTCGAAGAATTTGGTAAGTTATTCTTCTATGTAACACCCAAGAAGCAAATGACTGATGAAAGGAGAAAGGTAGTCCCCAAAAAAGTCCAGAGTTAGAGGAGGTGGGGAAAGGAGAAAGGGGAGAGGGGAAAAGTTTTATTTAAAGTGTTTGTTGAAGCATTTCAAAGCCTACTTTAACATTTGATGAAGTTCATATACAGTCATAGAATACTGATGCACAACAACAATTGAATGAGAGGCTAATTCCTATACTCAAAGCAGCAGTGAAAGAAAGGGAGAATCAAAGTAAGTTATATGCACCGAGGCACTACCTCCGAAACCAAAAACAAACAAACAACAACAAAAAAACAACAACAAAATTGTTTAAAAGAGGTGCAACGCTTCTGTTTTCTATTTAAGGCTCACATATATTAGATGAAAAACTAAGTCTGTGATTACTGAGCCAGATCACACAAGTACTAGGCTAAAAGTTTGACTTAAAGACCTTTTCACAATAAATAAGTACTTACTGCCTCATGTAGTTCCCCATGGTGACAACATGACTTTGCTGTGCTAACAGGTGATGCTGGTCCAGAGGTCATTAGCAATGTTTCTTCTAGCTCAATTTCCTTCTCCAGTTTTACTAGCACAGGAGGTTCAACTCCATACCTCAACACAATTAAGTAGAAAGTTTAAGTGATAATATAAAGAAAACAAAGAAGTGATGATGACAAGCAAGAAAAATTCTGAGTAGCTAGACTAAGAGGGAGCAGAACTACTATTCAGAGGAATAATTGTTTTGATAATCAAAAGCGAAGAAGCAGCTCCAAGTTTCTGGTGGAAATCCTCGCAAAGGAGGTCCTAGAGCTACCAGGGAAGGCAATAATAATATCGCCAAACCTGCACAACTTAGGTCACGACCAATTTAAACAAACTATCTTAAAGCTTCCTGCTCTGTGCCAAAAAGAAATTGGCGTTCTAAATTTAGTGAATAATAGAGTTGATTCATATTTAAAGCTTACATAAAGCTGCCAAAAAGCTTAAAAAAATAAAGACCTTAAGAGAGTATTTACTGCTCACAAAATTCTTTCATGATGTACACATACCTATCAGCCGATGGTAGCATTTAAAAACAGCTATAAAAACCTATATAAAATAAACCTACACAAAAAACCCATATAAAAATAAATGGATCAGCACCTCTCCATGAAAAGAATGAAATAAATATTTGAGAAAAATATTCATATTGTACAGTAGTCCTAGAAATACTACTCATTACTTTCTGCACATAATTAACATCTACTGCGTTGCACTTAATGACCAAGAATTGCCTTAACTTTTACTTAATAGAATATATTCTTCAGTTTCTGGTTAAGAGGATGTATGGATCACATACCTGGATACAATGCGTCCAATTTCCAACAAACAAAGATACACTTGCCTTGGATCCTTGTGCAAAACTAAAATTGAATTAAAAATAAAAGGGAATTTACTGTGGGAAGGCCTCTGCAATGAGGTACAGAAAATAAAGAATAGATTATTAAAACTCAGCCATAATTCTACCTAGAGGCATGCTATGTTAGTCCACTGAGCCAATCTGACATGTACTGTATCATGGATAAAGCACTAAAATGCTTTTCAACTGTAATTTTCTTGTCCATAAAATGTCTTAATTCATCCTGGCACTCCTGAAATTACATTCTTCTTTATCTCCTAAGAGAAATGTGCTGTACGTGTTTCTTTGCTGTTCCTTCTAGACATGAACTGGAAAGCAAGAGAGCTGAAGAGCTTTTCTTTCCCTATCCTTAAATACATTATAGCAGTCTTATAGATAAAGAGCATAAAACACTGAAAAATAAGAAAATATATTGTCTGTTAATATATGTGCATACAAAGATACGCGCCACACACTCTATGGGTGAACAACCACGGGAGAACTCAACACAAGAGGTCTAGCTGACCAGTGGATGCCTATGCACAGCCAGTCAGCCTTAGTGGTTTAAATCACTGACTGTGAAAGAATAGTCCAGGTGATTGTCACCATTTCAGCAACGCATCTTTTTTTTCTTACTGCTTTAAAAATTCAGGATCTGTCCACATGGCAGATTCATTCAGTTGCACTAGAAGATACCACTTTGCCAGTAGAAGCTCTACCTCATACTACACGCTCCTTTCACCCTCCCTGCTTATCAGTCCCCACTCTATCCACCCAAAGGTTTTCTTCAGAATTTGGAATCTTGGTGAGTCTGTACTCTGAGAAAGAGGGCCAAACCCCCTGTAAGGGGTGAGGATGACTTTGGTTTAAGAGCAAACACTCAGACTTGAATATCAGGTACTGGCAGTGATCACAGCAAACCAGCAACACGAGCTCAGATATGCTTATTAGCAGAGTTTTGCACTAGGCTTTGCTTTTCCAGGGCTGTACCTAGACGAGCTGCTCTGCACACCCCTCTTTTCAGAACAGCTCTAACAGTTTCATGCACTTGACTGTGTAGGCCCACTAAATCATGAGCTCCTGAATTTTGAATCATGAATCTGGATGAATCATGAAGCTGAAGAAAGATGGAAGGGTAGAGTGATAGCCAAATGGTATGTAGATGACCATGATAGCCATTCAGGGTTTTCTTGACAACTTTGGAATGAAAAGATTCAATTATTTTTACTACCACACTACAGAATGGAAAAGGCAGAAGGAAATCAATGTCTGATTTGTTTTTGGTTTCTTGCAACTTCCATCTTTAGGTGTACAAACAGGAAAAAGAGAAAAGGACAGAGAAAGAAAAGAGTTTTAAATCTCACGCAAGTAATTACTTCCTCCCCTGCCTCCACTTAAGCCTCAAAACTGAGATGCTGTCAACATTTTCTAAGTAGTCCATAAGAAGTTGTTTGAATGCTCTAGAAAACAAGGGAGCCCCGTACTTTCTTAGCCAACTAGGAACGCTGTCTAATAACTCAGAAACCAAAGGCTGGGAGAAAGGTCATTCAACTCCCATCAATACAAATGGGCATTGTTCTTTCCCCACCATATCAAATATAAGAAATAGGAAAAACTGTACATATAATTTTATATAGTGTACCATTTATATAAACAAGTCTGACTTCCTTCATGCTGTGCAGTAACACTATTCAGTAGAAACTGAAAATTCACTCTGAAGAGAAACTTAATGATTCAGCTCCTTATTTACAGATGAAATTGATATCTTTTGGATGTTCAATTTGATATTTAAAATTACTTCACTTTAAATAAGTCTGAAATGTTTCCTAAAGTATAACAAGAGAATGAAGTCAGATGTTCTTGTTTACATTTGTTAGTCTACTTATTAAAAGATCTGATTATGAAGGGTAAATCTACAATAGAAAGTTGACCCAAAAATAATCCAAAAGGTACTGGAAGTAATTTCATCTTCTTTTCTCTAAGTGGTTCCGTCAGCTCTAAGAAATGGTGTAAACAACAACAAAAAACCACTCTTAGAAGAAACGAAGATATTGGACTTGATGTCAAAGGCATCCCATGATGGCTACTTGCTCTGATATCTCAGAAGCAATTTATTTCCTCCATGGCCATCACTACTTTTCAGGAGTTGCTGCTACATGCATCTGGCAGGAAAGGAGAAATATCAAGTTGTCTTTCCCCTATTTCATTCATAAAGAATGGCTTGAAAGTTTGATGGACAACATCAATGGAAAGAATGTGTCATCAAGGAGGCTGCAAGTCTGCTCATTTCAACTGCCAAAAAGGCTCACAGACGATATTTATGCCACAAAGCAAGTTTGTGTCATGAGTTACAATCAGACTTCAAAACACTTCTTGACTATGAGCAAAAGCCACAGCATTAGGAAATCCTGTCTGCTTATCTCAGGGAGGCTAAACAGGTTTTAGTAACCCATCCAGTAAAGGAACTAAGATGTTTAAGCAATGAAATTCATACAAGCTGAAATTAAAAGAAAGAAAAAAACACAGAATGCTAGAACTAATTTTCTTATACCCCAGTTCTCCTACTCATCTGTATTTCATGGCTCTGAAAAAAGAAACACTCCCTAGTTAAATGAGAATTAGACAGATGCAAATAAGGATGTTTTCTCAACCGCTTTAAAAATGAGTGATGCAGCAGAGAAGACATAGGTAGTCCAACTAGCAAGAACTTAAAAGAAAAGCAGTTTGTCAAAGGAGCACCTCCCACTCAAATAACATTAAAGGATACAAAGACTTCAAGAAAATCTAGTAAATATTGTGACACATTCATTTGATTACTGAAAATTAAGACTTTTTGCAGTTTTTTTGCTGTTGGTTGAGAAGATATTTTGCCCTTTTTTTTTTTTAAAATAGTTGGCTCACCAAAGAAAAGTTTATATTAATTCCTTTTCATTGACATAATGAAATGTTCTTCTACCAACTATTATTTGCCATACAATGGAAGCACATTCTCTTAATTAACAGTCAAAAAATTTTATTCCATCTGTAAGTATCTGTCTAGTAGCTGTTACAAGTGACAGGCTGTGTGCTGGAGCAGGCATACACACAGTTGGTAATATTTATTTTTATAACTATCTTGTTAGACAGGAAAATAAAAATGGCTTAGAGTTATGTCAAGTAGGTCCTGAAGTAAATGTTAATTACCAACAGACTGTTGTCACTTCAGGCCCAACGCCCCAATGTAGTTACCAAATTTAGCAGTCATGAATGCATTATTCTGAGTACTTTCTGCAATAAGAACGAACTCTAATACCAAATAAAGGATCTTATTGTGAGTTGACTCCATGGCCCTGTGATCTTCCAGCACAGGGTAAGCATAGGGAGAGGGGAGGGGAAGGGACACCACAACTCCTCTTTTCTCAGTCGGCCTTTTTACTGAAGGAAAACATGAGAGTTTGCTGCACAGCTCTCACTCCCCTCTTCCTCCCACACGGCACTTTTAGAAGGCTGGAAAAGCATTATTCACGTTACTGATCTTTCAAGGCTTTTACATAAACACTGCCTTAAAATAAATAAAATCATTAATAGCTTGCACCAGACAGACCCAGTCGTAAAGACTATATAGACTTCACAAGACTATATGCAACAGTTCTCCCGGACCAGGTAGCTATCCACATACAGATCAAAACAAGTCTTACAAAAAGGTACATTTACCTAAACCTTCAGATTCAAAGAGGTAAGTTTCATCAACTCCAATGGCCCTACACCAGTTAAGAAAGTTGGCTGTATTATCTCTGGCAAAAAAAGATCCTGATGGAGCATCCTTCTTACATGGAACTTTTTTCATTGGAAAATTCTGACAAGGGAAGAAAACAAAGTACATTGGACACATCAACATTACCAACAAATTTCAAAGCATATTTTTCAAAGTAAAATAAGCCCTAAATTTGGAGTACAGAAACGGTGGCTGATAATTATTTGGGGTTCAGGAAAGACACCATGTATTCTGTTAAAAAAGGTACTCTAATGTAGAAGGCATTCAGCCTTATCTATGATAACAGTAACTGAATGAACAAACCATAGCTCTGCAACCTCTCCCAAAACTGCCCATACAGTTGGCTTTCCCATTTCCCAGGTATAAGTCTTACTGGCGCTTTCAGAGGGCTAGACAATGATTCCCTTCTCCCAGGCTCTGTTCACACCAGTAGAATGAGCACAGACAGAGAACCCCAAGCCAACTAAACTCCCTGACTTGGAGCACAAGACTTGACAGCATTTGGCTGCCCAGTTGCAACATTTTAAAGCCCAGTCTAGAAAGCAGAAGAAATCAGATCAATCAGCAAGGGACAGTTTATTTTTATTGGACAAAGGTACAGAAGCTAGGCATCTTGCCCTCCTTAAAAAAAAACAACTAAGGATTCGCAGCATTCATACAGCTCTTGTATAAATACCATTTGGCATCCTAAGACTGTTGTCTTGTTCCCTCCCCATTAATAATAATTCTAGCATTGGTCATCATATTGCTTACTGGTAAACATCTATTGTTTAAGACTTGAAGTTTGTAAAAATAAGCACTAATGCCCTCATACAGATAAAACACTAAAATCTAGACACACCCAAAAAAATGGTTTGGGTAAGAAATGGCTCCCCCTCACCAGTGGAAATGCTATCTATCAAGGAACACTAGCTGGTAATCTACTGTTTGACAAATCCAAGCAATGTTGTAACTATACTGAGTACCTGTACTTTGAACATGCACTGTGCATGTACATGGTATTATGCTCCAAAGTGACAGAGCACTATTTTTCATTTTATAAACACAGAATCATATATTGCAAGTTGCTTGAGAGTCACATTTCAGCTCAGCCTTGGTTCCTAACAAAAACACTGAAGCCCATTTCCAAGTACATCTCAATTTGGACACTTTCATGGCTAACCTATATGGAATTTACCCACGAGTTTCTGGAATAAAACATACCACCAAGAGTCAACGGGTATCTTGTTACCAACACACACTGCTGTTATCAAAGGAGCAAGCAGAGTCCAGTCTTAGACTGGATGTTCCTCTGGCAAGACTTCCCCTGAAATCAAACTAAAAACCTAGTAAGGACCTTAGGATTCGATCAAAAAAAGTGACTTATTTATTGCATAGAACCAGTTTACCCATCTATAAAGCCACGCTGCTGTTGGTGTCTGGATACACAGCATACAGAACACCACGTTGGGAAATCTCACCTTCTTTCCTTTTATTACTTCATAAATCAAAGAGCTTATATATGAATTAAAAAAATAACTCACCCTTAAGTTATTTGAGCTACAACATTTTTTAATTGTGTTTTGAAGAACACCAACCAATTGGCAGAGTAGTACTCCATTATCAAGTTCTTCTAGCAGTTGTTCTGCTGTGACTTCTATTCCTAAAAAAGAAGGCCAACATTTATCTTCCACAGAAGATAAAGAATTTTCATACGAGCTTACAGGCAACTCAAACAGTGTTTGAGTGTTAAAAACTTCCCTTAAACTAGGGTCCATAAAGGAAGAGATGTTTGGTGATCACCACTAAGCACTATTATTGCTTAGGCTCGTTTAACACAGGTTGACGAACTTGAATAGTTCTTCCCATCTATGGGCCAGACCACAAAGAAATTGCCACTGAAATAATAAAATAATGAAAGCATTTACAAGGGAATTTCTGAAATGTTATTTTTAAAGAAAGACTTGTTCCTCCCGCCCATCTATATGGTATATGTGGGTATCCCCACATATAAAAAAAAAAATAATTTAACAGACTGAAAACTAGTAGAAACATCTAAGTAAACTAAAATCAAATATTCACTTAATTAGACTAGCAAGATTCAGAAATATAAATTAGAAGGATTAATCATCTTGCCTTTAAGAGTTGGAAGCTAATAAAATCTGAAACCAGAACATGCATTTTAATGCAATTCTCCTAACCATTCAGGTTCAAATGCACCAAGCCTTAATAGCATAATGGATATTAAGTGTCAAGTGTTCAGCTGGATATTGGAATGTGCTTTGAAATTTATTGGACAGCGATTTATTTTTAACCTCACCCAACAAGCCAGACAGCCAGATTGACAGATCTTCTTGCATAGGCACCAAAGTTGCTTCATGTCGCACAGATATCCACTGGTCATACACGCACACATCTGCCAAGCCTGGGCCATGTCTGGGGGTCAGAGGACTTCGGGGACTTAAGGGAAGGTCATCTCCAAACCACACCTGTGGGAGATTTCAGTAAGCTCAACACAGTGAGGTGTAATATTTGCAGTCAGATGACGGAATCTCAGCTCTGAATTATGCTAAATACTTATTATTCAAAGAGTAAGTTTTAATTTCCCTTCAGACAGACACACCAAACCAACACAACAGTAATCAAGAATGCTGCAGCTCTCATTACTAACTCCTGTATTAAAAGCACCACTACATTCATTCTCTTGGCTTCACAGTTACTTTTATGAGGCTATAAACAAATATTCTTTGGCTTTACAAAGACATACTTTACTGCATATAAAAAAAAAAAAACAAAACATGCATAACATCTGTGCTGGTTTTTTCCCTCTTCAGCACATATTAAGTAATACTGTCTGTAGTTTAACATAAAACTTACTGCAAACTACTGATTTATCTGATCAAACTTTTCTGATGCATTTGTATTTAAATCATTAAACTGTTGATGTTAAAAGAGGAAATATTCCTATGTAAGAACACACACACTTGAACATAAATCCTTAGCATTTCTCTTAAGGAGTGCGTATTTTCAGACTGATAGGTACCTTTTCATTTCAAGAAAAGGACCGCACAGAAATGTCACGTACAGAATTCACAAAGAGAAAGAGTCCTTCCCATATTCTTGGCTACTTTCCTTTAGTTCGGGAAGTATGTGTGTCCAAAATATTTTTAAGTGATTAACTAAAATGTAGGGTTTTAAAAAACACCTCTTAATTATCAAGAAAGTTTTTAAATAATCTCATCCTTTAACTTAGAAACCTTCTTAGGCAATAGCACTTAGGAAAAGAAAGTATCACGTATCTGATTACAACACTGGGTTAACCATCTTGCCACACTAGTCTATTTGTAAAAAGGGAATACTTTTTTTAAAGTCCAGAGATTACTCCGGGGTTTCTAGCATTTCATCTGCTTCAGGGTAGAAGAGTTTGCGTAAACAAGTATTATACAGAACTTGAACATTGCAAAAGACATTTACCTGAACGGCATTCTGCATGGTCACCTGCATTTACATTAGCTTCTCCCCCTGGGGAAAGAGAAGAGAATTTTTAATAGTCATTCCTGCTTTCTGAAAGATCCCAATAAAAACTCACCAGGCAAAATAAGAGCATGTCTAATCAGGAATGGAGGGAGGAAAGAAGGAAGTATCTTGGCAGTTAAGGTTTTGATCCAGTGTTCAGGCTATTTCAGCTCTGTGCCCTTGAATAAAGTAGTAATTATTACAGCACAAAGTAGCAACGAACTTCATGTGCATAAATAATACTCAAAGAGTTGCATTGTTTTAAAGAGCTGTAAGGCATTTACTTTGCCAAAGAGAAATATTAATACTCGAACCATTCTTGACTTAATAGTTCTGGCATTTACTCTCTCCTTCTAACCTATCAGAAGTGTATCTTGTACATGCACTCAGACACACGTATGCATCCTGAATTTACTTTAAATAGTTCAAAGATTATGAAGAATCTTAAAAGGAGAAAAACATTTTGAAGAATAAAATTTCTCCTTGCATAGATACATGAGAGAAATCTATGTTTTTATTGGTTTCTATATGGATTTTCACTTAGATTTCCAGGCAGCTACCATAAACCTAAGTTTTCAACAGAATGTTGCAAGTTGCTGCAACAATATGGTTATCAGGACACTACCCTTGCAAAGCAATCCTTAAGGAAAGGTTTAGAGGCAACCTGGTCAACACCTCCTCTCCTGCAAACAACACAGTATTTTCCAGCAATATTTTCAATAATAGAAAAACCCAATACAAGCTCTGTGCTGGGCATCAGGAAGTCTCTCCATATAGGCTCCAGGTTTAGAGATGTGCAGCATTACCAAGTTAGCTGTATAAGCACATACTGGAAGGAATTTCCTCAGCATAATTCTCCACAGTGGTTGTGGAGAGCATTACCTACAAACATACCCACGCAAGTCTTTAAGCCAGTTAAAAACAATTTTCTTGCTACATTACTTAAGAGTTGCAGTAAAACTTCACCTTAGGCTGAAAAACAGACTGCAGACAGTCAACAGCAGTTGTAACTCACGTAATTTCCTTTAAAAATTACTAACTCAACTCTACTGCCTCAAACACTTAAGTGTTATACATAGATGGCATACTTCTCACCTTCTCCATCTGCTTCACAACATAGCCTTGGTAAGACATGAGACCCAACACAGAGGGCCTAATGCTCCTAAAAATCCCCCTTCCTCCTTACTAGAAAGCAGAGGGGTGCTGCTGGTTTTCCCCTCGCACTACCTTGAGCCTCATGCATCACGTAGGACCATGCATATCAGAAATTTCAAACAACTTACCTCTACGATAGGCAACTGAGCAACTGCTTTGTCTTTGGACTACAGGCACTTCCTTGTATCAGGACTCAAAGATACTCAGTGGTATCTTTCCCTCTCCTTTACTTTTATTTCTAGGGAATTAAAAACAACAACAACAAAAAGAAAGACATCCTCCCCTTGATGTTATTTTTCCTTCTGTGAACGAACAAGGGAAGGACAGGGTATATACCAAGCATTACTAATGAGCAAGTTATGCTTCCCACAGCTCCGTCCAGGGGAATACATTTTCCTTTAGCATAAGAAAGCTATTGTCCCAAGAGAGTCACAGTAAGAGCCTCCATTGATTAAAAAAATAAATAAAACAACAGCAGAAGAGCCAGTAGAGAAGTTGGTCTCATTAAAATAAGGAGCTCCACATAGGCTAACAAGAGCTCTAGCATGCTAACTGCCAAGAGGAGAACAAAAGGCAGCCTAATTCACAGGGAGTGCTCAAAACACGAACAAAGCGAAATATTCACACAACAGCTATCACAAGAATGTTCAGCATCTGCAGTTTTGTAGAATGCCTAACAAAAATCCAGTCTTAAAAAAATATGGAGATTGAGGAAAGTTGTGGCACTTGAACTTCAAGGGCCTGTTCTTCTAAAACAAGTTATTTTGTAAGCCCGTATTCCTCAGGGCTCTTTAGAAAGTCAGATGGCTTCGCTTATTATTGGGGCAACTGAATCGCGTTTAACAAAAAAAAACTCTGATGAGACAGACTATCCTGAGTGGATTTTGAGCTGAAAGCTTAATTTAGCTTAAGTGTTATCCGTTCTCAGAACCCCAAACAGTCCTGTTCTCAGACTGCAAGGAGTGCTGATCAACACAACCTCAGCACTGACAGGAAGAGGAATGGGATGAGAAGACCCAGAAATCTCCCATCTTCAAGCAGCCAACATGCAAAGGTGCAGAATATGTCATGGCAAGGAAAAGAATATTAAATATAATAAATAGTAATATATAAATATTATTAATATATTAATATATTATTATAATATAATTATAATAAAATTAACATTAAAATAAATAAATAAAATTAATAATATAATATGATAAATATGTTAATATATAAACATTAACATTAATATTATTAATATGAATATTAAATATAATAAAATAATTCCATTGCAGGAATAGGTAGTCATAATCAAATCTGATTTCTTCTAAAACCAGTAGGGTTCCCTGCATCAAAAAGTTGTACGCAACTGATGAGGAAAGTATTTGATACCGAATTCAGACAGCTCCAGCTAAAACTGTATCAGTTTCTATGCACATCAGTTTTTTACAACTCAGCTTCATTCAACAGGCATTTAGTGTGCAGGTGTCACAGCTGTGAAAGAGAAGGTCCCAGAATGAAAAGATACCATGTCATTTGGCCATGTCTGGCCATGCCATTCCCATTTCCAGGTCAGCTGGTACCCTTAAGGTGCCTAGGAGCACCCCTTTAAACTGGGGAAGCAGGAGAAACTTGCAAGTGCTTCCCGTCCAGGGTCCAACAGCTCCAAGCTTGGCAAATGTAGAAATTCCTAACCACCAGCACCACTCCCAGAAAACACCTCATGTCCTCTGGCCCTTCTGCTGCCAACAGGCTCCAAGGGATGGGAGGAGAGGAAAAACACTGCTTAGTAGTACCTGATGGCAGGGCCGATACTGCAACGTTGATTTGCTGCAAGATGGCTGGTCAGCCCCAAATTATATATTGGGGAAGGCAGGAGCTGCCTTCAGCTGCCTGACTGCCAAGCCTCAAGTAAAGGACTGGAGATGTGGACCAACATTAGCAACGGAGGAAATATCCACAGACACAGGGCATAGGTACAGGCATTTCTCAGGAAAGGGGGTGCAGACACCCTGGACAGCTTCACAAGACCACACTGCCTGCTTCTGCTCCCCAGAGTGCTGCCCACCACTTTGCCCCCAGGCAACCTGAGCAACAGCACCAAAGCCCAATACTAAAGCACTTCACGCCAATACCTCAGGATGCTAAGCACATGCTCTTAGATACTACTCAAGATAGCCTGCTTAGTATCACTTGTATCAGGTTTTACAGATGGGGCCCAACCAGCAAGACATGCTACACTAATTACAAGCTGCTCTTTAGCAGATGAGCCACATCCAAATCCCATTTTATTAGATGGCACAGATTACAAGGAAACAAAAAAATCCACAACTCTGCAGCTATGTAAAACATAGATGAAGCAGCCACTGATATAGCTTACGTGGAACCTGAAGGGATTCACAGACTCATTAAAAAAAAAACAACCTTGGATAGGTAGTTTTACATCTTCACCCTTTGTTTAGGATATATCACACATCATCTTCTATTCCATCAGCATCCCAAGGTAGTCACAACAGACTAACCCAGAGCAGCTGGAAACTGTGGATTTGTCTTGACAGCACCTACTGAAACCCACATTTTAAAATGCTCTGAAATGAAAGAAGCTGTCAAATCAGGATCTGTTGAAAGATATCCCCAGGATATCCAAAATTTTTTTTTGTGCACATATCCCAACATGCAGAAGAAGAGAGGTTAGCCCAACAGGAGACATCCTCGGAGTGCTACTCTGTCACTACAGCAATTACAGAGCCCTTTTGCCACATGGCTGAGTCAGCAGGAGCTCTGCTTCCCTGGGGAGGCCTCAGAGGCACAAAGGAGAAGGAACCAGACAGGTCAGTCCACGGCAAAGGGCTCGGAGGTGGCAGCCCTCTCCTTCCATCGAGGCATGCTGATGGTGCTCCCCGGGGGCTGCCTTTCCGCACCCCTCAACGAGGGCAGGCACAGCGTGCACCCACTGTCCTCTTGCAAAGGGGGAAGCACCCGCGGGGCTCAGGAAACCCACCTGAGCTCAGGAACAAGGGTTTCATCACAACAGCTGCCATCTCCGCAGACGTGCAGCCGGCTCGTCCACCACAAGAGCATCCAGTCTGCTTTCACCCCGCCACCTGCTTGCAGCGAGCCAGGTTGGCCGAGCAGGGTGATGAAAACAATCTCACTGCTCTCCCTCCCTGCCTTTTCCACAGAAGCCTCACGGAGGGGAGCATCACTTGACGCCCAGCGAGCAGCCTGCTGGCTGGCCGGCATCAGGAGGAAAATCCTAGGACTTCAATAGGAAACCCTGCATCACTCCCAAAGACCCACGCATGCATTTATCACTACAAACGATAAATGTGATAAACGACCAGCTGTGTCTTGTAGCTCCTAAACACATCCATGCACTCTCCCCATGTCTCTACATGACACCACGCCAAAGGTGACACGCAGCATCCCTGAAATACACCCAGCTTTCGCTTCCCACAAGCGCAGCACGGCAGCCCCGGGCACCTGGGAGGCCACCCTGCAGGCTGCGGGGCCACAGCTGCCCCCGACCCCCGGCAGCGCTTGGCCACCCGTGGCAGCCGCCCCCCTCCGAGAGACTCACCGGGACCCGCCGTCAGCCGCCGCAGCACCGCGCTCCGCTCCCCCGCCCCGCCCCGCCCCGCGCCGGCTGCTCGGTTCGAAAGAGCCAATCAGCGCCCGAAGGGCGGGGTCTGGATGGGGCGGGGGCGGGGCTTGTCGGGGCGGGGCCGTGAGGGGCGGGGCCGGGTGTGTGTGTGGAGGGGGTGTGGGTGCCCCCCCCGCCATTTTGTGGTTTTGTCGTCGTGCTTGGTGTCCCGGTGAGCTTCCCCCCTGTTTGTAGCCAGGCAAGAAACGAGCGGTGCTGAGAATAACACTGAGCCAACTGAGACGTCAGGGGAAAAGGCAAGTGTGTTTATAGGACCACTGCTTCGCAATACATTTATGGGTGGCACCGTTATAAAGGCGGTGGAAAGCAAAACGACCCGTGCCGCGCTCGCACAAAGCATACAGGTGTATAACTTTTACTGCGAAATAGTAATGCGAAATAAGTTACACATCCGTGTCACAAAAATGTTTTTCTCGTGTGTGTGGCTTTTCTCCACCATTCCTCACCGCCTGCAGAAATCAGGGCTTGTGCATCTTTACGCGAACACGCGCCACGGTTAGACAGCAAATGGCTACAGCGTTAGTCAAGTCTGCTGGTTTATTGCAGTAAGTATCTGGCATCTACTCTTTAATGGAGACCAAGCGCAAAGATGCTGCAATGAAAAAAAAAATACAAATGGAAACATGCATTGCCCCGTTTTTCAAGAGGAACTGCAACTGCAATCAGCCTAATTGCAGAAGGAATTAATGGGGCTCCTCCAAGGAGATGGTGAATTCTTCCTGATCAGAGAATATAAATACAGAAAGAGTTACAACTTATATGAAAATCTCATAGCTACATGGTATTCTGTGTCTAATGAACAAAATGACTTTTATGAATCCACGGCATGTTTCTATAAAAATGCAATAAAGAGAATTTAATGTATTGTGGTGTATTTTTCTATGAAAATAAATGCTTTGTGGTCCTTTAATAATATATTTACCCTAAAATAAAATAAACAATATCCATCACTGCACATCCCAGATCTCACAGAGAAGAGGCGTGAATTTGTGATCGTTCACTCTCCATGACATCAGCATCTCTGCGTGATGATGGTTAAATGTCCGTAATTCTGTGAGGCGGCCCAGAAGACATGCAAAGTGTTGAGGGTTGTCTGGGTGGTGAAGTTTGCAGAACTTTTGCAGAATATCCAGCAGGGGTTCTTGAAGCCTTTCCACGGACTCTCTGTCCTTTATGTATTGTCGATCTGGTTATGGTTTCAAAAGAAAAGAAGTAATTAGCAAACATATGCTCTGATACAGTGTAAATATTTATTTGATAAACAAATATCAAGATATTTATATATTTACATTGGGCACTGATTTTCACACCTACCAAGAATACTTCTTTTCAAATTCAGAGGGAATAAAAATGCCTTAACATTGTATTTTTTGGCTAAGGGTTCTCATACATGTGTCCCACTTCTATCCAAGGAAAGCTTCAAACTTTTTCAAAAGTAAAGAGTGGTGGGTTGCTGTCTATTATTGCTGTGTTTTTTTTTTTGTTGTTGTTGTTTGTTTGTTTCTTTTTTTTTTAACGTGGTTGGTTTTGGTGGTGGTTTGTTGTTGTTGTTTGCTTTTTAACTAAGGAATGTTTCTCTGGGGTTTTATCATCATCTCCCAGTGAAGTTCTGCTCTCGAGGATGTCCTGTGATGCACTGCAAAAACTGAGGAGCACAGCAGAAATCCTTGGAGATGTAGTACAACCAGGGAACCTGGCCAGTAGAAGAGTGTGCTTACAGGTCACCAGGAAAAAAAAAATCAAACACCTTCACCCTCAGATGAAGTCTCTTATGTTGGACAATACTTCTCTTTTTATTTTGTGGAAGTATGAAAGTATGCTTGGAGAAGGAGGAAGGAGGAAGATTGGGTTATTTATGTTACTGAAATTTTTAGTGTTAAAAAAAAAAAAAAATCCTGATCAGCACTGACCCCAAGAGCAATGGAATTGCTTCACCTTTCCGACTTTGAGTGAAGCCTTACTTGGAAACTGTAGTGTCTGTCTTTTCTCCTAAACCACCAGGCTTCTCTCCTCCCTTCCTGCAATAGCTTATCTGAGGCACTATGCAATTTCTCTATAGTTTGCAGGTTACTTCTGTGTTGTTAAAGAATTAGTTTTTACACCAAAGCCTGACATTATTACAACAATACTACTGAAAAGTCAGTTTTCAACTCCCTACAGCCTAAAGAACAACTCACCACTGTCCTGCTTTTGCCAGCTGCTGTTTGTGCAATAGAGGCTGAAGACCTTCATTGCCATTCTCAGGTCTAGCATAGACGGTCTTCCAATTGCCTTTTAAAAAATGTGACATTCCACAATGGGCTGTAGTGATACACATGTAACCACATTTGGGATTTTCTGAAGGTGCAAACCCATCATGCTGAGCAGTGATAAATTACCAATAATGTTTTTCAAGCACTTCAAGCACAATTTAGGCACTTTTTTTTCCATGTACGCAAAGCCAGTTGGTGCAGCAGGACACTTGGTGTCTCTATTTGCTTGTTTTCTGGTTTAACAACTGAATATACTGAATGAGAATGTATTCTCACTTACTCTGTGTAGTAAGTTTTTACAAGACTCAGGTCACACATCTCACGCTTTCTTTCCAAATGCACCAATATTTAATTCTGAAATAGAAGTTACCTGGGGACAGGATAACTATTGCTGTGAGCAGCGCGTATTCTTCCTGTGTCATCTTCAGCTCTCCAACACTTTTATAAAAATTAAACATGGGGGTTATGAATTCATCTGAGATACCTGGGAAGAAAAAAAATAAAAAGTTGCATTATTTCTTTGATTATTGAAATAGTCTGGTTTATTGCCACTGAGCAATTCGTTAATATTTGAAACCTTGACTGTTTGTCTTAGTGGGAGAAATTTACTACACCAATCAGGTCTGATGCAATACAATTAGTTACAAAGTGCCAGCATGCCCTTGTTTTCCAGAACAGGGTAGAAATAGGCAAGCCCTGGCAATTTCTTTTCACCTTGTTTCAAAGACTTTCAAGTAAGTTCATTTTCTCTACAGGTTTGTCCATCTTGCTCCTCAGGACAAGTCTCATGTGTGTTCTTCTTGCTGTCTGCTGATACCCTAGATGTCTTCTGTTTCCAGTATTCACAGTTGGTGAAACAGTCCCATGTTCCCTACCTTTACATTAGTTATATAGGAAACCTCTCAGGGTGTATGGCTTAATTCCAGCTCAACTCTACCATACAGCTAACTGCCTTGGGCAGCTGCTTTGGTTGTCTCCATGAAGAGCCTTAATTGCTCCTTTTATGTAGCCTGAAACTTTAGCTAGGGCTAGGATTACCTGTAGTCCGAGATCAACTTGCTTGCAACTATTATTACCTTCCAGCATGAACTAGAGTATTATAAAGTACAGAGCCATAAATAATTAAAACCCAGCCTAGTTTAAGCTGGCATCATGTGATTCTCTTGATCCATCAGTGAAACCCACTGGGGTTACTGCACTGGGGCATGCCGACTGGGCTTCCTCTTACGGACTTTGTCATCAGGTCACACTGTTCTGACGTAGCCTTAGATTACAGATGTACTTCACTCTGCCCTGTGGTGTAAAAGAGAAGTAGGTCCTGTGACATCCATTTTCTTATTTTATTTTTTATTTTTTGTAAGTAGTGTGTCAGAGTCAGTCAGAGCAGTCACTAGACTGCTGAAAACAGATGCTTGCAGCTCTGATGCAGCAGCGCCTACAAGGTCTAGAGATCCAAACCAATGGTTCTTGGCTGAAAGGACAGAAACCTCCTCTAGAGCTATAGGGTAGGGCTATAGGATTTCTCATCATTTCACTCTGTTTAGTTTTGAGCTGTTCTGGAATGAGACTTTACAACTTAGTTTGGAAACTGTGAAATAACGTGGTTTTGAGTATTTTATACAACACGAAATCCAAGACCGGTAGTCAGAGGCTGCTCTGAGGTTTGGAGTGCCTCCAACAGGGGAAATTCAAAATGAAACTGAGCAGATGCAACTCAAAGACAGGAAATGTAAAGTCACTTGACTTAACTGTGAACAAGTCACATTTTGCTGTGACAGTGACAACTAATTTCAATCAGTGGAATAGTTATGTGACCCAGCAGAGTGAAAGTATAGTCTTGCAGAGTGTGGCACATTTTGTGGCTGAAAGGTATTTAAACACATGACATTAGCAGCTAAGTTTGCTTCAGATTTCAAACCACAGATCCAGTTTTTGCAACACGTTCAATGATATTGAGAAGAGTCTACGGCCATTAAGCAGATCTGTATGACAAGAGTCAGCTCATCCTGTGGTAGTAACACAGCTCGAGCTTCATACAGAGCATCTGGTGTGCTGCATAACTTATGTCATTAGTCACCAGAGTTAACTATTCAAACTATTTAATGATTTAAAATTTTGAACACTTGTTATTGCTAACTTTTGGGCAACCGCATGTCTCTGGCAGTTTTTATTGTAGGTCCTTACAATATGACACACGTAAGGAACACATGCGTGTGTTTTAAAGTGCATGTGAATCTAGAACCATGAAAAAAAAAAAGTCTAACTGAGCCCTAAAGCAGAGCAAACAAATTCCTTTCATGAATAGCTCAACAGTGTCATGAGAAAAGTCCAAGACAACTGCAGATATTTTTAGAACTCCCCAGGCAAGGTGTCATGCCGCTGGGCACATCATCTTGGCAGCGGGCGGGAAACAGGAAGAAGTGGGTTGTGACTAAGACTCTCCTCATTTGTTTCTCGCATTCATCATTTGATTTTTCTTTTTTATTATTATTATTATTACCTTTTTTTTTTTGGGGGGGGGGGGGGAGGGGGAGGTCAGGTTACTTTTCAGCTGGATTAAATTGTTCATTGATTTACTGACCACAGAGCTCCTCAAGTCCTGATGTCAATATAACAAGAGTGGGATGAAAACGATGCTGGTGAAGAACAAGGTGTGGAATATCTAAATTCTGGTCCTCCTTGCACCCATAAGTATGCAGTAAAACAGTCCTTGCACCAGAAAGCTTATAATTTAACATTAAGAAACTAAAGCATGGGAGGGAGGGAGTGTAGACGTGAAAGCAAATAAAATTGCATCAGAACATGTCTCTGCACTACTGCAATCCAAACAGAGAAATAAATCAAAACAGAAGAGGGAGTAAAAAGGGATAAAAATGGATAAATAAGAAAGGGATAAATAAAAAGAGATGTTATAGCAATGCTGCTAAAGTTTACTGCATTTACTAAAAACAAAACAAAACCCACCAGAACTATGAAATCTTTAAATAGATGTATGTCACAATGCAATTATGAACAAAACCATGCAAAAGGGCAATTTTAAGGCTAGGCTAATGGAATTTTTTCCTGGTTACTAATTTTGCCTCTATCCTGTCTGTGCTGGCCTTTCCTGGTTATTTCCTTATTCTGGATGAACGTTACACAAACTGCTGTTCCATCACAAGAGGGGGCTGTTTTCTAATGTGATTGAAAGCGCTTCAGTTTAGATTTAATAAGCTCCACCAGAAAGCAAAAAAAAAGCAGGAAACAGATGTTTATAGTTCTCGCTTTTTTCCCTCTTATCTACTGTGTGAGATGTCACTTCCGCTCAGGTTATCAGAAAAAGAATGAAAGGTGATTTGTTGTTTGTAACTAGAAGGGCTGGAGGAGAAATGAATTATATGGCTTTTCAAATGTCAGTGTTACCAATCATACTCCAAAAGTGGAAAAAAAATCAAATAGATAAAGTTATAATGTGTTTCTGGCCTCAGTGAGAACAGAAAAGCTAGCTCTGTTTAACCTTCTTTATTAAGTTCAGATGAGAGCACTGTACATACTATATCAGATAGGCAGAACTTCCTGCTCTGTGTTAATGATGCCTCCTGCTTAACTTTTTTCAAAAAGGTTTCAAAAACTTCGCATCATGTGGTATTAAGGCAGTAAGAACTGGCCCTTCCTTTGGGTTTTGTGGTGCATCATTCTGAATTACACAGATTTCTACCTAACCACCAGCCCAACCCTATCATCTGCTGAAGACACTGCAATTCAATTTAATTGATTTTGCTATGTTAATGCCTGAGTGGCATAACCCTAGGGCAGTCAACGAGAAATACTACCTTTATTGAATATGGCCTTCAGCATTAGACTAGAGGAGATTCAAATTTGTGAGCATTATTCATTCAGCACCCCTTACTTCTTACACAATTTCATTCATCTCTGTAGCCTAGGATGCAGTATTGTTTCAGACTTTGCCTTGTGTTTTAGAGTTTTGTTCCTATGATTTCCCTACACTGAAAATAAAAGGACTGTTGCTTTCATAAGGTTTGCAGTTTCCAGTTGTAAATAATTACATCTGGTTAACATAGCCCTGGCATATACTGTTTTTTTTTTTTTTTCCTGTGATATCAAGTCATTATTGCCATTTTTTTTTTAGATCAGTATTCTCTCTTTCATTCTGGCTATTCAGTAAAACAGATTAGATTGATCTATTGCAAGAGGAAAGCTTGAGAGTAAGTACTAATTAATAGTAACTAGCACTACGTGATTAATATGGATGAAGAGATCTTTTTTTCTTGATAAACATGGAGCTGCCAGTGGGTATTAAACCAAGAGTTTATTAGTAGCTGTTTTATGAAAATGAAATATATTAATTACTCTCAAAATTACATCTTATCTTTCACAGTGCTTCATCTACCAGAACTGTTTCCCAGGCTGCAATGTTTTTGTTATAAACACTGCCTTCTAATCTATTCAGATGTATCAGTGACCCTTCAAACACTGACCGAATTCCCCTTATTGATGCTGAGAGCTGAAAAGGGGAAAGTCTAGCCAGCAGAGAAGGTACACCACAACATGGACATCTGACCTCTCCTCTGTCCTCATCTTCTGCAGGTGAGCAACTTAAATGAGAGGTTACTGTGTGCCAAAAAGAATTCACAAGTTGGACAGCAAAATCGCTTCTTCTCAAAATCAAGTAGTAGGACCACTGTGGAGCCATTATTGCAAGAGCAGAAGCCCCAGTAAACCTGCAAGGAAGATGCAAATGACCATGTCACATCCCATTCTCTGGCAGCAGCCTGCGTGCCTGCTGTCAGGAGAGAGGTGCAGCCTGGCACACAGCAGCAGCATCTGCACTGCCATGAGCTAGTCTTCATAGGTCGAGGCTATTTACCTAAGTACGTTTTTGGCCTGGAGAGGCACACTTATGCAGAAGAAAAGAGATTGAGTCCTCTAACATCTGTTCTTATTTTCATGTGCATAAATTAACTCTGTAGATATGATTTATACATTTGTGTAAACTGTGTAATTCATGGCACTGGCTAAGTCAGCATGGTAGATCATGCAGGACTGTATATGAACAGAAAAGCTCTTTCCTATACTCTAATTAAAAGTGGCCCTAATTTCTAAATGTTTTTGGCAGGGTGCCACGTTGGGATCGAGTCACAGGATGGCAAATGTCTCCTGTGTGGATGCACACAACCACTGGGAGGGCTAGACAGCCTTCATGTGCAGGTATGTTTGGAAACAAGGAGCAAGATACAGGCCAGGTTACTCTCTCACACATTATCTGGACTCAGCAGTGGCAATCATTTCATTTTGTTTCTCTGCACAACCCCGGGCAGCACAGTGGGGTTCTGAAGCACTATGGTTACTCAGTACTAACAATCAAACAATGGAAGCCAAAGGTAGCGGAAGTGATTGGGTATCCATTGTTCCTCTGCCAAATTTTGCCCTAAGTTGCAGGGGTGTCTCCTCCAAATCAATGGGAACTTTGTATCCACATTCAAGGGCGAAAGGTGGCCTCTTTCCAATGTTTTGAAATACTGTCTATTTCATTTTTGCCTTGGATTTCATCGTACCTCAGCACCTGTAACCCATCCAGTAAAACAAGAGCATATTTCACAATGACAGGTGTCCTGCTGCCAACTGAAAGTTTGGGTCCAGATTCTTCCATTTCTATTCATATCGGGTAGTATCTAATTCCCCGATACTGAAATTAGTAGAAGTGTTCTGAAGAATAAAATGATTAAATAAATATCTGTGGCTCTTAATGATCGCTGAAAGCAAACGTCATTAGGAAAACAAGGTATAAATGCTCTCTGTGAAAACATTCAGCATTTCAGCAGTGTTTTTAAAATTATTTTACTGCTAGACAATGCAGACAATTTGCTTTCAAAATAACAGAAAGAAACTAAGCATTAAATTACCCAGATGTCAACTTTTCACAAAATAAGTGAATCAGTGACAACATGGTGTATGTGTAAGTGAAGCATCAAGTAAGATGAGTAAGTTGTACAAGCTCTCATTAACATTACATAAAATGTCTGTATTTCTCATTAAGTCTCAATATTAGAGTGAGTAAGAGAGGATTTCAGTTTCAGGAGCAGTAAATGAAAGAATTTCCATAACACCTTGTGGAGAGACTATAAGGGCACAAAGGCAGTCACTGAGATGTCCCAGGACTTAGGCAATACGCTCAAGCTAAGAAATAAAAATACACTTCATCAGCATGAGAATAAAAATGAATACTGCTCATGCTCAAAGGTCATCACCATCAGATCTCTGGTTTCTTTATCAGAAAAAAAATAAATAAAAATACAGGCATAAATATTAATAGATGAGAGCAGCTTCCAAACTGACATGGTGGCAGGTGACAAGAGTCTGGACAGCTTGTGACTTTTAGGCAGGATCTCTCCCTATACCCTCAATTTTATGGATACAGATATCAAGGATTGACAATAGAACTTATGTGACATTCTGACACCTGTCTGCATCTAAAATATGTGGATAGGAGTTCTGACTAATGACGATCTATGGCTGATGGCCTGACAGTACTTAGGACCTCACTAGAAGCTATGAATAGTCCTGGTGCTTTTTCTTCACTCATTACCTTTAAATTGATTTCTAAACTCTCATTCAGCTATCACTGTGTTTCCTCTGCTGCTCTCAACTGATTTTGTGGGGTTTTGGTTTGCTGTATTTATCTTTTTCTCAGTCAGGTGTATTTTAAAGTGAAGTTCCTATCTCCATATTTATGTGTAATTCTTTTGGGCTTTCTTCTTTGTTTGACTTGAGTTTAATCTCTTCTGGCCAGTTTCTCTCTTGGACCACTCTACAGCATGATAAAGGTCAGCTGCAGCGCTTTTTGTAAGTAGCACGTCGTTACTGGTTAAGGCTGAGACAGGCTATAAAAGTTTCTACCCTAATATCAAATTTGGTACAGGCTGCTGTTCAAGCCAGCAAAGCCTGCCAAGCAGGCAAAGAGGAATTTTAAACCCACATTTAAGTCTTTTCATGCAAGGGACATTGCCAGTTTGAACGGCTATGCTCTAGCATGCAGCAATGACAATGAGCCAATGTCTGTCCAAAATGAAGGACTCTTGCGAGCTTGGAAATTCTGAGTGACTTCTGGGTCTGTGCTGTAGATCTTATAGTTATCATCATCTGTAGCAGCAGTAGCAGCAGTAAAGTTAACACAGCTACAGCTGCAAAGATTTACAAGCTGCTTTTGTTTACTCTTGCAAGCTCATTAAGTGCAGTCAAGGAAAATGCTCTTAAGTAGGCTTGAATTTGCACAGCGTGGAGAAATAGAATACATGGCAAAGAGTATTATATCTTGCATTCTGGTCATTAGTGGAAGGAAAAAATGCAGCCAGCAGCAAGTAGCTGGGTAATGCTTTATCCTCCTGCAATATAGCAAGGGAGCAATTCTAGCAGCAGTATGTCTTTTTATGCTCCCAACTTGATCCTGTCTTGAGGAAAGATGCTTCAGAAAGCCTTTTTTTTTCCATGAGCAGTAAGATATGTAGATGTATATATGCAGTGTGTACATATACACACACTAAAAAAGTTACAGTGCTTCATTTCTTGGAAACTATTCAACCCAGGGTCTGACCCAATACTCATTTTAACTGTGATTGCAGAGCCTGGCCTACAGGCTATCCATATCACTCTCAAAGCCACCCATTTCCAGTCCTTCAAACAACAGCCTCTTGTAATAAATCAAAATAAGAGAAATGTTAAAAACTACAAAATGTAAACCTAGAAACGAGTGTGCTAAGTCAAACTAAAACCGAAACTTTAGCAAGGAAATTATTCTCACATTTTCTGACTCCTTTTAATGGTTGCAAATATATAAATATTGGCATCATTTTCCATGCATTGCTAGTCCCTTCATGTCATGGATTTTCAGAGTTACAGAGCTGAGTTCAAGCCCATTTTCACGACTAGTATTGAGGTTAAATGTTCTCCCATATATTTTCCTTCTGATCATTATAAAGGAAGCCAGAATCAAAGCAGCCTGAGTATAGACAGCCTCTTTGATTGATAATTTTTATTACTTTTGAATTTTTAATGATAAGTAGATGAGGGGTAGGTAAAGTTTGTTTGTCAAGACAGAAAAAGGCAAAACACATTCTGTATTGCATCAGTGGAGAACGAAGACTATGTAACAAAGCAAAATACATCTTTGCCTCCTTTAAGGAACAAATACCAAGCCCAGTTTGGCTTTTCATCATTTTCTGGTCTTATACCTTAAGCAGGACCTTAAGAAGCAGAAATATATTGAGAATATTCCATATTTATAATTCTTCTACACACTGAGTCAGTTTTACTAAATAGACACCGAGAATAGATATTTCCCTTCTACGATAACATTCCACAGTATATCTACAGTAATATCCTAAAATCCTTCCTTCCTTTCTCTTTCCTTCTTTCTTTCTTTCCTTCTTTCCTTCCTTCCTTCTTTTTCTTTTTCTTTCTCTTGCCTTCCTTTCTTCCCTCTCTCTTTCCTTGTTTCTTTGTTTCCCTCATTCCTTCTCTCTCTCTTTCTTTGTTTCTTACAGTAATTGTATTTGCAAGCAATAATAATAAATAATATTTTATGTGAATAATTTGAAATGGTGGATTTTTTCATTATTCTTTTATGCTTGTCATTGGAGACTTGCACTGGTTTTATTTGATATAGCATTATTCATAATGCTTGCAATGTATTTATGAATAAACCTTTACCTTATGATCTTTAGACTCAAGGCTGAAATAGATTTGTTCTAGTTAATATAAAGAACAGCATTTAGATAAACCTGTTTTAATGCTAGTAAACAAATTTACTAACTTTTCAAGGTCAAAATACCAACACAGAACTGCAATGGTGTCTTCTGTTTTTTCCTTGTAAAGAAGATACTCACCACTGTTACGAATTCTTTCTTCTAAAAGAACGGTATGTCCTGTAGGAAGTTTCCTACTGAAGATCTCAGCTGAACGGAGGAACATGGCTTCTACAGCTGAGCCCTTCAGCAAAGCAATCTGATCTTCATGGTCAAGGGTTTGGAAGCCTGGGAAGACGTTGTAGATAAGTAAGGCAGCAGCAGAAAACTCCCACAGCAACAGAAAAGTACTTTTTGTCCTGAACTTCTTCCACAGGAGGTGCTACACATTTGTGTAACCTTGATGCTGGTGTTGGCTGGCTTGACAAGCGCTGCAGAGACTGAAACCTAGATTCCATAAAATAACACAGACTTGGTCCCCACTGAAGTTTAGGTGAATTAGACTCAGTGGGGGCCTTCCCTATCACTACTGGCAATTGATTTTGAAAATCAAACTCCAGAAGCCAGGCAGGCAGCATTTGTGGAGACTTTAAGATCACAAGTCTTTGCCTTTTCTGCAGCATGAAGTCATTTGGATTGCAGAAATCTGGTAGGGCTTTTTCCTTATTACCAAACCACTATCAAATTTCTAGCTCATAGCTCTGCTCACTCTCAGGTGTATTATGTGCACACATAATCCTGAACTTGACCAGTGATTGCATTCAACCAGAGCAGCACATAGCACGTTGAATTCTTTTATTCCGTTAAGGAGCTGTGTTAGCATCTGTCAGCTGACACTGCTGTACCCCTTTGCTTAATTTGTACTCTGTTCATGTCCTGAGAGCTGGTATTCCAGTTAACATAAAATTAAAGTTACAGCTGCAGTACTAGCCTTTGAAGCAAGCTCATAACACACAAATAAAGGGTCAATATCATGGGAATGCCAGGAAAATAATATTTTCCTACAGTTAGGCATTACAGTGCACCTTCCTTTAAAAAAAAAAAAAAAAAAGTGCCTGAAGAATCTTCTCAGGGGTGGCTTGGTCTGTGGCTCCAGGGCTGAGTGCAGAGAAAGGAGCTGGAAGCACGGCTCCAAGTGCTGCAGTAGCAGGAGACTGGCTTCAGAGGGTGGGCAAAGGCTTGAAGCTGGTGAGAAAACACCTGTAAACACAGCTTCCAGGCAGAGAAGGAGGGGTGGGACTTGTCTCACAAGGAACCTGTACTATGCCCAGCATTCACTCTTGAGGTAACATCCACTTGGGGGTTTAATAACAACAATAACAATAACAAAAATAAACAACTCAGGTCTTCAGTATTTGTCCATAACACACCATGCAAGGTCTATAAGTACTGGTGCCTCCAACAAGACAAAGTTCTTGTTTAAGACTCGTAATTCAGTGGATGTCATGGCTTAAAGGCTTTTCTAGAAAGGCAGCAAAGCACAAGTCTGGTGGATGTTAGTGGTAATTTACAGGCAAACTATTTGGCATTGCACTGATACATGAAAAGTCTCTAGAGACCTAACCTCTTCTCTGAATATTTTGTTCGTCAATAGATAAAAAGTGCCACATCCCAGAGTGCCAGAATTTGAATTATTCAAAATGTTCACTGCAGAACACAAATCTCCTTTTCTTTAGACAGTGTCTGAAGAATACATGTGTCAGAGGAGGTGGTGTTTTCATATAGCATTCAGAATACAATAATCAAATGGCAACTGAAGGCATCTAAGTCTCGCAATAACAAAATTTGCCCCAGCAGACTGGATATACCTGGTAGTTTTTTAGTGAATTCCACAAGAACCTGAACATGACTGGTAGCCATTTCTGTTAAAATCAGAAAATTCCCTTCAGCACTGAATTCCTCATGTAACTGTTAAAAATCAGACCAAACAAAATCTGTTAATATTCATCATCACTTCACATTTAAAAACATAAAATACAAAAATTAATAGAGTGGATCATGTAAGAGGTCTATCTAATCCTGCAGTTTGTCTCCACCGGTTGACAAAAACAAGTATTTTGGAAGGCAATGTGAGAAATAGAAGTAGACAGTGTCCTTTCCGTGAAGCATGTCACATTTTCAATGCTATGTCCACAAGTCAATGATTTAGACACTTCTTGAGCTAGAAGTTATATGTGAACCATAATATTTAACCAAAAGCCTTGTTATCCATGAATTTGTCTACTTTCTTTTTTGAATTGTCTTTATTTTTAACCTCCTCAATCTCCCATGGAAATAAGTTGCACAAGTTAATTACAGGTTATACAGCCACCCCCCTGCAAGTGTCTTCCTTTTATTTTTCAAAGTTGAGAACTTAGAAAATAATCTTGTTCATTTGTTTTGCTTGGTTTTGTTTGTTTGTTTGTTTGTTTTTAAAGAATTAACATGACCGTTTTGTGAAAAGAAAATGGTAAAAATCTTGTTTAAATCCTTTTTTGTCTCTTCTGCCTATTTCCCAACATTTTGCCATCTTAGCATGAAAAAATGAATTTTTAAAGGGAAAACAGAATTTCTAGAAGGTATAGAGGAAAAGGAAAGAAAATTGAATTAAACAAAAACCTGGAAGATGTTGGGAATTTGGGTCCAATAAATGGAAAGACTTTCAAGCTTCCAGGCTGGTAGCTTTAAAGAAAGGAAGCTTGGAAGTCCAACTCAAATCACTGCCTATACTGATAAAAGAAAAACAAAGTTCCAATCAGCAAAAGTTACATTTGAGTATAAAAGTGTGTTTTCAAAGAGTAGAAAGCTTTTTCTTAGCATTTAAATTTAGTAAACAATGATGTGGTCTAACTAATGACTAAATGGCAGAGTTTATGTCCCCTTGCAGCATGTTTAAGCTGTAAATTTATACCCATAGTCTACCTAATCCTCAGTTTTTTCATCCACATCTCAATAATCAATCAATCAATGTACTTACTAGCTTTTTTGACACCTCCTGAGGTATTTGTTGTTTACTGTATGAATCCATGATGTAATCAAGAAGGTTCTGCTGTTCTGGGGTAAATTCTACTTTCTCCTATACTGGCAAAAAAAAAAAGCCCATCATGAAATGCAGTTAAATAGAAATGATCTAGCATCTTGTGCATTAGGCAAAAGATATACACCTATTTCTTACACTTGGAGTTAAAGCAGGTGAGATTTGCTTGCCACCACAAGAAATCAGATTTCTATAGAAGTCCACAGGGAAGCATTTAAGGGTTTTAAATAGCATGAGTTTATGTAGTTTATTCTTAGAAATTAGGAAACAATTATCAAATAACTAAGTATGCTCAAACTTCACTATCACTCCTCACTATATATGATATATACCTGAGATACATCACAGAAAAAAATATTTTATGGATGCTTTACAGAGTTTTGACTAAAAATATCAAAACTACTTCTATATGCAAGGTATTTCCTTGACATGGGTGGGAGATGGATTTTTAATTAATGCGGATAGCTCCATAGAGTTTATGAGTATTATTCACTGTACAAGCCACATTTACCTCAAACATCGCCACTACTATTACAAGAATTTTATTACCCTATACATTTTAGTTGTAGATGTCACTTGCTTCATGTCATGTCCTTCGTTATCTTCATTGACCGTTTGATCTGGGGGCTGTTTCACATTTTTCCGTAGCCTTTTTGACTTGCATTGTATTTCTGTTAACAGACCTAGAACACACAATACAATAGGTATTTTTTGGATTTATATATGCTTTAGGCACTAACTATATAAACATGCCCATGAATGCCCTTTACACTAACAAATCTACTTACCTGTACAGAACGTTTCCTGAACATGTCATTATCCTTGGATGCGAGCCTAATGAGATATACAACTATACACTAATGAGTACTCTAGCCCAATAGGAGCCCATCTACAGAGCAAAACAGTTGGTGCTACTGACTCAGCATTCACACAGTGTGCATGTCAGGGGGCTTGTTTTTGGACCAGCTCTAATATGGTGTTACAGACAGAGTGTGATGGGAGTGTGATGGAGTATGTTTTTGGTTTCGTTTCATCCAAAATGAAGCCCTTTCTTGTGCTCCAAGACCAGAACCAATGCACAGTAAACAGGGACAACTAGAAGACTGTAGTTAAAAGTGTGCTTGTGATCCGACCCAAAAGAGTAGTTGAGGTGCTGCTGTTCTTACACAAAGGGCGGTGGATATTTTCAATAATCTTTAAGCATTACTATGGCTATAGTGCAGATTCTTTGCAAAGTCCTCTTAGAAGAGGACTCACAGGCTTTAGCTGTTGGAGTGTCATTATATGAATAGACCAACAGCTGAAAATTTTGGCTCATAAGTAACTCAGACTGGCAAATGTACCTGAAAAAATGTATTAATTTAAAATGTTAATGT
Organism: Cygnus olor; assembly: GCF_009769625.2. NCBI lineage: Eukaryota > Metazoa > Chordata > Aves > Anseriformes > Anatidae > Cygnus > Cygnus olor. The sequence goes on from NC_049169.1 coordinate 45,704,365, forward strand.
TTGATGTTTAAAATGCCTTGATATTTTGCATCCCTTTGTCTTAGAGGACTGAATAAAGCCATGGTTTTACTCTAAAGTTTAATTTGCCCTACTGAAAAGATATTTGCATTGCTGTATTTTTTTTTTTGTTCTAGGCTACATTTCAGTCCCTTGAACCAAGGAGCATTCGTATGTGGATGTAAAAAAAAAAAAAAAACAACAACAAAAAACTAGCAATTTGCTTGTGCTAACAAAAGAAAGGGACAATACGTACCCTAAACAACCTGTGGAAGACAGCCAGAAAGCACAAATGAAAAAGCGAACAGCTAAGTATTCATCTAAAAATAAACCTATCAGCGCAGGGCTTTTTTTTTTTTCTTTAAAAAAAGAGCTGCTTTCAAGTATCCTTCCCATTCTTCACCTCTGAAAATGCAGAGCAGGAAAAGAGGCTCATTCAGTGAGTATATGATGGTAGAGGAAGATACCATGAAAACAGTGAATTTCGTTGTGAATGTTTTTAATTTCCTGTTTAAGCACTATATAAAATAACCTACCTGAACTGCTGAGAAAAGAGGAAATTTACATGATTCAAATAAGACCTTCAAATAATACCTTGAAAGGGGGGAATAGGAATGGTGGAGATAATAATTGGTATTGAGCCATGTAATTTGTGCTGCTGCCCAGCATCATAGATTTCGTTTTCTAAATATTATTTGATGGATACTTTGGTGGTGTTAATGGGTTTGTACCATTTTCCACCAACTTAGGATACTATCCTTCCTAGGGAAAATGTTGTTTACTTTTGCCTTAAGCAATAAGACTAGACTTTCTTATGCTTTCTGCTACCGAGTTGTACATTGACTTCTTATTCTGACTCCATTTAGGTTAGCTGCAAAACTCATGTGAGAAACAGGACTTACTTTTTACCTCAGAGCTAGCTGGACTTCCATGAGTATTAACTGGCTATCAAGTTCCAGGAAGAGTGGCATAATCTGTGTCTTCCCTAGGTAGACATTTCACACAAGAAAGTTACAGTTTATAACAAAACCACAGCAAACAACCAAACCTGATGGTTAGCAATTTTGATCTTTTGTGTATAAAGGGCAGGAGTAGGATTATTGAGTAGACATACCATAAATGTTTATAAGACTTTACCTCCTTGTTCAGAGGAAAAAAAGAATCCACAGTGCTTGTAATTACAATCCTACAAAATGAGTAAGTGAAACAAAGTTCAAGGTAGCCTTTTATTTCCTAGTCACTTTTTTTCAAATAAATGCTCTATACTCCTAGAAGCTTTGTGTTTTACTGTCCTGGATTGCCTTGAACTAAAAGCAATTATACAACACACTCCTACTTAAAAGCCATTAAATAGTACCTTGCAGAACATCCTCATTGCAGTACATTAGAGCACGCTTATGTTTAAGTCATGAGCGACACAAGATACCCAGAGTTTCCATTGCAGAGAGAGTCAAATAGCAGTGGCACTCATTGGCTTTTATTTCACATGTGCCAATTTGTGAAAATGATCAGCCAGTTTAAAAGTTTCATGTCTGCCTAGTCAGTATTATTTACGCTGACCTATTTTTTTCAGTGATCACTTGCTTTTTGTCATACTAAGTCACTCAGGCTATTTTGAACCCTCCAAATATTGGAACAATGGATCTGGGATCAGCACCGAAGGGGACTCATTCTCCTCTGACACTCAGGGACCCACTGAGTGCTGTCATCTCAGTGATGGTGTCTGTTCATATATTTACATACTGCACGAGAATATGTCGTATCTCGGGATCTTTGTAGCCTGTTCAATTTGCAGAATGAAAGATTAATTACATTATGCTTGCAGTGTGTTCCAAATATTGATGGAGCTTATTGTTTCTCACAAAACCAACAGTTAATATAGCATCTTCTGATCAGATTGAGGGATAGAAGTATATTAAAAATTCCAAGTAGATTAATTTCCTGTATGAACCCAAATTGGTTTCACACATACGTGCATGCTAAAATGATTGGATCCATCAAGAAAAATAAATTGTAGCCCTGTTTGTTCATGAAAGGCAGAAGAGCAGATGTTTACAGACCGTTTTCAGGAGCCAGCCTGCAAAAACATTTTACTCTAAATGTTTTAAACATGTTTAAAGTTGCACTCCAATATCCCTGTTGTTCTAAGTTGCTCAGTGAAGTTTATAAGCTGTCAGCCTGAATGGAGTATTCACTTTAATATGAAACATTAATAAAGTCCATCAGCCTCATTTCTGGACCCAGTTCTACCTATCTGTCTATATTCAAGGCAGGAAAATCCATAGCACCACACAAAAAGCTAATAAGACTATAAAAAAGGGCTAGCCCTCAGAAGGCTTTGCGTGATTGCTGGGTGAGGTCTGGGAACATACACTTGGCAAGCCCACAGTAACTTCATGTTAATGGCAGTCTTCCTCTTTTCTGAAAAACAATGTTGTTTGAATACCAGCATTTGGACTAGCAAGAACTTGACAGGGAGAGGCCCAGAAGGAGTAGTGAAGCAAATGTGTTTGCCTATTCCAATAGGATTTGATGCATAGTTTCAGCATTATCTTTAATGCACCTTCTACTGGCTAGAGTGTATCTTTTATAGATTTATTATTAAGACCATATTGATTAAACAAATACAGTATTTGATGTGTTCTCTGCACACTCTCACTATATGATGCAAATACCTGTATACATACATTCAGCCAACATTCCCATTTGCTTGCATTTCCTTAGACGGCACTCCTGGCATTTTCTCCTCATATACATGTCCATCTCGCAGTTGCCTCCATTTTTACACTTGTATACTGCATTTTTTGTGATGCTTCTTCTGAAGAACCCTGCACAACACAACAGTGACATAGATAAAAGAAAACACTCAAAACGGCAGAGTAATCAAATTGATGAGCACCTCCATCTGGGTTTTCTGAATGACAAAAGCTCTGCTGCACTGCCAGTTTCTTTCAGTGCCTAGGTGACTACATTCTTGCTCTTTGGTTTGAGAATAGTATCAAAGTTGTATAATTTAATTGGGGGGTGAGGTGGGGTGTTGAAGATTGCATGCACATACATTAGGAATAAGGCCCTGGAACTGTCAGCCTTAGGAAAATTCAGACCTAAATCTGAAATATGCCTACAGCACTAGAGCTGTAGGGATGATGCCGTACAAATAGTTAGTGAAAAAAATATGAGCCTGATAAGTCTCTTGAGATACAGAACGCACCGGAACAGAGCTGTGTAACTAGGTACACTTCCCTCAGCCCCTGGAAGCAGGAAATCCCAAGTACTGGTCTGCTTGCCTACCCCCAGGTTTAGTGTACATGTGGCCTCCTACTCTGTGTACAAGATACTCCAGCCTCTTTCACTAAATATTGTCCACCTGATGAGCTAAGCAGTCACATAACTTCAACTACACAAGCAGCTGAACTGGTATCATTACTGGATTCACAGCAAAGTTGCACAGTGGTAACTGCAAACCACAATTGATCCCAGAAGTCTACAGGACGTTGACTCACTCTGTAGAAATCTACTATTTGGCTGCTGCCTAGCACATCTCGGAGAGAAGAACCATGGGCAAAACATGCAATGCTCCAGATACAAAATTTAATACAATAAAAGTCATCACAAAACAGAGTCATTGCTGCCAATCATGACTTGAATGAACGTCTCCTGAATTTTTAGTGGTACTTGCTGTACCATCACTATCTTTTATGTTATCCTTCATACGGCAGAGACTATTTAGCATCAGCTGCAGATGGAATTAACTCTCTATGGCACAGGCGGGAAGCTCTGTTCTCCTTCTCACCCGACAGCAGGCTTTTGAGATAGACTCCTGGGAGCTTTTGCTGGCAGATCACTTATTTATAGTGCAATTCAAAGTAGAGCTCTGTGTAAATTTACATTAACCAAAACTATTCACAAAACTTTTGCTTTCTCCTTGCCACTGTCTGGCGCAATAAAAACAAAATTGTTTTCCAACCTGGCACTTTCATGCAGTAGGAGAGGCACCAGATAACACACAGTCTCCCACACTCAGATGTGAGTCTGAATTTTTGTCCATTGAAGGACTTGTCTGCTTGTTTTCAGAATGTGTTGACCTGGGAAAACATCCTGTTGAATCTGGGCGAGATAACGTGGTAGAAGATGTGATGATTTTGCCATTGTCAGATGACAATTTCCCAACTTTGGCCCAAGTTATTATAATTGTATTATCTCTTTCAAGCACCAGTGTGTGGCTACCACTAAAACAATTCCACTATCTGGTCACAAAAAAATCTGGCATTTCTCTGAATCCGCTTTATTTCCTGCTTGAAATCTCTTTCATACTGTTTTATTGGCTTCTTTTCAGATAAATATACTTGACTGGCACCAGTCTCCTTTGAAATGCAGATTGCTTAAAACCTTCTGCAGCCCTAGGCATTATTTTTATCCATCATTCACGTGGTGTTTAATACATTACCATTTACTGCTCAGGGAAGGGAGATAAAGGCCTGGATTTAAGCTGTAGGTTCTCAGTGTCAGTTAAAGGCAATTATTTGTTAAATTAAAACCTGTAATTTGTGACAAATATTAATTAGTAGTAAATATTAAAAAGCTCTAGTCAAATATTTTTTACATTCTTAGTCCAATTTATCACTCACCCTCTCTACAAGGTGTGTGTTTGCTTTTTCATGGGGGAACAAAGAAGAAGAGCTTTAGTAAATGAATGTTTAAAAAACACAAAAAAATGTGAAAGAATGCAAAAATAGGGATGCAACATGATAGGAACCAATAGGATTCAAGTGGTCAAATATTTGCTCTTTAAAACAAGGTTTTTGGAAAAGTGAAATGAGAAATGAAATATATATTTTTTTCCACACACACAAAAAAATTGGTTTTAACCCTACCCTCACTTCAGTTTTATCATGAAGTGACTCTTGAATCATGGTCTTCTTGAACAGACTTCATAATTTATTTTTAAATTAGCTTTTAGGTATGAGTAAAAAAAAAGTAATAAATTTTCTTTACTAAAGATTACAAATTAACTTAAATTGTTTGAAATATTTTATGAGTGACCATCTATACCAGGGGAAGTTTAAAAAAAATAAAATTGGAGATGAATCAGAAATGGCATCTGTTAGGATAATGAAGGGGCAGCCCCAAAAGGTGAAGGTTTTTCTGGCACCATCTAACTTTTATCTGATCTTACCAAATTACAAAAACCATTTGGCTGGAAATGTTGATTTTTCTTTGTTCTCTTAGCTAGTCATGAATATGATTAATTATGCCTAGAGTTGCTCCAATATTACTGATGCTGATTTTCTTATGGAAATTATGAACATTGAAGGAAGACAGCTGTTAAAAATGTAGATGAAAGCTTTGTAAATATCTCAGTTTGCCATCCTGGTGTCTAACTGTTTTGGGGATCTCAGTTTAAAGTTTTTGAAGTTCACTGTTGCTAACAAAGCACCTGCTCCACTCTATCAGACTATCAGGGTGTAGAATAGCATTCCTTCCACCTATCCTCACATGATGGGTGCCAACACGAAGAGAAGATTAATGTAGCACCACTCTTCACAGAAAGTATGCTTGTTCTGGTGTAAGAGACATCAAGCATTATCAGCAATGGTTTGAAAACTGCCAGAACTCTTACCTCTGCTCTCTGTAGAGGGAATTCACAACCAGCTGTTCCCTCAGCAGAACATACTCAGTGTCTCTATTGAACAAGGGCAATGCTATATCACACTCGTTCTGTAGCATCTCAAAATGGCCCTTAAAACCCAGTGCCACTATACAGACTAAGGCTATACAAAAAAGTCTTTGATGTCTGTCTGCAAAGACTGTCTCAGAAATGACCTTTACAGCAGCAGGCTTTAAAGCATAATATGATGGTCCTTATACTGTAATATTGCCCATGAATGGTCCTGTATGGACAACAACTGTGATGCTATTATTTTAGATCAAGGCAGCATTTACTAAAGTGATGTATTAGAGGTGGGAGGAACCTCGGGATAGCCTCTTATTTTTCTTTCTCTTTTCCTTTTTTTTTTTTTTTTTTTATTAGTACCACAGGCAACTATCCTCTGAGAGCAAATGTTCTGTTTAATTTGTAAAATATTAATGAAATAGTTCATATTTATTTAATGGATGATAATGTATTTTTATATATATACATATATGTGTGTGTATATTTCTGTCCATGTCTTTAGATTGCTGTTCTCATGAGGGAAGATAAATAAGATCTTAATATTGCTCTGCCCAAGAAGGAAGAATGAAGAATGGAGGGTGATGCTGAATGCATTATCCAAGAAAGAAATAAGAAAAACAAAACAAAATATATTCATCACAGAGGATTGAATTCCATGCATGCTAAGTCTTCCCCTTTGAATTAGAGTGTCCACAGCATCAATGGAGCAGGGATACTGCAGGGTAGGCACCAGTCCTGCAGAAAGGGATCTGTGTATTATTCTGAATCACATAGAACATGAATTAACAGTCTTGTTGCTGAAAAGGAGTTAATCTCATACTTGGATGCCTGATAAGAGCTCAACTGGCTTACTGAGCCCCATTTGTGCACTGTGTCTTGAGGTAATATATAGCAATGTGAAAAATTCCACAGATACACAAGAATGATCAGAGGTCTAGAAAAGACAGTATCGTCTTCACCTCGTCAAACAGAATCACTGTCCTCAGCACATCTTTTTACTGAATCAGCTGTTACTTTAACCACCTCTGAAGTTTATTGTAGAAATTGAATGCATTATCTTTAAATAATTGAACTTTTACCATGTTTGATCAAGGGTACTATTCCTTCTAATTGATGTTGCAGTCATGAAATGGAGTGAAAACATAAAATAAATTATCCCAATAAAGCAGTAAAATTATGGTTATGTAGAGTGATTCAAACTGAATTGGTAGAGAGGTGGACACATATTTCCTTCTGCCATAGCTTTTAGTCTGTGTATTTACCCAGTGATTTTAACCTCGCTCCTAATGACATTTTTTAAACATTCCACATTTTGTAATTGTTAGTCTTTGAAAAAATTATTAAGTCATTTCATAATCAAGTTAATAAACAGTAGGAGTAGCTTACTAACAGAATTAATGTATCATGAATTGGAACCTTTACATTAAAACTGAGTTTAATTGGGTTTATAATGACAGAATTAGTACAAATTAATTCATATTTTTTTGACTTTGAGACAATTCACACAGGCAGCAGAAAGAAAGAAATCTCGTATTTACTGGTATTATTGAGATAAGCGTTATGACCCTTGATTGTACTTATGTTTAGAGTGTTTGACCATTTTGGTCTGTTTTGCACTCAAATGAATCCACAATAGGTAAAGCAAAGCCCAAAATTAGTTCAAAGTCCACCCTCCATGACAATGAGCTCCACATTAAGATTAGCAGCCATGTATTTCAGTGCTTCTGCAATGTCTGAGCTTTTAGCCCTTATCTGTAGAACGGAAACTATAGTGAAATATTTATTCACAGAATAGAATGAAAAACTGGGGCATTATTTTTCTTCCTATAGTGTACATCAGCCCCATCATTAGGTATAATAGTTATTCCATCAGCATATCTTTTTTGTTCCCTTCTGATAAAATATCTGGCAATAATGTTTCCAATAATGCCAATCATTTTCTGTATCCTGTTTTATCCTGACACCAATTTGTGAATACTGTTCTCCTAGGAAGGAAGATTTTTATGCTATGAATACAACCTGAAGTTCCCTCCCTAGGAATAGTGGCTGTCCCTAGAAATAAGTCTAGAATTAGAAAAGCCCTTTCATTTCACAAACCTGAGGATCCACTCCATATGCATTGGGAGTGGAGGGAAAAAAGTTCTCTGGGAACATTTTGCAGATGGGAGCTGACAGCTTTCACTTCAATACACACTACAGGAGGCACTTGGGCTGGGGTCGCAGTTGATTTTCAGGGCAATCTAGCACTGAGATGGATCCCAAGGGGCCTCCATGGATTTGGCTCCTTCCACAGGCACAGAGCAGGATCAACAGCCACCAAGACATCAGAGCCCTCTGCATGGAAGTCACTCTTAAGCTTACAGAGAACTAAGGATGGCTTGAGAGCCATAGGTTTGCCAACTGTGCTCTGTATTCACAGGACAATGGTGGAGGATGCTGACAGTTTGTCATGGGGAAAATACAGAATAATGCACAACATATCCAAATGGAAATCTCTACAATACTTAATGACTTGGATAAAAATATCAAGAAATTAAAAAATAAGAAAATCTGATAGTGCTGTGCTTAATACCTGGATAGTATTCTATAATTGATTTCATCCTACCTTTGCATCCTTCACAGGTAAGAGCATTGTAGTGGTACCCAGAGGCTTTGTCACCACAGACCACGCAGAGCTCTTCTCCTTTCACTCTTCCTGTGGAGTGACCCAGTCTAGGCTTTTTGGCTGCAGGGATATCCATTATCTCTGTCTCCCTTGTGTAAAATGTCTCTGAGGGAATTCTTCGGAGCTCGTACATCCCAGGGGAATACCATTCCTCATGCTGTGGAGGGTAGAAGCCCAGGTTGGAGTAATAAGGTGGCGATGAAATCTGAGGCTGAACTTGGGGAAATGGCACACTGTTGTACTGTGTGTAAGGTGAAACATCTGCCTCTTGCACTGGAGAACTCATTGGCTCTGAAAGGACACCTGGAAAATAATAACACCAAAAATAATAATAATAAAAAAATACAACTATGAAACCACAATTGTCAGAGAAGTTTCCACTTCCTAAGACATCTATCTCAAAAACAATAAGGCATAATCATGAAGACCATACATTCTGAGCTTAGATTTGATGTGGTCCTAGTCCTGTACACATTCACTGCAAGATATTTTCAGAGTAACCAGCCATTCTCAGCCACTCCTTCATTATCGTTGGAATGTCCTGCACTGCCACTTACACACAAAAACATTGAAGATACCGTGCAGCAAGTAGTAATGTTTTGTTTACAAGAAAGAACAATCCACTCCACAGAGAAGCTAGCAACCTGAATTAGGTCTCACAGCAGAATAAAAGAAATCCAAACAAAAGTAAAAAAAAAACAACAAACTACAGTATTTATGAAAGTTAGATCAAGACAGAAGCATTTTGTTAATTTCTATACAATTTCAAATGAATACACTGTTGACAGGGGAAAACTGGACTGGGGAAAGAAGGCAAGGCTGAGGCTTAATTGTAAGACTAAGCAGATGAAATAAACCTTCAAGAAGAGCCTGAAAGGGGTTCCACGGAGGAGTGGGGAAGATATTCTTAACATACGTGATGAAATGGGACCTCCCTGTAAGCCATCTTCTGCAGCCTGGTCCCCAGCCCCTACAAGCCTGTGAGACTTAGAGCATTGGTGCACTTCTCGTGTGAAACACCTCCATAAGCTGGCACTATTCATCTCTGAGCCAGCAATGAACTTGACAATGGTGAATGAGCTATGACGAGGAATTGCATCCTTTTTCTGTAAAAGTAGCTTGTAAAGTCAGTATCAAAGAAGCATCTGGAGGCTACTTTAACTCTGTCCATCACATTTTGTCTGTCATATTCAAAATACAAACAACTTATATCTCGTTTTTTCAATAACACAATTACAATGACATCTAACAGATGCTAGATGATATAATTAAAAGCAAGCCCATTTCAACCAGCTGGAAAACTAATTAAAAAGTTATTTGCAAACTACTTCATATTTTCTGACAGTTTCTTTATTTGTTCCAAGAAGACTGTCTGAGAAAAATAGTGCATATTTCCAGGAAGATGCCAAATGCCACTCTCAACAGCAGAATTTCTAAGGAAATCATAGATAAATGTTTGTTGGTGACCATTACTTAGCAGTGCTTCTAAAGCACTCAAAAATATTTTTGCTGACATAAAACTGGTTTCCTGGAAAGGCTCCTTCACTTCTGAGGAATCAGAAACAATGAAGAAATGCTAACAGTTAAGGAGGAACATGTCAGCCAAGAATAAAAATCTATAGGAGGAGATTCTTCCCTCTCCTTTGTCTCACTTCAGTTAATGACAGAAACTAACCTTTGCTTTTCAAATACTTTTTCACTTTCAAGGTCCTGTGCTCTTGCTCTGCAACTTTCTGTCCTTCCTACTTGACTGTGCTGCAGAAGTGATACAGGTGGTTTGGGTTTGCCTGAGCACTGTATTGTCCACAGAACATTTTTGCCAATAGCAAATGTGGAGATCCTGGTTCAAGAATAAGCAGCAAGATGCAAGTCTTGAAAAATGGGACATAATCCCAAATAAAAGTAATGGTGCCATTTATTATTAACAATTATTTCAGTTATGGTTGCATTTAGTTGCTCCAGAAAATGCCAAGGCCCCGATTACTACACTATCGTATAGCAGAAGGCACTCCCCAAGCCAAAGCTTATGTCCTTTATATAAGTAATATGGAGACCTCAGACAAAACACAGGCATTTGAGGACTCCATAGAAGAGTCTGGAGGTGAAGTCAGAGCTTTGTGCATCAAAACTAAACTGTCACTGATAACTGTCAGCTGCAGCGGTGACAAAATGTGTGAAGGGTGAAGGCAGCAATGATTTGATGCTGACCTTTGCTGTTCAGTACGGAATTCTAATGCAAAGAAAGGCCTTGTAAACTATAGGTTTAATGGTGGTCTTTTTTTGATTTTAAAATGTGGTCTTTAATTTTATTTCCAGTTTGTTGGTACTGCTGTTCACTGAGACCGTTCAAAGTACTTTAGGTACAAAAAACAGTGTTATTTTAATTGCAAGACGTTCAATCATTACACAAATCATCCAGTCTCTTTGGAAAGGAATCTGTTCACCATGGAAACCTAAGCTGTCATTTGCTAGTTTGTAATTACTTAGTTGATTTTCTTAACGGAAAGTGGGAATATTCCAAAATGAAAACAAAGAAACTGTTGATTTTTATCTCTATGCCATCCACTGGAAAATTCCCAAAAGCTCTATATCAGTCTCTTGAACTACTTGGGCCTTTGAAAGAACAAGAGAAGGCAACATTCCTTCCACAGCAGAAAACTATCTCAGGACTTATTAGAAAGTCAGGATTGTCTCAGTATATGCTGCAGTTCTTTAACAATATTGGGTATTTATTTAAACTAGTGCAGACCAATTGCATTACAGATGTTTACAAAAATCTCCATAATCAATATTTTTTTTTGCTTCTGGGGAATGATAAAAATCATCTGAGCCAATCTATAAAAGTAAAATACAAAAGAAAGAGACAGAGAAAAAAAATCAGCTGAATTCTCTCCTTGCTCAGAACAACGGAAGGGAAAAGGGAGAATAGGCAGGGTTGAGAGAGAGACTGAGAGAACACAATCTTGTTTTATGTAAAAAAAAGTTACAGCTAAAACTTTGGAAAGAGTATAGATTGTACTTTCATGGAGACTAGAGTGATTTTTAAGGATGTTTATGTTGTAACTGTGTAAGTTTTCCCACTACAGCTTAAGACTGTTTTTTTATTTGTTTTATGTTGACCTGATTATTCTTCTTTGAAGAGCTTGGTGGATACTTTTATTTCATCCTTAGAACTTAGCTGACTTGGTTAAGCGAGATGCCTTTCTCTTGGTTAAGTGAGATGCCTTTTACCCAGAGCAGATCAACAACAATTGTCAAATCATGATTTTCCCACAAAATTATCAATAAGGCTAGAATTAAACATTACAAGAAATGGTCTGCTTCAAAGCATTAGTGATTTAAATCTTTCCTAAAAATATTTTGAAATGTAGAGGTGTTCCATAAAGACACTATAAATATGAAACTATCTCATTTTTTGGTTGAAATGTCCTTTTTTTCTGAGATATTTTGTTTAAAAATGAAACAAATGGTGAGGTTGAAATAGGAACTAACTGCTTTAAAATTACCAGAGCAAAGAATTTCTATGACCCAATCCAAAACATGTGGTCTGAGCAGTGTTCCCCAGACAGCTGTGTGCACAGGGCTTCTAACAAAGGCTGGAGGGATTCTGCTTTCAGAAGCATACAGCGCACTGCACTGTCTTGCGTGACATTTTAAATCCACACCAAATTTTAGAATTATGCTTTGCAAAGTATATGTAAGTCTAGAACAAATAGTTTCTTATCACAAAAGAATATTAATCTTATCTTGTTAACCAGAATGCACATATGCTTTTATCAAGACATCAGAAGTAGTCTGAGATGGGCTGGTCTCGTGCCACTGTAAAGCATGAGACAGCCCACTGAAATCGCTGGAGGTGCAGTAGTAAAAAAGGAGTGAAAGTGAAGTCAGAAATGAACTCACTGGAATATGGTATTATTTTATATTTGCATAGTCTTAGCTATTTTGAAACATTTATCTGTTTTTCCTTTCGGAAGCCTACTTCCTAAAATTTTAAAGACTATTTAAACATACACAAATGTATATTACTTATAGTTGATCTTCTAGGTTATATTTTATAAAAGAATGTTTTTCAATTAAAACGTTTTACAAAAGTCTGAAACATTCACCAATATCAAAGTGAAACACTTACATGGATGTGGTCACAATTTTATAAATATTTTTCTACTTTTCATCTACTTTCTATTTGCAACTGAAACACATCAGAGTTTTGCTTTTGTTTCTTTAAATTTTGCACAGATTGTTTTACATACAACTTTAAAAATGTTTGATGTAGGCTTAAGTGCTTGTAGAAATGAAAAGAAATTTTCCATGTAGAACCTAAGGAAAGTGCTTTCAATTATACTGAGGCTATGTGCAGATTCAAGAATAATACAGTTTTATTCAGAATATTACAGAAAGTACAATGATATCACATTTTAATGTAAAAGTTTTTGTTCCACTAAAATAAAGCTAATAAAGGAAAAAAATTCTGAGCAGGTTTGAAATATGAGCCTCTGGCACAATGTGGGATATACATGAAGGAACTTAAGGAAATAGGCACAAGATTCATGATTAAGTTATTTGGAAACCATAGCACAACCATTAATGAAATCCTGATTTAATTCCAAACAAACTATTTTCAGATCTTGAAAAACCACTTGAATTTTAGCAACACAACTTTATAACAACCTACAGTTTCAATGAAGAACATAAGATCAGATAACACACACACCTAAATGAGATCACAGAATTATCCTACCTTAGGTAGTCTTCAGTCAGACCATTTCTTGAAGAAAAATGCTGTCTTCAAGGTACCCAGTCCTTTCTCTCTTTCTCTCCTTTTCCCTAAAGACTATTTAGAAACAAAACTTCTTTGTTCTGCTTTGTCTATATCTTGCTGACTTCTTTACAGTGAAAACTTTCCTTAAGACTAGCAAAGGAGTGACACAGGCCAGAGGTTATATAGTTTACTGATTAACTTCATTACAGAGAAACTTGTTTGTAAATGCCTGAAACAATAGCAACATCTGCTCCCACCGTGAATTTACCTGCATAAAATTTGGTTTCCATTCAAGGGGGTGCCTCCACATAGCTGAGACATTTTTTTTTGTAACTATTAGAGTTTACTTAAAACAAAATATTCCTCAATAAAGGTATAACAACATCAGGCAGTCCTGTGCAATATATTAACCACTTCGATGTCACAAAAAGCATGTTTTTAGCTGACTGGATTAACAGATGCATTTTAAGCACAGAAATGCTTGTATTCTCCTAAACAGGCCAGAGTGCTTAGGCCTTACTGGACACATCTATAAGATGACATAGAAGAGTGCCAGGGAGAGTGCCAGAGAGAAGAGTGCCTAACTCAAGGCCATGTGCCAAGGATCAGTTCTCCTCTATGTCACTTAGGGGTAAAGCTATCTCTCTTTAGAGTGGACAGGACGCATCTGCACTTCGAAGGCATTGCTGCTGACCTTACTCTTCTGGGCCCACTTGGCCCCCCTGTGGCTCTCAGATACTTGTGTTTAATATGTGTCATTTCAGCTCAAAGCATCTATAATAATGTGAGGGTTCTGTTGGATGCCACCACAGTGGCATGAAGCTATGAGTGTGTGTTGCATGCCTCGGTTTGATGGCAGCTAAGATCTGAACCCACTGAGACAGTGTTAGAGGACAATGTAGGGCAAAGGCATAGAAACCTACTGCAGTCTTGTCCAAGCTGCCTTTTTGGGTACAGTTCCTGGAGTTAGGCCATGTTTTAAAGACACCTACTACAACAATCCAAAACAGAGCCCTAGAGCAAGCTAAGAATTGAGTAGTGTCAAGATGGACAGTCAGAGGTGCTGTGCCCCTTTCATTCTTCAGCCTCTTTTATTTAGAAATGTGAATATGCTCCCTGAGACCCAACATCAGATTTGTGGCCAGAAGTACATCTGAGGACCACACCTGGAAGTAAATAGCCAGAGAATTAAGCCCCGGAGTGCAAAATTACTGTGTAATTTCACAAAACGTCTTGCTTTCCAGGCTAAGATCCATAGAACTCACACATACACACAAAAGGAAGCATCACACATGCATTTTGGTTTTGCCTTTCTCTGTGGTGCAACCTTCATTCTCAGAGTCCCGTTCATTTGCATTCTTTTTCTTGATATTTTTTTTTCCTCAGATCCCACACTGTTTGCTTTGGCTCTCTTCACAATAATTATTATATACACATGATTTTCTATTTTAATTTGTCTTGCTTTGTTTCTTTTTGATTTGGGGGTTTGTTAAAGGCCTAATTATCTTCTGTGCAAGGATGAAGACAGATGTTTAATCACCTGCCAGGTGGTGTTGAAGACAAATAGTTATTTAACATATCTTATGATTTGGAAGGTGTTTAATCAGTTTGGACACTTGTTCCTGCTACTATTGAAAATATATATATATATATATATATTTTTTTTTTTAAAAGGCATAACCAGAACAAATATAAATTTATCTGAAAGGAGTGAGTTTCTTTAGTTCATCTTAGGTACAGTTCTATGCCTACAATTTTCAGTGGCAATTGTTGTTCTTACATTGTCAAATATTTAAGACAAGTTTAGATGAGTTGCTTTCTTTTGCCCTTTTTTACATTTCCTTTTTGTTTGTTTATTTTGTTTATTCTCCATTGTCCACATCAATACAGATTTTAAGAGTGCTTTTTCACTGCAAAATACTTTTCTCAGATAGGGACATGTACAATGAGGATAGCATTTCTTGTCACATTGTTTTGACATTACATTATAAGAAAACATTGTCAGATGACCAAAAATACTTAAAATATATCTCTAATCAAATTAAACATGTAATAGTATTGACTTATTTCTCCAGCTTCTTTTCAAAAACTCCTTCGGTCATAATTGAAGTTTCACACTTGATATCTTGCATATTAATAACTCCTATATAAGGTGCTTTAACAGAAAATAGAATGGGGCTATTCCATTAAAGGCCTGCCACCTATGGTTTGAGTGAAATGTATATGTTTCAAATGCCATACAAATATGTAAGCTTACACCCCACATTTAAAATATGAAGGAGATATTTTTGGTGTCTGAAAGTTACCTCAGTTCCTTGTAAAAAATGGCAAGTGATAACCACTGAAAGAGAGGAGATACTGGATATATGGGTATTTAACGTATGTATTGGCCCTAAAATAGAGAACTTTCTAAGGCAATTGGAAGATGTAATCAAATATCATTTTGCAACAGTCTTTCTAGGACAGTGCCACCCCAGCTGATTTTTTAAACCTTGGAGCTAGGCTTGTTAGTGTCAGCACAGGGCTCTGCTGATGTCCTTCAGCATCATCTGGGTCAGAGCTTACCTCCAGCCGATTTGGAGCAAAGCAGAGGAGCTCAATTCAGCCCATGGATATCATTGTGGGAGCATTCACAGAACAAACTAATGGCTCTAAAGTGTGCTACAAAGCTCCTAAAGGTTTTAAATGAGACCAGGATTATGGTCCTAAGTTACAGGGGTTCAAAAATTCAGGTTAGCAAATTGGACTAGTCTTCACAAAGCTGCCCCTATTTGATTCAAAGGGGCCTGTGAAATAAGAACAGGATTTGACTGAGGAAGAGAAGTACCTTAATAGGACAGGTCCCATGGAGACCCACACTCCTCTGCAATGTCTTTCCTCTGGGATTTTTTTTTATTTTTTTTCCTAGAAAGTGAGTATATATCTTTGAAAAGGACACTTTTTTAATAAAGGCTGATGTTTGTAAGTCAGCAATTTCTAGTTTGTATTACATCAGAGCTGTAACGTGTGAGAATTTCTGTGAGAAATGTATAATCTAAGGGTCATTTAAGAGAAAAATTATTTCCTGTTTCCTTGGGTGTACAAGTCTCTACCTGACAAAACTGAATGTCAATGTCAAAAAAATGCAGGTAGTTTACAAATATAAAATTGATAGACAACGCCAGTTCCTACAAGAATCTTGATGGAATCATGAATCACTTCACAATGAGTAATTTGTTCTATGGACTCAGTTACATGTTATTTCTTTTTTTTTTTTTTTTCTTTTCCATCTCTAAAAGCAAAAGACACCAAATTTATAAAGAATTCAGTTTTGAGACTTAGTTGAGTGACAACCCACAAAACAGGACCAAGTGACCATAAAAACCAGTTGGAAATCAGCTTAAGTGAAACAGCAAGAAGGCTAAGTCTCCTTCCTAACAGAACCCCTAATTCAACCCCTTAATACCTTATTTCTTTCTGTTACAGAAATGTCAGTGTGAATTTAATCTCCATTGTGGTAAGCTCTGAATATCTATAATGGGGAAGACAATCCCTCTTCTGAAGACCTGAAAGTTTCTGAACGAGACATCAGTGTGGAGGAAAAGTCTTTTACATTAACATATTCCCTTGTGTTTTGAAGCTGCCTGATTCTCTTTCAAAATAATTCACTAGCAGAGGAAAAACCTAAAGATCTGAATTAGCTCAATTCATCAGGACTTTTAAAGGGATGATTGAATATAAAATTTGGCACCTTAAATTTGGATATCATCCTCTTCTTTGGGTATTATGACCTGACATTGGAGTTAACAGGTAGCAATGTTTCAGCTATTTATATGTAGTTTTTTTTTTTTTTTAACTATTGGCAAAACATTTCCTCTGCTAAAAAGTATTTCTCACACAGACAAAAACAAACAAAACAAAACAAAACAAAAAAATAACACATTTAGAGAAAAAAATGCAATAACATACAGTAACGCAATGTTTTTGGTTATCTTTAATAATAGTACTTTAGGTTAGTTGCATGGAGGTGGTCCTCTTCAGAGAAACACTCCCAACTTCTAGGTGCTCTGCAGCAGGAGTGGCTCTACATTTCAGAGTCTCTCAGAACCCAAGATGCTATTCTTGTTTCAGATAGATGAAATTTAAATGTTTGCAGTTTTTTTCCATCATTCAAAAAGACAGAATTCTGGTCTTATTTGGAGTAGAAATTTCTGAAGTACCTACAGCACTTTCTGTGGGGGGGTCTGTATTATGTGTGAGGCTCTCAATATATCATGTCACTTAACAAAGGTCTTCCTATGCTGCCAAAAGAAAGGCTAAAAAAATGTGTTATTCTCTCTTTTTTTTTCTTTTTTCTTTTTTTTTTTTTTTTCTCTGAGTAGAAGACAGCTTCCCCTTGGTCACAAAATATTGACCAAGAATTCTTCATTCATTAACAAGCCCATGTTTAGCCTTTAAAAAATTAGTGGAACTGGGAAAAGGAGTGATTTTGCAGCCCACATTACACATTTTCTTGTGTGTTGACTTTAATAGCGTAATTTTTTAATAGTAATCCCACGGTTTTAATTTAGGTGAAATTACTTTCATAAATATGCATAGTATAGCAATGCAAATATATTGCAGTATATTTTTATTAGTAATTAACTGAAAATACATTTGCTTAGCTTGGTTTAAATGACTCATGTGAAGATAACATCCAGCCTGTACATTAAGTGTCTTTTTTTCTGTCCGTTAGGTATAATAACCTACTATCAGCATTGATGAGAGCAGTAGGGTGAAAGATTATATTATATAATACCACAGATTCGTTATTTATCTTTCTTTCCATAGGAACTGATGATTCAAGAAGGTTGGCATGTCTCAACTACACATCATTGACTTTGACATGATTTCGATGCATTTTCTTCTAGGTTTCGAAGTAAAGCTAAAAGAGCAAACTATCCTTAATTTGGTAACTTACCAAATAAATGAGGACCTTCAACAAGAGAAAATCCATCTGCAGTAGCTAGCTGGGGATGTCCTATTAAATTCATTTCAGATCCCATTTATTCTTCAGTTCAGGAGGAATATAATTAAGAAAAAAATCAAAAGGAGATCCTGGAAAATATAAAACAAAAAGGATATTTAAAACAACATATTTCATTTCTGTGTACCTTTTGTAAGGCAGGATTGAGGAGATTGTTTCAATATTTACTGTAACAAAACTTGGCTTGAAGTTACAATATTTAATTAAGTCTTCAAATAAAATGCTACATATAGTTTGTTTGTTTTTTCCTTGCTGTGGTGTATCTTATTTGCCATCCTTCTGCTGTTCAATTAAAACCAATGGCAGTTTATGCTTAACCTTGCTCAAATATTCACAAACTGAAACACTGGGCTGACCTGCTGAGGACATGCTGCCCAGCCCCTTTCCCAGGAAATACTAATTGTTTGCATTATTTTTTCATCACTCTTTCATCATTTCTTTGGTTTCACTTACTGAAAAAGTGCGAGCTTATGATTAGATCAGAAGACTCCAAGTCAGGAAACTTGAGTTTAATTTCCAGTGACTGGCTCTTTATCTTGCCTTGGGTAATTACTGGCTGAAGAAGAGAAACGGTGGCAGAAACCAGAAAGCAAAGCCTTGCTCTAATAATCAGGCTTACCCACCACCTCCCTTTGTGGTCTCAAGCAGCCATACAACTCTCTCACATCAGGAAGTTGGGAGATGTTTGTGCCTGGTCACTGGCATACTTTCCTAATGGGTAAGAGCAGCTGCTATCTCCCAAGGTTGACATTGGCACTGAACCCAGAAAAAACAACGGGGTCGTCTCCTTCCCGCTCCAACCACTAGGGGCTGGACCCTGCCATTGCCTCCTACTGAAGTGGGGGCTATAGCTAGGGCAGCACTGCGTTCAGGACAAAGGCATGCCAAGAGGCTTCCATACCCAGGTCTGGCCAGTTTGGGTGGAGGAAAAGCAGTTGTGCTCATGTGGGTGAGCTGGGACAGCTCAAGGTTACATTTGGGGCAGCAGAACAGAGCTCCAGGAAGGAGGTGTCTCAGGAGCTCACACAGGCACCAAGAAGATTCTGAATAAAGTTGATAAAAAACTTTTTTTTTTTTTTTAAAAAAAGCAATTCTTTCTTTGTTTTCATTCCCATGGGATTGTCCCTAGGACTATGTTTCCACTCACAGTAGTCGTTTGAGAGATAGAGCCTGGTCTTCTTCCCAGTGAGGGCTCAGCGTGTTTCTCTAGCAAAAGTGAAGTCATCTGACAAAAATGTGAATGCAGCAGGAGGCCCCAGAGCTGAGCAGACTGGGAAGTAGTTTGCAAGACCAGCAAGCACACTGTGTAATTATATTCAGATTTGTCCAGAAGGATTCATTAAGTTCTTTCTTAACATAAACAAAGGCCCTCTAATTAGACAGATGCATCTTAAATATCTGCCCACAGATAATTTAAACAGTTTACTCAGAAATGTCAAAAGCTGCTTGTGTCACAGACCAGATATGGGTCCTGCAGCAAATAACATGTAAACACACAGTCTCAAATCTAGCACAGAAACAGTTTTGCATCAGCAAAAAACTCCACATATCTTGGGATGGGATTTAACAACCGGCCCAGCCATCCCAGCAGGCCCACATCTACTTCCAGCCATGTCACCATCTCCATCACATTTGCTGGGGAAGGTATCCACTGCCAAAACACCTCAAGAAAAGGGAATGGGGGTTCTCTTACAGCTCCATTCTAAGGGTCCTACAATGGACAAGACAGCAGCACAGTCAGGACTTTTATAATGGGAAATTATAAAGAGAAAAATCAAAATCAGGCATCTTCAGAGGGCTTCTGAAGTTTTCTCTGGATTTTCATGCTGAAGATATGAGAGAGGCCATCCCCACCCTGCCTTCAAGTGCAAGCCCATTAATAGATTTCTTACAGCCCAGAGGAGTGCAACTCTGTCAGTTCCTTGCAGTATTCTCTCTCCCTGCAGCCAAACTTGAAGATGAAGTTCCATCACAACTGTTACTTCTCGTGTTTCTTTATCAGATTTTATAAGAGGAGCTAACATTGCTATGTCTGAAACGGTGATGTTGGGATTGTGAATTTCTATATGTTCATACAAAACCTAGAACTTATCTTCTTAGGGAATTTTGGGCATTATAGCAGGAAATTTTAAACAGAGTCCCAAAAAGACATCAATTACAAAGTATTTTGGTATACAGTTAGATATTTAATGAGCAGTTTGTTAGATTATCAGGTATATAACCTACATCTCTCTAGCCTGTGCTGCAAATAGGGAAAAGAAAGCAAGCTGCATTTTCAGCCCTAATATTTTGTTTGTATTTTTACAGCCTCTGAGCTGTATATAAACATTTTTGTTCCTTTCACGCTATCACATTTTTTCTTTTGTTTTGTTTTAACACCAGTAATTAACATCACTCTTTAACCTCAAGATAGACTTCTTAGAATCTGTTATTCTTTACACATACACACACATGTCATTAATAGTGCCTTGTTCATGGTAATAAATTTGGGGATGTATTTAGTGCAATTTCTTAGTATGCTAGGATATTATGAATTTTGTAACTCCACCACTCCTACCACATTAATTTTGAACTGGATGAACTCAGTTCCAGTCAAATATTCATGATGATTTTAGAGAGTTCCCTTTTTTTTTTTTCTTTTTTTTTTAATAGATAAAAAGATAGATAGATATACTTCATTTCCCTTAATATATTCAGCTGATGTAGGCCATTTACTGGATTTCATTAAATAAATTAATCCTATTTTCTGAGGATTTCTGCAATGCATAAGAGAGGATCACCATTAAAATGCTAGAAATATACCTTCCATTACAGGTAGCTTTGCTATTGTAAGTTTTCCTGAACACCAAACTCTTCATTAAATATTGATTGATATTTTGTTTTGATATGCTTATGAATCCAACCTACTGTGAACCATCGATCCTGTTAGATTTATACAATTAATTTCATTAGTAATTTAAAAACAGCAGCAACTGATTTCCAGCTCTCAGACCTACACCACATACACAATACAGAGCATTTAAACATCAGTTCTTTCACACATTCAGTTCTAGAAAATAGTATAGGCACCAGAAGTCAGTGTTGCAAGCCATCGTAGACCCAGAGGTAGACTCCTCTGCTTTCAAAGAGCTGGTTCCATGACTTACGTCCTGTTATTAGCCACTTCTCAGCCTAACCCTCCAAGGCCGTTGCTGCAGTTAAACAGCTGGGGTCCCAGCTTGCTGGAGCTCCCATGGCACAATTCCAGGAGCACTGCTCTGGCTGTCAGGGTAGTCCCACCCAGCAGACATACAGAGGTACCCAGTACCCAACTTGCTGGTGACACAGCCAGGTGACATACAGTGCCATCTGTGGCACAGTACCTATGCACAGAACCTCTCTGCAGAAATGTTTTTTTCCAAAGATAGAAGGCTTTTTCGTTTGATGACAAAACTATGTCATCTCAGTTTCCAGAATTAGTTCATTTATATGAAGTGCGATCAGCAACTACTCTCTTAATTCAGGTTTCTTTATCCACAAAACTCACAAAATTGTGAAGTGCTTCTTGATATTCTCACCTTTGGTATGACTAAACTTTCATAGTTATTTGTACCTCCTGTTAGTTTCCTTACATGAAGTGTATTTTTATCTACTTCTATCTAGATTAAACTCAACTAACTTAGCATACCTGACTGACATTTAATGCATTCAGCTCTGGGACTCCCAGCACAAGAAGGACACGTATGTATTAGAACAAGTCAAGAGGAGGGCCACGGGGATGATCGGGGGCTGGAGCACCTCTCCTCTAAAGACAGGCTGTGGGAGTTGGGGTTGTTCAGCCTGGAGAAGAGAAGGCCCTGGGGAGACCTTACAGTGGTCTTCCAGTACCTAAAGGGGCCCTACAGGAAAGCTGGGGAGGGACTTGGTGTCAGGGAGTGGAGTGACAAAACAAGAGTAACAGCTTTGAACTAAAAGAGGGTAGGTTTAGATTAGATACTAGGAAGAAATTCTTCACTCAGGTGGTGAGGCCTTGGCACAGGTTGCCCAGAGAAGCTGTGGATGCCCCATCCCTGGAAGTGTTCAAGGCCAGGCTGGATGGGGCTTCGGGCAGCCTGGTCTGGTGGGAGGTGTCCCAGCCCATGGCAGGGGGAGTGGAAACAGGTGATCCTTAAGTTCCCTTCCAACCCAAACCATTCTGTGAGTCTACGTTCCATCCTGATGCACAACTAAAAAAAAATACTCATCATATCAGGAGAAAAGCTGAAATAAAGTCAATAGGTGCACAGGAAATCAATAGTGCTCTTCAAAATAAATACCTCTCAAGAGAAATTAAGAGTCATGATGTAAGTAACAAAGCAGTATTTTAAAGAATTACTTTAGCTAAGTTTATTCAAAAAACTATTTACACCACCTTTTGAGATTATTTCATAGGGTTAAATTATGCACTAAAGAAAAAGATCAGAATATATAAAGTAAAATCTATGCCCATTTACTTGAGATTATTTTCACCAATTACATATTAAGAGCTTCGAATTACACAATTTTATTACACACACTCTTTAGCATATTTCAAAATAGTCAGTCAATGCATGTCTATATAGCTCATGTTTAACATCAAAATTGAGATACATATGGTGAAATAAGTCACATAATACAGTATATATGTACATACATGTTTATTCAGCTTTCTTATGGGTTATATGTTCCTGGGTGTATTCTGATAAATATATGTATACACAAATGCACTTGCATGTGAGTGTAGGTTTCAGTTTCATTGTGGAATCTTATCAGTGGACTGCCTCTGACCCTTCTACAGTCAATACCAAAGCTTCTCCTGGCTTCTGTGTAAGCAAAACCAAGCCTCTTAATGAAGTAATTAAAGTCAAAATCAACTGGGCTCACTGAAAGACAAAAGCATTATAGACCCATCCTTTCAGGTAAAATAAATATGTGTGATCATCAGAAAGGCTCCATAAAAATCAAATTGAATTTTAGTGTCAGAAAAAAATGATTGAATATTTCAAGTTCTCAGTAAAGACAGATGTATCAAAGCACTGGCAAAAAAAATTACAAATAGTGAGACACATTTCCTTCCTTCTGCCCTGTAATTTTGTCCTATTCTTTACACATCTGGCTGCCAATTCTCAAAGAGAAATTTCTGTAACAACATTAATCTATGGCCTGATCCACACACTGTTAATATTAATGGGAATATTCCCATCTAGTTAACAAGCTTTTGATCTGGCCTCATAGCCTTTTTGTAGAATATTTAATGTGGTGCCTCACATATATGAAAGGCTTTTTTATTTGCCTTCTTGTTCGTTGTAAACTGTATCAAAGACATGAAAGCATTACGAAGATTTGCACTCCTCGTTTCTAGCATTTCGCTGCCAGAGCGCTTTGGCATGCATGGCACCATTGACAGCTACGCAGCAACTGATGCAGAATACAAGCAAAAATACCAGCAAGTTTGAGAACCAAGGGCAGGACTGTTACTGTGGTTGGTTGAAATTTACTGTGTGTTTGTTTGTTTTGTTTAAATTTGATCTTTAAAATCAAAGGAACAAAGCAATAAAAAACACAGATGAAGTGTGGGATATTCATACAGCTTGTGTTGAGGGAAAATGTGAATCTTCAGGCACAAGTAGAACTGAAAACCCTGCCAAAAGAGTTGATGCCATTTCTGAACCTAGGCATGTAACTTCAAAGAGTGGGGTAGCTTTTGACTGTCCCTGGGATGCACTAAATACCGTTTCTCTGCACCTTCCCTTCTCTAGCACCTTTTTCCTGGCTCACCTCATAAGACTGCAAACTTTCTATCTTAACCTGTATTTGAACTCCCTTCTAGCCTAGGGGGACCTCCATCTAATACAAGTCTAAACTATCTGTAACATGAGCAATAGAAGTAAAAATAAATTTAAGTCAAATCTGTGCCACTCTTGGACTATTCTGAAGATAAATGGCTAGCGGGAGCATTCAAAATAAACTATTGTTTTCTTAAAAAAACAGCAAGAGATTTAAACAGTAACCACTTGAAATGTGAAACCCCCTTTCACTTTTACTAGTTTTGTGAAATAAGTGCTAAAGTCCCGGACTTCGGAAGATGCACCTGAAATCTGTACACAAGACAGTTAAAGAAATTACATAAAACAAGTGTAACTATCCCCTCCCAGATCATCCCATTTTCCCATTAACCACTTTTATTTTTTTTCTTTTCTAAAAATGAAAAAAAAAAGAGCAAACCAGTACAATCATAAAGCTGAGGCACATAATTAACTAGATTGCATTAGTGAAGGAAAAACTTATGTCAAAGTTAAGCTTTCTTTTTTACTGATACACAGACACTGAACTCAGCTTTCTAATGACAAATTCCAACACTGTCATTTTTTTTCCATAACCTTAACATGTTTCCCAAGCGGAGTTTCTGCTGTTGCACCAGTTTTATAGATTAAATCACTTCTCCATATATTATTCTTCCATAAATTATTAGTTTAAAAATTCCTTCTTTTCTGGCCAAGAATCCATTAATATACTCTAACTAATTCAGAGGAGAAAATTTTTCATACTACACAACTTCACAGCAAAATATATTGATTTAAGGAATTATTACTTACTGTCCTTTTCTGCAAGATTGTGGATGGCAGGATGTAAAACAGTTCTGCACTCAGTTCAGTATCCTAGTGATTCTCACACAGGAACATTTATGTTTTGTTTTGTTTTTAGGTTTAGCAGAAGCCTGTAGTGATAACACAATGAATCAAAGCCTGGGCTCATTGGCTCAGTGCCCTAATGGACAAGGATTACTCATTAACAATTCTTTCTTTGCGAAACTTCCTAAATGCAGGCTGTATTAAAATGTTGTGAATCCCAGCTTGTCCATCAAGATAGAGACTTGAAATTCTCATTAATACTCTGGCTGGGTGCAGGGGGGCGGTTGGCTCAAAAGGTGGGGTAATAGCACCATGTTGTTGAAAAGTGTTGTGCACTTTTCTTGCACACATACATTTTTACGACGCTCTCAGCATCTTTTTCTTTTCCAGCCAAGGAATCCAAAAGGCATTCCAAAACATATACTTGACTTTTAAGTATTTCTGTTATATTTTATGCTTATGAGGGCAATTGAGCATTTCAGAGTATTACACCAAGTACTGAAGAAGCAGAATCATTTACAGCATTTCAGGGATTTGGGGACACGAAAGTTCAGTTCCCAGATCTGCCACACTCTCTAACAAACCACATTGTTTTGATTTGGCTCATCCCATAAAGCTTTAGGAATGAAACTGAGACCCTTTACTTTAAGCCTAGCAGACTCATGCACCGTTTGTGCAAAAAGGGAAAAAATTGGTACCTGTAGAAGGTGAATCAAATCATGGTTGCACTGCACCTGAAAATGCTGATCTCTTGCTACTGACAAAAATATAGCCTTGAACAAAAATGTCCTCACTTACCCAGTAGAGGACTAAAATAAAGGATGAATGCAGGCTGTTCTGTTACAACATCACACCTACACAGCAAGAGTAATAATTCTCTGTTCTATATTAACAACATATCCTCTGGGAATCAGTTGATTTGGCAATGGAATTGAGACAAACTTCAGCCAGAAGGACAGCTGGCAGCATCACTCATGGTTAATGAGTTCATGTCTGCCCCACAGTATATGTTCTCCCTCCTTCTCCTCTTCATATTTGCACTGCCTGATCAAGAGTGCATACACAAAAGCTGTGCCTCCTACTCCAGGAGAGAGGCATTGGGCAACAAACACATTCCTTTCTGGGAGAAAGGTGAGAGTTACTGGCCCTGAAGTTATCAACAGTAACATTCCCTTCCATTCAAGAGGAAAAAGAAAAAAAAAAAAGAAAAAGAAAAAGAAAAAAACATTATAAAAGGTGTATTCATCCTCAATCTTGCCTCATGGAAACTGGAACTGTCTATCTTTCTCTTTAAAATGTAATTATGTCTTTCTCATATTCTTTCCCTTGCAGAATCACCTGGTAGCCAAACACTCATGGGTCTGTCAGGTTTCTGAAGAGATCAAAGCCATAAGACTGGACACCACTGTTTTCAGGGGCTTTTGCCTGCAATTCATTCTATCAGGCACTACCGAGGACATTTAAGACCAATGTTATCTCAGTCCTCATGGCTGACTCTCTGAATGTCGTCACCACTCTAAATGATGAGATTTCTGTTTTACAAATTCATGTTTAGCAAAATTGACAGTGCTTGCTAAGAATTCTTCCAAAATGGTCTGGCCCACAGGAGGCAGGTGGTCTCCACAACTCAGATCATGCCAACATCCTATTTGATACTTTTCAGTAAATGTCCACTACAGTGGTGTCTAGGAAACACATAAAAAAAAAAAAAAAAAAAAAAAAAAAAAAAAAAAAAAAAAGCTTTCTTCGGTCATCTTGAGGCCAGTAATGGGATTTGCTCTTTACCAGGTGAAGCAGCAGAAGCTGCATGAAGATGTCCAACAAATGTTATGTCATATGTCATCATATTATGTCTCATCTCTTGACGAGTCCTGAAGACCTTAAATCCTTTTTCAGCTTTCAGTTTCCAGCAAGACTGGTCCTAGATATTTAGTGCCATAGCACATTTGCTATTTAGAACCCCTTAGAGACCAACCTTCTGTTAAGACTTCCACAAAAAACATTTTTCACTCACTGTGTGGATGCTATTTTACAGACAGAGAAGAGCTCACAAAAAATAAAATGAATCAAAATTTAATATCTCCATTCACCAATTAATTTGTTGCATTAAAATGTTTTTCCTTTCCCCTACAATAATAAAAAGGCAAGTGGCAAAGTGATGCTTTGTCCACTAATCAATACTTTCAACACATTATTGGAAAAAGCAAAGAAAGAATCCACATAATCAAAAAAGATGTTGCATGTAGCAATGACATGTGACATTACTAGTTAAAGCCAGGTGTTCATATTTTATTGTGCCTGATGTGCAAATGAAAATTTAATAAAAAGCAGTTAGAGCAAAACAAATGTCTTCTGTAGTGTAATGAGACTATCTAAACAGCATTAAGGGAGAGAAGTGGGAGGAAAATTATCCAAATCCAGCTACCTATATATAGAATATCTTTTCTAAATGGCCCACTCAGACCATGCTGTGCCCCAGAACAAGCCATTGCCTTTAGCTGGGAAAGTTTCTGACTTGGTTATAAAAAGTGGCCTGGCCACCGTACAACAGAGTCACCCACACCTTTTCTTGCATCCCTTCAGCATTCTGTTTTTATTGTTGCTGCACAGAGTACACAAGTCATTTAAATCACTTTTGGTGTCTGTCTACTTGGGCTGGCCATTCCTTACTCTTAGGCACTCTCAGAAATATCACTGTTCATCAATGTAATGAAAAGGAAGGATTTTATTTCTTGAAGGATAGCCAAAATTATCAGCAGCTTACAATAAATTTTATCATATAAAGATAATTAAGTAATCTTAATAGATAAGGGTGCTTCTGTACTGGCTAAAAAAAATAGGAAAGAAATGGGAAGCGAAGTTTCAGTGAATTAACCCTAGCAGTTGTTCATCTTTTTTTCCCCTACCTGTATTTCAAAAGTGGAGAATTAACTCCACTTTTAAGATTAGCTTTGATTATTGAATAAGCCTTTCACTGACCTGAGCCTTTTAGTTATAAGTTGCTCTCTGATTATGTAGTATCTAAATAGGGATGAATTTGTTCAACAATTGTATGTTTTGCACTGATGTAATGCAGTATTTTGTCTTTATTACTCACATATTTAGAGAGTCATGCAACTGTAAGATGACCATGGAACAATCAGTCCTAAGGGGGGAATTCCTCTCTGATGGCAGGCAGTTAATAGTTAGCTAGCATGCTCTGGCAAGAGGATATATGTTATTAACAAGATACCATCTTACAGCTGACGGTGCAAGGGAAGAGCTGAATATACATGGAATCAGCAACAGAGTCAGATAATGCACTTCAGTATGTGGAACATGGTATACCTCCCTGTAGCTGACTGCAACTGAAATTCAGAATATATTTTGCTATAAATAGGTTCCAGTTATTCCATAACATCAGATTCTCTCTCATTTATTTTAAATTTTAATTAAGGCACTGATACTACATGCGTATATTGTTCTACTTCCTGCTAGGGGTTACAAGTTTAAAAGTTACTAAAGGAATCACAGCTAAGTTACTAGAGGAAACTCAGTTAAATATGTTCATACAGTATTAGCTGATAAGAAGTCCTGCTAGAGGCTTCAAAGTAAAGCTTTTTCCTCTTGATATTTTGATGTTATACAGTAAGACAGTGATTGAGTTCAATAAGGGTTAGCCTTCATTTATGTAAATATTTGGAGAGAGAAAGAAAAATATGAAATGCTGATCTATTCCAGTAAATGAATGTACTACCCTTTCATTAAAAAGCAGTTCTTTTAAACTAAATGTCAAAGGTGATGAGTGAAGTATCATTAATAAATAGATATCGGGATATTTTTAACTGGGCTTTTAAATTGATGTCTGAAACATATGAAGGAAATTCCTTCTACAAACATTTAAACTTCAACTTGTTTTTAATAATGTGTTTTGCATCAAGGGAAAAGAAGGACGTTTAACAGTAGTTCAATTGCTAACAAGAAGCCATTTATTTTAGGATAGGGGAGGAAGTACAGTCTGCATATCATGAATAGACTGTGTAAGCGATAGACCTTTGGAGGTGTAGGAGGAGCGTCCACTCATGCAATTTAGCAAGTCAGAGTCACTATTGGCCTTTTAAGTTGTCTATTCCTCTGTTCTGTACTTTTTGTTCTAGAAGAGGAACTATCATGCTCTGAAGCATGGCACACAAACAACTGTTCTCATTGCATTGCTGCACCCCAGATGGGGGCCCAGAGCTCAGGAGAACTGCCCCATCCTACCCCAATAACTCCATGACCACCCAGGGCACAGGGGGCTATCCTACATTTAGTAGTTGATAGAAAGCTCATTATATCTGCCTACACATCCAGAGGGAAGGGAAACATCAGATTTGGCTGTGAGAAGTCATGCAGGATTCAGTTTGGAAGAAACTGCATTCTTTCTTATGCAAGGAAGACATTCGTGGGTCAGGGATGAGCAGGGCTGCTTCATGAGGAGAAGGAGTCAAGAACCAAAGATAGTCCCACAGTGGTTGAGCAGGGCCCAGGTTCTGATAGCAACAGGCCCAGAAAAAGCAGGGTAGCAAATCGGGCCCCACAGCCCATCCAGAGATCAGTCAAGGCCAGGTACAGAACTAGAGATACATTACCTGCAGTGTCAGCCTGATGTCCACCCAGGACTAGAGATGAAGCAGGCTACAGGTCATACCCACAGTCAATCACCTACATTAAGCCAGCACAGGAGAAGAAACCAAGCACACCCCATGCTTTGCTCAGGCCAGGAATGAAGGCCCTGGCTTGAGCTTAAATAGTACCCTGACCCAATTGGCTCTGTGTATGGGAGGCCCCAGCAGACGACAGTCAGGGCCATCAAGACCTATTAATGTCCTTTGGTTCCTGATGTACAGTTGCTCTCAAAGCCTTCGCTGATTTTAAGAGCAGCTTGTTTCTTTATTCCTGTCAGAAGCAGGACAACTGGTGAACACAGTTTCAGACATCTGGAACAGGACTAGACCCCTAATGTCCAATTTGTGCTGGAAAGACTAAGATGAAAAGTCCATGTCACAAGTTCAGCTGAAGAATATTTGTGACTCCACTCACCTAAGGAAAAACAAAAGGGGCTGAAAATTAGATAATTTTGGATCCTGAACATAGATGAAATTTGTCAAATTCGGAGAAGTGAGAAAGTATATAACCTTTATCTTTTGATTATCCCCATCTTAATTCCAACAGAGGCATCCATGAATGTGTTTGTAGAGCCCTTCCCACCCCAGTGTAGGGAATTTTGGTGAGATGACTGACTGAAACTGCACAGCTCACAGACACGTTCCAGCAAAGAGGCCATGGCTTTCCCAGAACAATGGTATCCTTAGCCACAGGGGCCCACAGAGGTACAAACAAAGCATGAGGTACAGCAATAGTCCCCTGCTGTGACACACGTGAAGTGCTCATTAATCTGGAGTAACATTTGCTATGCATGGTTATGTGGGGTGCAGTAAAGAGCAAGTGAGTAGGCAATGCCTGTGTACTGGGGACTAAGAAACACAGGTGAAATGGAGAACAGTAAGGGTGAACACAGACAGATGGGCAGAGGATCCTTATTCCATGCACTAGGGCCCAGGTCACTGATACCATCCTCTTGGCAGCCACCTCGAAAACAGCTGGTACTGAGGAGAGAAGGAAATCTGAAGGACGAATAAAAGTGTGAAAGTTGAAGAAGAGAATGTTAAACAGTACATCTTGGGAGAATTGAGGGATTCAGTTTATTTTCCTTTCTTTTCTTATCTTCAATTTACATCTTGCCATTCGGAAAAAAAATATATTACTTTCCTTTATGGAAGAAAGAAATTAAATGCAATAGTAATTTTATTAGATTTAAACAACACAAACCAGGAAATGCAGATGTTACTTATCTCATAGCAGTATTAACATGGGCTCACTATAAAGAAAAGCTTTATTTATCAAAACCTAATCTGAATACCCCTTTTGTCCAAAATTGGGTTATATCCCAAAACATGAACATTTGCATTGGCAGATCCCTCATTTATTTCAAATCTCACTTGGCAGATATATTTCATGTTCCCATCTCACCCAACATCAGAAACAGTATAACAAAAACATGTTATCTAGAGTAGATTATATGCATGAGAAAACTGTATAGTTCTCTTTCTGTCTTTGATGATGCCTCCTGCCAAACCTTGACAAGGAAGAGAGTCTTACAAATTTTTTACTTTTGGGGTTTGCCTATTTCTATAAATAGTTGTGTAGGACTGAGATTATTTATGTGAAAAAGTGGAAAAATTGGTTCAAAGCATGACACTGTTCCTCCCTCTGCATGGGCTCCTCACAAATTTGGAGCCAAATTAGAAGTTCCTATCCTTTCCCTCCAGGTTTCCACAAAATTGCCTCAAGGTAGGGAGGGAATGTGGTCTCCCTCTCTTCACTGACAAGTCTTTCCCCAGAACTGGTGTTTCCCCTGAGCAATGGAGTGTCCTGCCAGGAGGATGAACCCTGCTCATACAGGAGGCTGCTCTCAGCCTCAGCAGCTAATCCATGGTAGAATAAGTCCTCGAGAGCCTTTGGGATTAGTCACAATGTTCCAACATCTTATTTTAGACATACTTGTATTTCTTGAGCAAATAAACCAATTACCACAATGGGAAAGGGGGAAGGAGAGGTGTTCCTTTTACAGAAATAGTGGCTAGGAAGTTCTTTTGAAAAAAGGCTGGACCAAGCAGCTGGTATTGGTGTTAACATTTCTGTCTAGCAAGACCTAGTGGAGAAGTGGGCTCCAGCAGCAATCAGGAACCCTCTTACCAGCCACTTTGATGTACAGAACTCTTCAATGAAAAATTCTCCAGGCCACATGAAACAGCCTCCATGTAGCATGGAAAATTAAGTCTCGCTTTCTGATCTGGTTTGGCTCCATATTTGTGAGGAGACTGTACAGAGAAAAGAACAATGCCATGCTTTGAACTGCTTTTTCCCACTTGTTCACATAAATTATCTCAGTCCTACACACCTATTTATAGAAACAGACAAACTCAAAGTCATGAATTAAATTCGAGTGAAAAGTTAAAACAAGACAGAGCAAATGATCAAGAACTAGGGAGCTGCTGTTCTGGTTATCATGTGGACTACAGCTGAGTCTTAGCTGCAGA
Source organism: Cygnus olor (assembly GCF_009769625.2). NCBI lineage: Eukaryota > Metazoa > Chordata > Aves > Anseriformes > Anatidae > Cygnus > Cygnus olor. The sequence continues at coordinate 45,736,218 of NC_049169.1, forward strand.
CAACTTATATAAGAAAGTTGTTTGGCTGAAGCATATGTGTGTGCATATGTGCAGGTGTTGCTATTTCTACTCAAAGGAAACAGAATCTGCACCTGTGATTAACAAAGAAATTAATGTCACTGACACCTGAGGGGCAAATACTGTGCCCTTTTTTTTCCCAGTACTTTTCCCTGTAATATCTGCTAATGATAAAAAACAGAAGTAGAAGCTGATGAAAGCATCAAAGGCACCAATAACTAGAACAACAGTATGATTATTAGATACAATTAATGCTGTTCTAAAGATGCTGTTCTAAAGCTATTAAAATGATGACTTCCCACATGTAACACTTGTTCATGTAAACATAACAAAAGGGTTTCCTTCCTTTATGCATGGAAATTACACAGATGACTATTTCAGATTGGATGTTTCATTAATGTGTAGCCAATAAATACACATCCTGCCAAATAGAAGATTGATAGAAGGGGAAAAAATCATTGTAGCAACATCAATTTTTAAGAACAGAAAGTATTTTTCTCCTGAGTATGTGATATCAACATGGAAGTATACATAAACCCTGAAACAGCATTGTGTTTGCTGCACATCCAACTCATTCCAGGGAGGGCCAAAGAAGGGCATACCTAGCTCTTACTGTTTTCAATTTAGTCCAAGAAAGATAACTCAAAATTAGAAAATGTTAGGGAACTGCTTTTGTCCCAGTGAGAGAACTGCTATCCAAGTAGGTAATGAGTGCCTTGAACTATGCCAGACATTAGTGTCACTGCTGTAGCACAATACCCTCTATATTCAGATGTTTGCTTGAAAAATCATCAATTCTTAAATCTTTTAAGAAAATATAGAAAGCATAACCATGTTGTACTGTAAAGTTGAATTAAAAATGAGATATACCAAACACGTGCCTCTCCTCTGACATTAAAATTTATACAAAAATAATTTGCCCAAGAAATATGATAATGAATAAATATTGGAGACTGTAATTAAGTGGTAGCACAAAAAAAGACAAACCATCACTGAAGCTGCAAATCATTTCAACTTACAACTCATAGAAGTATATTTTATATACTTTATACTTTCTAAAGAGCTTTTGAAACTATCATAGTTGATACTTATTTTATCAGTTTAATCATTAACTCATTGCTTAACCTGTCTTGTTACTTAGGTCTTTAAAAGTCAACAGATAATAAAATGAAATAAATAAAACCTTTGTCACTCATTCCTACATCGTTTTACGTAACCCTCCTAAACATGAGTTGCAACAGAAACCTTTGAACAGCATGCCAGTAAAACGGACTGTATTGCAAAGAAGCTGATAAAGTCTTATTTGGAATATTGTCAATATATTCCAGGAATTTAACTGTATGTAACTAGATACTTTAAGCTTCTTGAATGTTATAAATCTTTGTTCCATAAATAATGCTCTCCCTTATTTCTTCAAGTGGAAAAGCTTGATCTATAATGGCCCAAATAACTGTATTCTTTTCTGAGGTTGCCAGCAAAAGTGGGCAGAGACATAATGATTTCTGTAATAGGAATGTCAGCCAGCAAGTGCTGAAATGAAATGAGACCTTGACTGCCTTTACACCTGACCTTGGATTACTTCAAGGCAATAACTGAGGTGTGAAAAAGCACTATTTTCCTGTACCCACCCTTCATCCCTCCACTTAGTATCACAGTGTAACAGTATTTTAGCAATCTACTTCCTAGTCCGGATTTTTAGAAGTGAATTAAAAATTTATAGTGCCTCCATTTTTTAATTTTTTTTTTTCCTTATAAGGTGGATACTCACTCAGTTCTTGCTGAAAAATTAGCTGTTCCCTAATGCAACATGGGGGAAAATCAAGCGTAATTACAGGTCTGTGTGCAACTGCTGGGCTCTGATTTCATTGGGATATTAGAGACATGGTGGGATAGTTCACAGTACTGGAGTGCTGCCTTGGATGAATACAGGTTCTTTAAGAAGGGCAGAGCAAGGCAGTGAGAAAGTGGAATTGCCCTGCATGCAAGAGCAGGAGGAATGCTTGGAGGTCTGCCTTAGAATGGAGTAGGGTGCTATGGGAGACAGTGCTGAAAGACTATCAGGCTTGTACAATGACAGGTCTCTCTTGGTGAACAAGGGGAGAGCTTTAAACTTCACTTTAGCAGGGCTTTCAGCGCTATCTCCCATAGCATCCTAATTGACAAAATGATGAAGTACAAACTGGATCAGCACACAGTGAGGTAGATAGGAAACTGGAGAAACGGTTGGTCTCAAGGAGTTGTGATCAGCAGCATGAAGTCCATCTGGAGGCAGTCATTAGTGATGTACCCCAAAGGTCAGTGTTGGGGCAATAATATCTTCCTTAATGGCTTGAATGATGGGACAGAGTGCACCCTCAACAGCTTTGCAGAAGGTACGAAATTGAGAGGAGGTGTTGATACACTGGCTGAGTGTGTTGCAATTCAGAGGGGCTTTGGCAGGTTGGAGAAATGGCCTGAAAGGAATTTCATGAAGTTCAACATAAGGAAATCCAAATTCTGCACTTGGGAAGGAGTGACCCTGTGCATCAGTAAATATTGGGGACTAACCGGCTGGGAAACAGCCTAGCAGAGAAGGCCCTGGGTGTCCTGGCGGACAACAAATTGAAGATGAGCCAGCAATATGCCCTCATGGCAAAAAAGGCCAGCAGGTCAAAGGTGGTGAAACCTCCCCTTAGCCCCAGTCAGACCCATCTGGAGTGCTGGGTCTAGTTCTAGGCTCCCCAGTGCAAATAGGACACAGACTTGCAGAAGCAAGTCCAGTGAAGAGCCATGAAGATGTTTAAGGTGTTGAGACATTTGATATACAATGAAAGGCTGAGAGAGCTGTGTCTGCTCAGTCTGGACAAGAGAAGGCTCAAGTGGGATCTCATCAGTGTGTATGAATACCTGAAGGTGGGAAGTAAAGAAGATGGAGACAGACTCTTCTCAGTAATATTCAGTGACAAGATGTTGTTTAATGCAGCAGGCAGCAAAGTATCACACAGCCATTTGCTCAATGCTTGCCCAACCCAGTGAGATCAGAGAGAATTGAAAAAATAAAATAAAATTGCAAGAACTTATGGGTGGAGATAATGCCAGTTTAATACAAAAATATAGAGGGGGAAAAAAAAAAAAGGAAAAAAAAAAAAAAGGGATGCACAGCACAATTGCTCCCCGCCAGCCAACCAATGTCCAACCTGCTATGCCGAACACAGCATAGCAGGGCAGCAGGAGAAGCTCAAAAGTCCTTCATTTAGTGTAAGCATTGCTCAGCAACAACTAAAATGTCAAGGTGTTATCAACGTTACTTTCTTCCTAAATTCAAAACACAGCAACATACCAGCTACCAGGAAGAAAATTAACTCTATCCCAGCCAAGGATCAAGGAAAAATTAACTCTGCCCCAGCCAGGACAAGAAGAAAGAGGCATTAATTGAAATACAAGAAAAAACTTTTAAACATAAGCAAAAAAATATATTTCATTGTGAGAGTGGTTAAACACTGGAGCAGATTGTGCAGAGAGGCTGTGGTGTCTCCATTTTTGGAGATACTCAAAACCCTACTGGACACAGTCCTGGGCAACTTGTTCTGGCTTACCCTACTTTAGCAGGGGGTTTGGACTAGATGAGCTCTGGAGGTCCCTTCCAACCTCAATTGTTCTGTGATGCTGTAATAAATTATGTATTTTGGAGTAAGCAAACTAATTAAGGACCCTTTCAATAAGTCCCTAGCTACAGAAATCCAGCTTCCTGAAGAAAATGTAGCATCACAAAATAAAATGCTATGCCTACTTACACTTTGGGAGGCACACCATGTGCTGAAACTCAAATTCCACACAAATTTGACAGCTTTACTCATCTTTAGTTATTTCATAATTTCTTTGGGGAAGGACTAATGAAAAATGTTGCTGAAGGAAAAAACTATGCTCCCTAAAATGTTTCAAACAAAACATTCCTGATGAGGAAATCTACATGTTTGTTATGTTGGGTTGGAGGGCTTGCTGAGCTTCAGCTGTTACAACTATTTGATGGCTCAAGGAAACAACTATTGATTCTTGAGCGTAACAAGTGCCTGTGTCTTTTAAGAGTAAACTCAACCATTGACACAAGCCAGAGAACAGCCTGTTAGCAAACTTCTCCTACGTGCCTTTTTGAAGAGGCAAATTCTTTTCTAAAACTTTGGGGAAGTCTTTCTCAATAATTGGCTCAAGTCAATACCATTTCATCTCTGAAAGATATAAAATTGCCCAAGAACAACTGCTAGATAATCCTGCTGCCTGAGCCATGGCATGTGATAGCCAGCAGCCTAGTGGGCTTTGAGCCTGCCCTTACCCATCTTGTGCATGCCACAATTTGAGGGGACTCCACAATGTTAAGGAAGAGCAGAACCACCAGCGCAGGCTGAAGTCATTCAAGCTCCTGCATGGTGGGGATACGAATATGCCCTCCGACTGCACATATGGATGCACTGCATGCAGAGGTGCACAAGGGCCACAGGCGCAACTCAAGAGCATTAAGCTGGACCAGGAGCCCTGGGGAAAAATGGAGGCTCAGCTTTGGATACAGCTTAGAAGAGAAGGAACTATCAGCGGGCTGCACCTTGCCAGAAGTAAATCTAGCAGCAGTGGGTACTGATCAGCAAGGGGTAGCTTTAAGCTGTTCACAGCTTTTAGTAAAGCTGGGACAGAGATTGGAACTAGGACAAATGTTCATGAACTATGCAGAAATGGACTTGGAAACACCAGCTGTTTCTCATGCTCTTACAGTTCCTGTAACCAGTTCAGCCAACAAGGGTAGGGCACAGAGATCCTGACTGCAGTTTCCCTCCCAGTTTTGTCAGTGACTTTGCCCCTCAGCTCTGTCCAAGGGTGGCGTTCCCTTTGTGCACTGGCAGAGCAGACAGCGCAGGGCAGGCCAGTGCAGCCTTGACCTTTGGCCAGCCAGGGTAACACTTCAGCTACTGCTGCAGCTGCACTGCTGCTGCAAACAAGAGCATCAGCCCAAAATGACCCTCCTTTTGGAAAAAATAAAAAATGAAAAAAAAAAAAAGAAAAAAAAACACAGAAGTTACTAAAAAAAACCAAACTTTTGTTATTATTGATTGCGTGTTGTCCCAGTGTCTCATGTACTGTTTCACGAGGTGGCAAGGGTCAGGAGAAACCACTGGTAAAAACAAGAACATACACAATAAAGATAAGGTCCACTGCAATTGTAGCTATTTTCTGCACCATGCCCAAAGCCCTGTAAACACTTAATTTGCAGCCAGTATAGAGCAATGGGAAATGGGAAGTGGACAGTGCAGGACAGAGGATATTGCATTCCCTTGCTAAGGGAAAACCTACTTTCTAGGGTTCTTCAGGCTGACTCTGCCTGCCCCATATGACTGAATTATTCCACAGGAGTAACAATATGCCCATTCATGTTGATTGTCCTTCACTTGTTTTTCTCATTAAAGGTAATGTCTTCTTCTAAATTCAGATTACCCTTTAGTACTATGATTTTCCCTTCCCATTGTGAATCAGCAGGGATCCATAAGCTGCTTATAACCCCTGCAAATTTCTACCAGCACAAACTACAAAACTGATCGCTGTCAGGAAATAAATTGAGTCTCTGAGGACATCTTTCTTTTGATTACACACATGGAGAGGCAGCAGGGAACAAGCAGATGGGATCAAAGTCCTCTCCCTAAAACAAGAGAAAGCCCCATTCCCCTTATCTTAATCATGGCATCAGCAAGTTTCTCTGACTAATTCCCCCGCTGTTCATTACAGCTATGCCCAGCAGACAGAAAACACCTGGCACAGTGCTGGCAATGACTGCCAATTCCTGAGAGTACAGCTATCTTTATTGGCTACCTTAAATATTTCCTGGTTTACAAAAGTTGTTCTCTTACTGAAGGTGGTGCTCCAAAGATTCATGACAAACCTCTGGGCAACCATAACTCTGAGCTAATGAAGATTTATTTTTCATGAGTTCTGGTTTGCCTAACACATATTTAACTGAGCTGCCATGACCTGCTCAAAGGAGCTCTAAATTTGTGGTGTGCTAGAACTGAGTCTAAAACAAGGAGCAAAGTAGATGCCAATTTTCCACAACAAGATTCCGAGCTCTGGCTTTATTGAGCAGATAAACTCAGTTATAGGTAAACAACCATAGTCTGTTGGCTGCTGCAGATATCTAATACACTAATTAAATGAGAGGCTAAATGAGTCAAGCTTTTATTATGAGGGAGACTTAAAATATCCAAATGGTATGCTCTCAGGGAAGAAATTGTTGGCTCTCATTATGTTATTTCAAAGATAGTTCAGCACAAAGAAACTAAATCTTACTGCATTTTTAACATATATTCCTCATTTTCCTTGTGCAATTCTGCATATAGAAGAGCTGTAAAAATGCTAGGCATTATAAGCACTAAATCACAAAAAGTTTGAGATAAAAAGGGGACAATTTTTGCTGTCACATCTAAACACTCTTATCAACTGGATGTTAAAAAATAACTGATATCAGTATGTGAGTAATTAAAAGCATTTTTAGAAAGAAGCCTACCAGACTTTCTTCTGCATATACACATGGAACTATGTAGTGCGAATTGTGTTATCTACACAACATAAGCATGCATGTGGCATAAGAATAAGGGGGTTTTGAATCTCTCCATTTATTTATTCCTGATTTCATGACAGTTAAACTTTGAAATCAGACCTGAGTGGATCTCCCTGAACTTTCATGCCATGCAGAATATCAGGTTTTGACCCATCTTGTAGGTTTTGAACTCAAAAATCTGCAAAACACGAAGTTCTGTTTCTGGAATTTTAATGCTGAATTCAAGCCCTTCATCAGCCCTCTGTCTACAGTGTCTCTCAACTACAACTTGCGTTCGCTTTTTCTCTTTTTTGCTTTCTGCTTTTTCATCACACGGAATGCTCATCCCTCTCTCTTAAAATACAAATAGTTAAATAGCACTTTCAAATTAAGGTCTTCAAAGGAGAATGGGAAGTAAGAATCTGTTTTTTACAGAATTTTCCTTTTAAAAAATCCTTAAAGATACAACTAAACTTAAAGTTCTCTGCAACTAACTGACATCAGGAGTCAATTGGAAATATTCATTTAAAGCCATGACACATTTTACATGACCTTGAATTAATTTTTGCCTTGCTACTTTCAAATTAATTATGTTACACACATGAGACTCCTCCTGGCACTTTGCTAACATCTGGATGCGCTTGTTATGTATTTTACCCAGAAGTCTGTGTGCTTTTTTGGACCAAGTGATTATTTCCCTGGGTAAGTTTCTACTCGGGTGAACTTTCATTGTTTCTGTCATTAATTTGTCCCTTCTTACTACAAGGAAAGTTTCATTTAATGCTTACATAAATGTAAGAGGAGTATTAACTACCGTTAAGCTTCTGTTGTGGTACCTGGAAAAAAAAACAGGTGTCAAGGAAGTAATAGCTGCAGCTTTGTTAAGAAAGACTGGTGAACAATTTACACCCAGGACTTACTGTGCTACTTTTCCTCTACTCAAATTATTATTTTGTGGCCTGTCTATTTTACCGTTTGACATTGAGGAGGGATGTATCTTCCTCTAACTTGATTCAGATCTCTTTTCTGGTATAAACCAAATCTTTCTTCCTTCTACAATCAGAAAACTATTTTCAAATCAAACACTGAGTGTACTAGTGCTGTTTTATATTTGAAAATGTGAAGAAGCAATTTTTGACATGGGGAAAGAAAAATCTGCAAATAATGCAATAACTGAATTTTAATCAAAATAATATTTCTTAGAAAACATCATTTGGGTTATTTGCATCCATTAACATTAGAGCTGCAACTTTTTTAGGAGTCAGGTTACGGTTATGTCAGTTGTTTTACTGGTTCTTTAAATGTTTCAAATTCTAACATATTTTAAGAAGACAGTTTTAGCAGAAACACCCTCAGTGACTGTGTTCTCTCAGATCCCGCAGGAGAGGACTCTTGAAGCAGATTGCAGATAAAGAGATCCAGCAATCCTGGAGTTGTGAAGCCTATTTAATCTCAATAAATTGGCTTCATTCTTGGTCATACAGTAATGTGGAAACCACAAAGTAGATCAAACAGTTGATTAAGTAACAAAGATTTCCAGGAAAGAAAAGTAACTTCAACCAGTGCTGGTGTTTACAGTTTATGCAATACAACAGAAAATTTTAAAGCAGATGAAAAGGAAAGGGAGAAAGCCCAAATATCTGAATGTGATTGCCGGGAAAAGCTTTGCAGTACGTAAATATCTTCAGCTTCTCAGACATAATACTGTGCCTGTGGAAGTTACGTTTAGAAAATAAAGTGCTTATATGCAAAAGCTTGTTCAAAATTTTTTGAACCATTTCTTTCAAGGTTTTAAATAATGCTCAACTGTTCAATGAAGTCAAACATTTTCTGAACTAAATCAATGTAGTCTGTTTGTGGATATGAAATGATTCTTCCACACTGTACCAAGTGTCACGTCTGACAGCTGTGATGCATATCTATGTCAGCAAGAAATAGAAGCTACACTGACCACAGAGGCAACCAAGCTCTCATGTTTGGCTATTTCTGAAATTTTCAGGATGTTTGTAATTCTTTGTCATAATAAAAACATTCACTCACTTTGTGTTCCTCTTAGTGAAACAGTAGTGTTAGCCCTCTTTATTACTTGAAAAATCATTGTGTGCTCTTCTCTTGCTAAAGCTAGTTGATTCTCTTCCTCTTTCCTCTCTGCCAGATTATAGTTAGGTTCTTATATTAAATCCTTTCATAATGCTGTTTTCCAGATAAAGAGTTCCTGTAGTAACTATGTATAACATGATTGAAGAGGGAAGGAGAAGCTGGCTGTTTTGTGCATATGCAAAGAAGTGGCCTTCTTTTTATCACAAGACGTGATGGATGTTGCAACCTAGTTTGACATCAGCTGGTCCAGCTTTTTTGATATACTGGTGAGAGCGTTTGTCTGCCTCCTGCCATTTAAATCCCCAAATGTTGACTGTCACCTGCAAGAAAAATTATATTTTCCTGTATCTGTTCTAAAAGTCAATAGTGAAATAAACAACTCTAGTCTAAACTGAAGTGTAAAATTTTGAATAAATATCTATATATGTATTTGAAGAGGCTTATTAATAAACTGCATTGTGTCAAGGTAGGATTGCACTGTACCATAACAATGCTCATATAATTAAATTAACTGATAATACCAATTAAAAATCCTCATTGAAATGACATTAGACGTGCCTTCACCTCATTTTACTTCTCATCCATATATACTGTTGTAGTTTGGATTTTGCTGGGTAGGAAATGAACGAGTGACATATAAAGAGAATTCGCTAACTTCCCAATCTCCGTGTTTAGTTACATTTGTAGGGAATATAAATCATCCACAGATTCAAATGAATGTACAAGTGTAATTCCACTCATAGTATTCAATTGTGCTTCAACAAAACAGCAAAATGAATATTAGAAATGTTCTCATCTTGTGTGCATCACAGTGGCAATATACGGTACATGAGAACAATAATAATGAAATATCACAAAGCACATCATAGACTAGACAGAATCGCTTTCACTTGATTTAATGAGGCAACAATAATAACGTAAGACAATTTAAATAATATCTTACTGAAATTCTCCATTCCGGAATGAATAGTAATGCCACAATGGGTCTCTGAGTTGCAGCTAACTGTTTGTGATGACACAGCATGCTCCACTGGTTGATTCTAAAATGTATAGGAAAATGCTAAAGCCACTTTATATTATAAACCATATACCTATAGCAAAATAAAAGTACTTTTAGACACAGATATTCTGTTAACTCTTAGATGGTACAGTGCTTCATTTGTAGCAACAGTGAGACTGTGGCATAGATGAAGAAAAAGTTATAGATCCAGAACTAAAGACTTTACTTGCGTAAGCTCATTTGCCTAAATAAAGATTGTTGGGGTTGACACCAGGAACTCTATCATTATAATACTAGAAAAATATATTTAAATTACTTCACAATAATGAATTGAGTGAGAAACCTAATCCCAGCAGGATGATGATTTCCTTTCATAAGGATTAATAATATCACATCACTAATGATGATTTTGTATTCAAAATTATTTCATGCCGGCACAAAATCTTTAGAGGGGGACAAATCTCAAAAGTATCCATTTTATCTCCTTATCCAGACCCTGTGGACTATCCATATAAAGCAGGCTGATGATCAATTTAAAGGAACTGTTGAAGCAATACTGTGCCATCTTTGCTATATGTTCCTCTTCCTGTTGTTGAGTGACTATTTGTAATTAATTAGAGCCTCATGTCATAAATCTTTTTTTTCCTCCACTTTGATCTTTTGGCATGAGCTTGCAGTTTGACATGGGTTAAGCAGCCCAAATGCCAACCTACAAGAATCCTAAAAAGGCAAAACAGGGTCCCTCAGGGCAAACTCTCACACTGCTAGAGCCCCAGAAACCACATATATCACTGTGGATCCACCATTTCATATGACATTGTCATTTCTCTGTTCAGATGAGAAGGTGAGGGCACTCATTGCTCCCACAGTCATAGGCTTCCACCAGGCAGGATCTTTACCAGGGCTGTTCATCTCCTGCCAGGCACAGGAGCTTCTCCCAAAGGGATCCAGTGGCAGAGTGAAGACCTAGTGTCACTTCTCTCAGTGCCACTGTTAGATATCTTCCACACTGCTAGAAGGGAATTACCACTCCTTGTGTCTGGCCACAAGGCCAATTTTACACAATTGAATAAGAAAATAAATATGGATACCAGATGATTTGGGGCAGCTAGCCAGAAGGGGAGATGGGACTAGCTGCTATACAAACCTTACAATTTCAAGTACTATGACAAATCTTGAAAATTTCCATTTTCATAATGGTAAGAAGTCTGTTCTTCCATGTCTTGAGTTATTTGCTTTTGTTTTCTCCATTCCCTTCTCTGTACTTCACTGTTTTGACTGGTAGCACCATACATTTTCTTTGGACTTACAAAAGTTTCATTGTTCATCTCAGTTTCTTCAGCCAGTTCATCTTGATCAATTATGCCACATTTCTCTTCATTGAGATTTTCAGGGTCAGCCCATTCCTGCTTCTCCCCAGAAGCAAAGATAGCATAGAATATCACTCCACTGTAATGCACCAATGCTGCAATCAGAAAGACGTTTTGCCATTCTTCACGGGTCTGAAAGAACAGTGCAGGTCTCATTAAGTTTGCAGTAAAAAGAAATATTAATGTGTGAATTGGACCATGAATTAGCACATACTGAACAATGACTGTGATCACTGTTTGATTCCTGATGTTACAGATAGAAAAATATACGAGATGTATTGTGAAGATTTTTTATTTCATAATAATGGCTAATACAGTAGAAAAATGTTGGGTTTTGTTATTTTGATTTTTGTTTGCTTATATTTTAGCACAGTGAAGTTTCTCTCTGCAATGTGAAATATTCATGGAGTTGGAAAAGCTGAGCTCTCACTAAAAACTGAGTTAATCTTAATCGTAAATCAGTGATTGCTTAGGAACCCTACCAGAGTTGCATTGCAGAGGAGTTTCCCATGTTAGCCCCTTAATCATTTCCTAGTAGAATAGATATATTGCAGAGACTCAGCCTGAGGTGGTATAAAATAATATCTCCCTACACAGATAATTAGTTTTTAATAGCTGAGAATCTGGCCCCTGCACTGTTGTAGAAGTGGACTTTTAAAATAAACTAACAACAGCAGAAAGAAGCTGCAGAGATTGATGATGAAATGGGGTTCCCAGAAAGCTTTGAAATGTCTTAACTTTTGCTGCATAATGTAATCCTTTTCCTAGAAGACATGGAGAATTGTTACCTTATGTTTTGTCATTGCACCAACAATGAGTGGGCACACCATGCCTGACAGTGTCCCCACACCATTGGAGATCCCCATCAGAATGCTGGCATAACGCGGGGCTATGTCCAAGTGATTCACGTTGAATCCTACAACACATAAGAGAAATAGTCAACTTTGTGCTACCAAGCCAACAGGGTTTTCTCCAGCCATTCTGGCTGAACAAGGCTGAAACAGGTAGGAAAACACATAAAAGAAGGGTAGTATTTTCTTAGTGATAAAGATGGAAGATACATTGTAACTCTTTACTCTTTTTCAAACACCCTTTTTTCCCCACCTATGGGGACCATGTTGTATAGAAAATATAGTTTGTTCTTGCTTCTTGGTAGTGGGAAGTCCCATCTTATACTGAAAGAATGCACTCAGCAAACATTTTTAATTAGGAAGTGAAGGTCTGATGTTTGTTTGTCTGATATTTTTAAAAAAGTTTTCTTTTTATTTATGTAGTAGTGATTTTTAAATACATGTTCCAATTCCTTAAAGAATATTTTAACAACATACTGAAACAAACAAACAAAAAGCCAACAACAAAATCAGGATATAAAACAGTAAGAAAATTAATTACCCTGACTATAGCATATCTTCTGGGTAAATATTTCATTAAGAAATAAAAACAAAGAGTAAAAATCAGCTCAGATAATAATCGTGCTTTAGGTAATGAAAATTAGTCATATGAACCATGGATGATCACAGGAAATGGTGATGAATTGCAGATTCGTGGGATTAAGTACAGTAAAAAGCTGAGTGCTGGGAAAATTCTACAATAAAAATTGATTGATAGAAATGGCCTGCCAAGCAAAAACCTCATAACTGAGTAGCACAACTATTTCCCATCTGTGTAATCCTGAGAAGACTGAAGACCAGCAGTTATTTTGCTGGTCAGTTTTGTTCAGTAGGTTCATCTCCTTGGCATTTTCCAGCTGGTGGGCTTCCATTTTCATAAGAGTTATGTTATTTTTAATAGCAGAGGTAGTGGTGGAGCTACAAAGTCAGTCTGAGACTGGCAAGTCCCATGCAACTGGCAGAAACAGCTGTTCTGGAGAAGGGGTGGTTATAGGACACAACAGAGATGGAACTGGCCTAGAAAGAACAAACTGGCAGCTACAGTTGGCCATGGGGTTGCAACCAATACCCTTTGAGTAACTATTAATTCCAGAGCAATTCTTTCTCCCTCTTTTAAGAGATACCCTTTATGGAAGGATAAGAGGTGTCCAACACCATAAATAGGCATTAGAAACCAAACAGCACAAAGCTGTTGTAAAATGGAAACAATATAGAGCAGGTTCTTTCAAAGATTCATGTTCTACATGCAACATGTTTCATAGATATAGAAATAAATTATTCCTCATCTAGGAAGTAGTATGGAATACCCCATAAACAGCCATGCTAAGAGGAAACACAATAATAGAAATTATGATAGTGACAACAGTAACATCACTTTTATTATTAATAATAAAATCAATAGTAAGATTATTCTTACCTGAAATTGCAAAGCCACTGAAACCTACTGCTAAAACCAGAAAGGAAATAGCCACACCTTTTGTATGAGAATAGCCAACCACCAAAAGCAAGGTTGCTTCCATTCCAAAGCCTTCAAATTAAACACATGGGAATAAATTACATTCTAATTGCTATTAGTCACAGAGATACCATTAAGGTCTAGCCAAAATAGTAGCTTAATATGACTCAAAGTTCTGTCATATCTTAAAGCTATTCTTGAACATACTTGGCAGCCTTGTGGATTCACAGGAACATTTAAATATTTATTGTTGAGAATATACTTGCAGGAATATTTTAATATTTTGTTGTTGTTGTTCAGAATATACTTTTTACTCCTTGCTGTTGTATAAATGACCCAAGGAACAGGGGAAGTTAATTCATCGAGCAATAAAGAGAAACGATGAAAAAGTGATTCTGTGAAAAGCAATGTAAAATTCACAGAACAAAATACATGACAGGGTAAGAAGAAAAATACATTTGGCCTTCAATTTCTTATGGCTGTAGCGATGTGACAAGTTCTTGGCAGATGGAACAAAAGAGTATTTTTCAGATAAGTGTTTCATCAAGACAATAGGACATGCCTGGGTGTCGCAGGCAACTTCTAGTCTCTGGCATTACTGGAAATTATCATTTTCTAACATGTAACATTATGGTCCTTCTGTTTATTTTTTTGAATGACGCTGAAAGTACTCCTTGAAAATACAATGAATAATGAGAAGATGAGAATTCTTTGTGAAGATGTATAGCCAAACTGTGTGGCATCTCTAACTGCAGGCATCTCTGTTTCAGGCAGCCTGTGCCATCCATAAATAATGTAAGCCAGGATCTGGCACAGGAGCATGACTCCACAGGCTATCTGGCTTCAAATTTTTGCTCTAATTTAGTATGTCCCAGTTACATGCAGATGTCATTGATTTTTCAGTTCTAGTGACTAAACTAGAAATAAATTATTTTGTGCTGAGTAAAAATGAGTCAGTCCATCCCCCACTTTTCTTTTACATGACATCTCCAGCCTAAATTTGTCAGTGGGCTCCGCTGGAAGTAGCACACAGGAACACAGCCAGTTAATGCGAAGCTGTATCCACTGGGAAGGGGTCTCTCCAGCACCACAGGACATGGGTAGCTTAGTTGATACGAATTTTCAGAATGAGACCTATTTTATCACAATCTCATCTGAGCGAGTCCTTATTGCCTTTCTAATTATTAACAATGCATCTTGCCTCCTCCCTTTTTAAAAGGATGAGTAAGGATTTACAGCATGAGGACATCTAACATCTGCTCTCCATTAAATGTTTCAGATTAATCAACTGCAAAAGTAAACTAGAATTTTTTCTCTTATTACAATAAAATGTGGACCAAACTATGATATCTGCATCAGGTGCAGCACACAACTGTAATATTGTATTTTCAGAATCCAGCAGTACCTCCACAATTCATGACCTTCCTTACAGTGGTAGTGGTTAAAATCTTCCTGCTCCGTAAGAAGTCAGCTAGCTGCCCTCCAATGGGTACGATGATTGTCATGACCATGTGGGGAACTGCAGACAAAAGGCCAACCTGCAATTAGACAAACAAGTGCTTACTGCTCATATACTTCCTCAGGATTTAGGGGGAAAAGATCAAGAACTGTATCTCTTTTCTTCACCTTTTTTTTTTTCCTCTCTTGGACACATTTTTAGCATGAATCTTTGTGTGGATTATGGACCCTTCCTCCAACAGGACCTGCAAACAAAATCTGGGTGACCTTAGGCTACCTTTATCCCAGCTTTAAGGATTTCTAGGAGCTCGAGAGACTCCAGCATGCTCCCATCCAGGCAGTACCACCTTTTCTCCCAGGTATTTCCCAGCTCTGAGTCCTTGTGCCTATGCAACAGGCACAGGAAAAGGACCCAAGCTATAATAGAAAGAAGAGAACTCTGTCTAAAAAGTCTGGAGCTGGTGCTCCAAAGTAGTTTTTCCTCTTTCCAACGACCAGCAAAGGAGCACAAGTCTGCTTTAATTTAGCTAGTTGCTAAATAGTAGAGTAGATGCCCAAAGAAGGGTGATGTGAATACCTCCTCATGGCCCAGGAGGAGAAGCCAGAGCAAAAGTGAGAATCTCACCTTTGAAATATCATGCACTATCTCTGCTTTCCAGTGATTGCAGTAAAGACTTGCATAGAGAACTATTAACATTTTCTTTTGTAGATACCAGAAAGCCATTCCTTATGTGTTCTATGTTAGACTGTTCTGCCTCAGTTTTGAACTGGTTTTATGTATTTTTATTATTCATGTTCTTAAGGAGTGCCTTTCTGCATAACAAATCTCTCTCTGTTACCTGCCACTATTTTAATGAAGGTAGCACCTGCACATTGTGTAGGCAACAAATGAATATTCAACATAAAACCTGACATTATTATATAATTTTACAAATAATTAAGCATACTTTTGAAGTCATGCATGCTCTTCTACTCTTGTGAGATTAGGGCCTATTGTTGTTCATCTCTCATCTTCTGGCAAAGGATTCTTACTTTTACTGTTAGCTCTGGTACTTATCCCATATACACCAAAAGATGTTATTTTGCAAAATTTTAGTGGCCAGCATGTCACCATCTAGAGGTTTGTCTTTGAAGAAGTAATTTAGTGGGAAGTTTGAGTTTATTTTCTAGGATGTATAGCCTCCTTATACTGACAATGAGTCAGTTTTAGAGTCAGTTTTTAATCAGTGAACACTCTAGCATTTATGAAAGGGAATTCAGAATAAACAAACATATTCTGTCTCAATAGCCCTTTTCTTCATACTGGTGTTGCACCTGGCCATTCAGAGCGTCATTGCTCTGAATAAATAATTTATTGTTATATTGAAACAATATAGTGCTATATTGAAATAATTTATAGCGTGGCCAGTAGGTTTTTTTAAAGGAAAGTTGGAAAATTTTTTCTGGAATAATCATTTTTCAGTCCTCATTCAAGCTCCGAAGAGGTAGTGTAGGAACACTGGCTTTAATGAAGTGGCAGGCAATATCAATCCATACAGAATTTGACCCCTGATTGTCAATGAAATGTAATGAAAACAAAGAAAAGGAGGATAAAAAGTTGCCTGGCAAGTAACACTAAACAAAATGTGCATTTCTCTTTACTTACCTGGTGTTTTTGATGATGTGTTTCTTTTTTATCAATGAAAGTAACTTTCGAGTTCTTTCTGTTTGTTAATAATTTGATATTAGCAAGCTTTCATATCTATCAGATCAGTAAAAGTATGCCATCCCAGCTACTGGGAATAATCTACTGAAATGGCTCAAGAGGGATCTGGAGATCCTCAAGCACTCTGGATCTCCTATGGTGGGGTCTGAAGGTCACTGCTTCATCTCAGATGTTTACCTTGCTTATTGCAAATCCAAAGACCTCTTCAAAGTAAGCAGGCTGACTTATAAGGAGCAAATAAAAGGTCCAGCTTCTGCAAAAGTTCGCCACAATGATTGCATAAACTGGCATTGAAGTGAAAAATCTTTTCCAGGGAGTACTAAATTTCTAGGAAAAACAAAAAAACAACAACAACAAAAAAGGCATTTTTGAGTAGGCATAAGGCAGAATGAAGAGATGAGTATCTTTTATTATCAGGACTATTCAGTATATTGCATCCAATTTACAACAAAAGTGGATGAAAAGATATGTCCTGAATTAGTGGTGAAAGAGAGGCAGAGAAACTTTCTTGGAATAGATAAGATTTTTAGGATGACTACTGTACTGTTATTGCTCTGTTTACTGAAATTACAAATGGTCTTCTGAAATCCCATAGCTGGGATAACAGGATCAATCAGAGTCAAAGAAAACTAGATAAAATATTGTGCTGTTCCTAACTCTTTGATATAATGAGGTTTGAGACATTCCAGCAAACGGATTATGAAAAAAGTATTTTCCAAGCTAAAAAACACCTGCTAGTGCAGCAGCAGGCAACTTCAACCTATTTCATTTAATTCAGCAAAAAAAGTCTGTGGCAGAGCATTTAATTTATATAACTTCTTTTTGGCGTTTCCAGTTTCTATTTATGCTTCAGTATTCCATACAGCAGGAAAAAACAAAAATGAAAACAAACAAACAAAAAAAAACACTTCAGATTTCACTTGAAATAGAATTGAAACCAGAAGGTAAACCAAGTAACTATGGCAATACACATTAGTATTCATCTTTCATTAAAATTGTAGTTGTGTTCTACAAGCAACTGTCTGCCTGCAGACGTGTGAACACATGATGGTGCTACTAGTGTCCTCTGCAGTAAAACCTCTGTACAGCAAGAGCAAAAGCATGACCGGGAACACGTGTGTGTCTCCAAACAAAACCTGAGTAACTTCAGCCAATTTTCAGGAGCATGCCCAAAAGGAGTCTGATACTTCATACTTTCACCAAGACTGTTATCCAAAACATGTAGAGGAAAGAGTTTGGAGGTTTTTTTTTTCATAATGTTCAAGACTAAAAGCCAAGAAGGAAATGTATATCAAGAAATATCTTTGGTTTTAACATCTAGCAAAAAAGTGTAACCTAAAGGAACGGAGAGAATTGTGATAGGAAAATAGGATTTTGCTTTTAAGTTGGCAGGATCTTCCAGGATCCTCTTGGAGAGAGAAGTCTTAAAATAATGCACTGAGGTACTGTGAGAGAGAGCAGGGCAGAAATCCTGGCCTGAGCTCTCAGAATTTCAATCATCCTTGGCAGGAGCCCAAAAGGCAGATGGATAATTTAACAACTGGATTCAGCTTCTTATTTAGGTATTTCCATAAGCTTTTTTTTTTTTTTTTTTTTTTTTAACAAACCTGGTAATTTTTTTAATTTTTATTTTTAACTAACCTGGTGATTACTCAAGATCAGGAGATCAGAGTGTGTTGTTCCCTGCTCTCCCCACTCCTTTCCCCTCCCTAGATCGGGGGTGCTCTATAAGTCAAGAGATGAAACAGCACTAAATGTTTTGCCTGTTGCTGAACTTCTCCAGCTGCATGAGCTTGATCCTGAAAATTTCATAAGATGAAAAGCCCCTAAACATCAACACAAATAGCTTTGCTGTTCTTATGAAGCTAACAGTATCCATCCCATTATATGCTAACATTGTGCAAAGTGCTCATAAATTATAATCAGCCACTAAAAAGCTTTTTTTACTTACATTTGCACTAGCTAGGTTAGCTCCTTCTCCAATACTTGTTTCTATATATGTTCTTTCTTCACTGGTTATTGTTGGATGTGCAGCAGGGCTCTCATAGGCATGAAGCAGCCAGAACAAGTACCAAACTATCCCAAACATTCCTGGAGAGGCAGGAAAAGCAAAGCTTGGTTTTAAAAGCTAATAAAGTCATACGTCAATATCTACAGGCCTTGAAGTTTGTTTCAAGAGCCAAGTAAACAAAGTCTGCATAGAAAATATGCTAAAGGAAGGAAGAAAAAATGATTCCCAACTCTGTGTATATTGTATGCCATTTGAGTATTCTGTCACTCATGTGACATGGTACATGTGGGACAGAGAAAAGGCAGAAGCAAAGTTTCATGTGGGACCAGGAGTAGGAACTAAACAGATTCATCTTAACATGGTCACGCTCTGCATACAAGGACTTCACAATCAGATTTCAATGGCAAATCTTATGGTGCATTCCGTGTCTCCAGAGAAGACAGAGAAAACCCACCTCAGCCACATGGGGCAGATTTTTCAGAGCAGAAGGTTTCAGAGGCATTAGGCTCCCCATTGGCAGCACATGCTGCCCCACGCGCTGTAGCGTGTGCTCTGGGACACGAAACACTTGAGTGTTTGTGCTATGGAGCAACCTGCACAACTGCATCCAGTTCTGTCACTGGGTGACCATGGGCTGTAGTCTGGCCTTTAGAATTTTAAAACATGCTACAATAGACTACAAAACAAAAGTTTTAGAAGCTGCAATAAGTAGAGAATAAAGTGGAAGACCAATTTGTAACCACTTCACTCCCCAGAATGATTTTGATTCATACCTGATACATAGACTTAATAAAACTGCTGGCAGTACCAGTCTAGGAGAAGAGATCCTTTGTTAAGAAACTCACCATAAATATAAAAGACTGATGACCATCCTATATACTGTACTAGCACACCTGCCAATGGCATGGCGACCACTGCACCTGCATAAGACCCTGAGGAGAAAAAGGGTGAAAAAAACATGTCAGCAATGATAGATGAGCCCAGTCTTCACTATAGCCAGTATAGGCAGGTGAACACGGGCAGAACTGGAGGGACGCTTCTGTTTGAGCAGCATCTTGTTTTCTTTTGAACATACATGATAGGATATGTGATAGAATTGTGAAATTTTTCTTGGGATGGTGAGAAGGACTCGCCCTCAGTGGGATGGGATCACCCAGCTCATTTTGCAGCTAGAAGGGCTGTGTCTGTAAAATGGGTAAATGGGATTAGCAAAGCTGACAGTGTTGGCATACAACCATTCAGGCATGTTTTATAAGCTGAAGAGGGGAGTCCCTCCTAACCCTGCGGCATAGAAGGTAAAGTCCAGAGGAGCCAGCAGCCCAAGTTTCAAAAGCCTTCTTGGTGTCCAGAAATCCCAATGGCTGCAGATATGCTGAGAAGCTTGTATTGTGGCTCTAGTCCGACCACCCAACAAGCACCATGAGTGGCAGGAGCGTTCAGACCAACCATGAGTCTGTTTAACCATGTTTAGTTCATGTCAGCAGCATGGACAAACAGCTGGAATATACAGCCAAATATTGTCAGGAAAAACTAAAAAAAAAAAAAGATAAAAAAGTGGGCTGTGCCAAGGTTTTCAGATTGGGAAATATGTAAAACTGGTGAAACATATTGCTGAGTGATTTGCAGAAAGTGCTGAGTATTTAAATGTTTGGCAAGGAATTTCCATGAAGATCCAAAGGCGAATTTATGTAATCTGGACATTTGATTTCAGTTCAAAACAATGCCAGTGGATTCACATATGAGACGTGTTGCTTTGAATTATTCCAGAGAATCAGATAGTTGTGTTTTTGACATTATTACGTGCTTTGTTAATGAACACCTTTAACCTAAAACTGCTGGCAAATGCAGAGGAACACCTCACTCTGTTCTTCACCAAATACTTCTCTGCAATCAGAAGTGATCCTTCTCCTTTGTCTCTGTGTAAGTCAGTGTTCTTGCAGCAGTAGCAAAGCCCCAGGCAAGAAAATAGAGAATCAGGGAATGTGTTTCCTAATTTTTTCATCGTTCCTCTTCACCTTTCAAGTGTAAGAATTGGTGCTCTGTAGAAACTGAAATGGGTGCTGAGCTACAAGGTAGATCTTTCTCTACCCAGTGCTAGGAATTCAGCATTGAGGGTGGAGGGTTTTTTTTTGGTCTGTTCTTATGCAGTAATTTGAAACCCGTAAATAATTGTTATATCCCGGAGTCATTTGTAGAAAAATAAAATTCCCACAGTATTAAAGAAGGCTTTTTTTCACATTTTACTCTTCTTTTTACCTTTCTACATGTATTTTAGTGCTGTGTTTTCCCAAGACTTCTAGTTCCCCTGCTAATGGACAGACTGTTTTTTCCTGTGACTCTTACATTTTCTATTGAATATTATCTCTAACAGACATTTATCTACAGGTGGCTTTATCCTACCACCTACATTTGTTTTTATTGTTTTCTACTCCTCCATTCTGACCTGCTCACTCTTCAAAATATCACTGTTTCTGTTTTTTCTTCAGTATTATTAGACACTGGCTCACCTGTCCAATTTCACTTTTACAAATGGGAAAGGACACCAAATACAGATGATGAGTGTGTCTTAGAGGATGAGAAATGACAGACTGAATTAATGAGTAGTGCCTTTTCCATCACTCCCAACACAGCTCATCTGAAATTGCAGCAGAAACATTTCAGCTCTGTACTCCACATGTGTGGACTTTTTAGGGTGAGAGTGTAAGGAGTACATTTTGTTTATGCTTTATCATCCTCCCATGTAGCCATCTACACAAATCTAGCCTGGAGTCAATGAGGAGATACTAGCATTCACAGTTTTCCCTGGAATTAGCAGCTAGGCAGGGTCACCAAAAGAAGAAATGAAAGGGCCAGAAAGGTGTGAGAGTCACAGTCATTTTTTCTAGCAAGACAATATGTGGTGGTGCAGAGTGACCTGCAGCATCTCTTTTCAAAAATTGCTACCCAGGGAATGGAATTAAAAGAAGAAGAAAAAATTACTTTTTGTAGTGTGGCTGTGACCAAAAAGAGAGTATCCTTGAAGAACAAGGTGTAAACCTCAGTATTTTTTCTGCTCCCTGTTCCATAACAAGGTTTAAGGCTCTTGCCGGAGGCTAGAAAGATTCCAAAGGGAATAAAAGAATTTGATTTCTCCCATCTTTCCACTGGGTTCCTCTCCCCAGAGACTTCTCAAACTTCCCACCAACCATCTTCTAGAAAGTTGGCTGTCGACATTAGAAAGGGACCCAGTAAGCAGAGCAAAGTACAAGCCTGACCAAGTCCTCAAGTCCTTTAAAATAATCATTAAGTGCATACTTGATTAGAAGAGTCAATTCAATGCATATAACAAATAGAATCCCTGAAGATGAGCAAATGAAAAAGAAAAAAAAAAGTGTAATTTCTCACATCTGACATCTCTAGACTTGTTTTACTTTACTATTGGAGTCATTTTGAGGATTGGTTTTAAATAATAAAAGGGGGACATTAAAAAAAAAAAAAGACTCGTTCCTGAGCTCAGAGTGCAAGCTAATGTGGCCATGGGCAGATGCAGCAAAAGGCAGAGGGTTTGCATTTCTCTTGTAAATCATAAAATGACTAAAATATATGCTATACACTTGCAAACCTATCAACTTACCACAGAATGATGTGGTTGCCAACCTGCTTCTCTCCAGTGGAGGAGCCCACTTACTCCACATCCCATGGCAGGCTGGGTAGGTGACACCCTGTTAGACATTTCACACATCATATGATTTGCTTTCACTGCATTTCTACTTCAAGCAGTTGCTGACACTGTCAACCTGTCTAACTGTTTGTCACCATGGAACTATGTAGAAAAGGTTAAGTAAGCCTGGAAGACCTTTATTTTTGCAGTATGAAGATGGTAAACTTACTTGAATAATAAGTCAAATGGTAAGGTGTGCTGGGGTAAAAATGCTGTTTAACATATGCCATGGATGGCACAAATATTCTAAACTAGATAAAACTCCAGCACTATAAACCTAAACTCTTTATCTCCTCTTAAGATAAACTTAAAAATATAAATTAACATGATTTTAAAATATCATCCTAAAAATACCAATGGAAAAAATGAGTACCAAGTAAAACTGCAGAGAGATCAGAAAAACCTGACCAAATTTTTTATAATGTTTTAGAACCAAATCTCCCAAAACAAAAGTTGTGAGTGTTCCTACCTCCACCAGACCTTGCAGAATTCTTACAAACATCACACAGCCATAATGCACTCTTGCTGCAGAAGGGATGAACATGTTCAGTGTAGATGTTAGAAAAATAGCTGCTCCGAATACCCTTTGGGAAAAAAAAAAAAAAAAGGTAACAATAGAAGAGAACATAATTATTATCTACTTTTCAGACTGTACTTAGGTTCAGTCTCAAAGACAATCTCACCGCTGCCCACCAAGTCATAAGCCGTTTTATTATTAAAAGGGGGTAAGTCCCCATAATGTCAATGCATTTTTCCCTGAATGAAAGAGGAGTTTAATGTACACAGAAACAAAGATTCTGAGTTTGTTTCTTTGCTTTTTCTTTATATCAGAGAACTAGACATGGGTGTTTTTATGCCACCAGCTGGTAGCTAAGCTGTTTATATGAGACCTGAACTGTGAGAAGCACATCTATCCTTGAAAGTACTTGAATTCAGTTATATCAGTAGGGTTTAACTTAAATCAAGTAAAGCCTAATGTAAGTGCCTTTCAGAAATGTGTGAGTGTGCTGATTATTTCCACTTCCTGCTGCTAAAACATAGAACAGAACAGTTTAAGATTAACTCCTTTCCAACATTAGTTCTCTAAATAATAGCAGCAAGTGTCCTTTATAACTATGGCATAGAAGGGATGTTTCCACAAGAGGGTTTCTATGAAAACCATGATATAAATATTCTGTTATCCTGCTCAGGAAGAGCACTTCCTAGAGCTGGGTACAAGTCTAAATGCCCCTGAAGCCTGTAGCTTTTGGGAAATCATTTGCAGTTTTCCAGGTATTACCACCCATGAGAGAAACAGGCAGCAGAATCCTCTGTGTGGTAGTTATAGATCTGGGCAGCATCACTGAAACTCCAGGACAGTCAGAGGCCCTTGGATGACACTCAGAGCTGGGTCTGCCTCGTTTACCACAGTCTGTGGGAGCTCTCTCTGCACAGACTTGGGGTTTCCTAAGTTTAGCCAAAGAGTGGTGCACACTTACTGCATTGTGTCAATAATAAACCATAGTGACAATAGACATGATGGACAGCTGGGACACAGGGAAGTCATTGCAGTATGGGATGGGCTGCAGGCTTGCCAGGCACTGATGCTGAAGCGCAAGGAAAAAGCATACCTGGGTGCCCACTTATGTTCCCTTATATAGTTCATAAAAGGACATCTGGAGAGCTGGGGCTGTAGCACCATGGAAAACACCACTGGAAACCAAGAAAGAGACTGAGAACAACCTTTTGGAACAACCATTTAAATTAATACCATTAGGAAGTTTGAGCTATATTTGATTTATTAGAATCATAGAATCATAGAATATCCCAAGTTGGAAGGGACCCATAAGGATTTCATATATCTTCACACCTGGCTGACTGAAGCCTTGGTTTCCTTTCTGTACCACAAATGGTCTTCAAAAGCTGTGTCACACACTCTGAATATCAAGAGTTCATGACTGTAGCATCTGTGGAAGCTGATATACAGGAGGATCCCCTCTTTGATCCTGTTAAAGAACTGAAAACTATCAGAACCAGCAGAAAGGGTTCTCCACAACTGCTGAGCACTGTTTAAATTGAATAGACTCCTGTTAATCCTCAGAAGTTTATTGTCCTCTTTGTGTTGTCTGCAACCCAAAGCAACCATGCCTGGTTCCCTGTGGACTGCCTTTGTGTGGAATATCATTCATTCTGCAGATAGAAAGCTGCAGATGTTGATAGTCCTGGGGACCGCAGCAGGTTAGGAGATGGGAGTTCAGCTCAGAGCTGCCCTGTCTTGCTCCAAGACTCTGGGTGACACCTTGAGAGTCAAGAACTCCCTTGTGGCAAAGGGCCTCAGTTCCCAGCTACACTGATGCTAGGTGGCATCATGCTGCTGTTTGAGGACCATAATTCACATTCCTTTTTCAAACTGTTCAAATTCAGTGATGTTGAACAAGTTCTGAATTGGCTTGCTATGCCAGTGGCATTTCAAAAATGGCACATTAAGCTTTGTTCTGATGTATGAATGGTATTAGACAGATATTTGATCTGAAATCATGAGATCTGGATAGTAGAAATATTTTCTCCTTTTTCATTTTTCTACTAAATACATACACAGATCTTACTATGCATAGCTATTTATCATCTTCTACTTCAAAATATTTATGAACTTTCATAGAATAATGGAGTCATTAAGGCTGGAAAAGACCTCCAAGATCATCTGATCCAACCATCCCCCTACCACCAATGTCACCCACTAAACCATGTCCCTAAGCACCACGTCCAACCTTGCCTTGGACACCCCCAGGGACGGTGACACCACCACTTCACTGGGCAACCCATTCCAATGCCTGACTGCTCTTTCTGAAAAGAAATGTCTCCTATTTCCAACCTAAACCTCCCCTGGCGCAACTTGAGGCCATTCCCTCTAGTCCTATCGCTAGTTACGTGTAAGAAGCGGCTGACTCTCAGCTCCCCACGCCTTCCTTTCAGGTAGTTGTAGATGGCAAAAAGGTCTCCCCTGAGCTTCCTCTTCTCCAGACTAAACACCCCCTGTTCCCTCAGCCACTCCTCATAGGACTTGTGTTCCAGACCCTTCACCAGCTTCGTAGCCCTTCTCTGGACACGCTCCAGGGCATCGATGTCCTTCTTGTACTGAGGGTCCCAAAGTTGAACACAGTACTCGAGGTGCGGCCTCACCAGAGCAGAGTACAGGGGGACTATCACCTCCCTGGTCCTGCTGGCTACGCTACTCCTGGTACAAGCCAGGATGCCGTTGGCCTTCTTGGCCACCTGGGCATACTGACAGCTCATGTTCAAGCATGAGATCCTTTTCTTCTGCACAGTTTTCCAGCCACTCTGCCCCAAGGTTTTAGCATTGCATGGGGTTGCTGTGTCACAACATTTTGTTGTCAGATTCTTTTTCTCTTTTCTTTCTTTCTTTCCTTTTCTTTCCTTCTCTCTCTCTCTCTCTTTCTTTCTTTCTTTCTTTTATAAGGATTTTGATTGTTTCTATTTCAGTTTCTTTTTGGAAACATTCACAGGAAATATGCATCACCTCATATTTTGAATCTGGGCTTATTATTGATAGCAGTATTAACGGTAGCATTATAGCGCAAAGAATCTACAGTCAGAGATCAACGCTATTTTCTCTAAATTCTGTACACCTATTGAGGAAAACAACAGCCAATGCCTAGACAGCTCATAATCTGAATGACAAGAAAGCACTTAGCAAATGAACACAAAAGCAAAGAGGCTGGGCAGGCTGACAGAGGGAAGTGACAAAGGAATGAATTTATATAGAAAGCGGTCTGAAAATCTGAAATGGCACACAAAGCCTGTGATCGTATCTTGACATTTAGGAGACTGTTTTCAAAGCCAAGTAAGCATCTAGCTGAGAAATAAGTATTACTTAGCTCTCTGTTATAATCAGAGGAGAAAAAAGTTTTGCACTTTGCCTCTTCCTTGCCACTAATACAGATATCGCATGTGTTATCATAACACGGTTAACCATCTCAGGGAACTACAGCAAATTATGTTAAAATGTAAGTTAATGAGCAAGTGGAAGAATAAGCCATAAGAAAGAGAACATGTTTTCTTATCCAAACAGCTAGCTCTGTGTATTGATTTTCCAGTTTTTGCTACTTCATTTAATGCCAACCATAATACACCTATTGTAAATGTATGATTTATACTGTTAGAAGCAGACACTCTTGTGTTACTGTTTAAGAGGCTAAGTATTGTTTTCACAAATAGCCAGCATCTTTCCAGCAGTTCACTGCCTTTAATCCCAAAGAAACTGGTCTCCACCGTGACCAAGAATATCCCAGTTCTTTTCAGTTCATTGACATATTCTTTTCTCCTCACCACCATGATCCTTGGCCAGCTGCTACTTTTGGATCGAAACAGAATTCTCCAGCAAAAGACTCCTCTGGTCAGCAGGGTGCTGTTACTGAAAACTGATATAATGGATTGCCTTATGCTTCATGTCTCCTTGTCACCACCAAACAATGATGAAATTTTGCTATTATGCATGTTTGAGGATAAGCTGCAATATAAAGGGACATAGTCACTAAATGGTTCATGAACTTTTGGGGGGAATGCAGATCCATACAAATTTGGACATGTATAAGGCAATTTATGCAGTTTCAGATGGCTTTGGTGCAAAACCGTATATCACTCATTATTTTCAGCTGTTCTGAGATCCATCTTAATCCCACGTTATTATAGATAACTATTTGCATTAGAGAAATGCCTGAGGTGTGGAAGGGTCCATGTGTGTTCAAGGTTCCACAGTGCTGAGCGGGATTTAAACAGGTGACAAAAGAGTCTATACCTAAATCTATAATGTCAATAACAGGACAGAATAATGCATATCATTACCAGTGTGCAGTTGGGAAATAGAAAGCATTTGTCTTTCTAGGGGAGGCGGGTACACAGACAATCCCCAGCTCTCTGTTTCCTGCCCTGTGGTCTTAGCAAGCAGATGTCACCCCCCTGAAACAGAAACTCAGTACCACTGCTGAATCTACCCAAGCTGAAATTGGTTGGGCAAACAACAAATAAAGGAAAAATGTGGAGTCAGCCAGATTTGTGATCCCTATTATTACAAACAGGAATTATCTTTGAGATCATCCTTTGGGGTGTTGTTCCTTGAGCAAATTCTACTCCTAAATGCAGTTATGTTAATCAAATCTATAATGTGGTATTGTATTGTCTGAAATTTCTGAAAGAAAGAGTCTGAAAGTATCCTGGGGACAGAAGTATAGCTTTCTGTGCATATGCATAATATGTACCTAAGAAAGCAGTCATCTGACAGAATAAATTGAGCTAGAGGGTAAACTTAGCTGATTTTACTGGTTGTAAGAAAATAGTGGGAATGAAAGCCAAATTAATAATATGCTGAATTATTCAGCCAACAGTGTGCACATCTGTGGTTTTGGGCCCTTCTGCTGCAAAATCTGGTGGCAAGAGTGGAAACACTGGGGAAATTATTAAGCCTAGCTAATTTGTTTGGCTTATTCAACAGAGTGAAAAGTACCCTGTTTAGGCACTTTATGTGGTAGAGAAATGAAAAGCAGATTGCTAGTAGTGTTGAAGAAGGAGTACAAACTGAATGCAGAGGAACTTTGGGTTATGGACAGAGGAGAGTTGGGGCTGAACTTCTGGAGAATTCTATGGGATGACTCTATCCTGAAGTCATTTCATAAAGGATATGGGTGGGAAGAATGTCCAGTCTTGTAACCCCTATAACTCTCTGTAGAATACAGAGAGCAAAGTACTTTGAATTCGGGCAAAACCATGTAGATCTGGTCTTAAAGATTTTTTTCCTATTATGAAAGCCTTTGTAGATAAGTCTTATCTTATTTGCAGAGAATGGTATGAGTGCCAATCCTCTTTCATCTGTAGATCCCAAACATCCTTCACATGCACATCTCATGAGCTCATTTACAACCAGCTGTCTTCAGACAACCTCCCTGTTTCAGATGTGATCGTGGCCCAAATTCTGAAGATTTTCTGAAGTAAAGACTAAGACTAGTTATCTTTGGTAAAATTAGCTACTTTTTTATCGTTTTCAAAAACAGTTGAATTAAAAAAATGCCAGCCCACAAACACAATGAGCATGGAAGAAATCCATATAGATGCTCATTGTTTGCCAAAGAGAAATCATTAGGCTCTATTAGAAAAGTTCTAGGCAATCCTAATTACAGACATAAGTATTGTATCCAGCCACAGACAAGATGTCCATGCGCATGAGGACGGGTTTGTGCCTTCAGAACATTTAATTCCTACGTGCCCAGCTTCAAAAATTCTGGAAGACATTTCAATTCACTGGGAAATTTTAAAGGAGAAAAGTGAAATTTCATTGGAAAAAAATTCATTTGCTGGTAAGCTGAGCTATGAAGCACTAAGGCAACTTCTGAAAGACAAATGTTACAAGCATTGTTTGAAATACCAGGTATGATTTTCCTAACAGTCTCCAGAAAGCATTATTGTTTAGAAAACAAGAAATGTGTACATATTTGAGATGAATGAGCTAAATTGGGACTATCAGAAATCAGATCAATAATAGAAATCTAGGGTTAGTTTTTTTTTTGGTTATAGACATATTGCAAGTTCAGCTTCAGATTCCTGAAACACTTTTATTCACTACTTTGTAATCATCATTTAAACTGTGTAAAACAGTCATCTGTAAAGCTGTAGATTTACAGACTCTTTCAATTATTGTTTTTTTTTATTAAATTATTAACTCTTTCAAGAGTTTTTTATTTTTATTAAATTTTTATATATATATAAAATATATATATATATATAATTTTTATTAAATTATCAACTCTTTCAATTATTAACTCTTTCAACTCTTTTCATTTCTTTTTTTAACTCTCTTTTTTTATTAAATTATTAACTCTTTCAATTATTGTTTTCTTACCTGTTAGCAGCCAATTTGTTTGAGATGAACCCTCCTGGAATTTGTGTCACAATGTAACCCCAGAAAAAAGAGCCATGTATGAGTCCCACTGTCTCTGGATCCCAATTGAATTGGGCTTTCTGCAAAGGAAACAAACAAAAAAATGCTGTAAAATGAAGCATACTGATTATGAGGTAAACGCTATTTGAAAGTCAAATGGAAGTCACCCCATCCTGCAAATCAAGACAGCCTCCTTGCACTGGTGTTGCTGAGCTTGAACCCTCTCCCAGTTAATGCAAAATGACATCAAATTGCTTTGTGAGATTACTGCTTCTGCTCTTAGCAGAATCAGGGTGAATGAGAGGAAGAAGTTTCAGCCAAAGGGCAGCTGGTGATGGACCTTCATCTTTGCTTCTTGCCACTGCTTCCCTTTGGGCTGAAACCTTTGTTTTCAGGCCTGCTTAGTGTTATAACAAGGACCTGCTACCTTTCAATGAACACATCCATTTACACAGTTATCAAGGTTGCTCATCCTCTTTGAACTGATCTGGTCATGCTGGTTCTGTATTACCCATGTTTTTTCTCATCAGGGTCAAGCTCTGACCATCCAGCATCTACATTAAGTAGTAGTATGGGAGCAGAAAATGTGTACAGGAGAAGGAGAGGAGGGTGTAACACCTGAAGACAAGACAATATAGAAATAAAGCTAGGTAACATTAGCTAGCTGACTAGTATATCTTTTATTAAAAGTGATGCCAGTCATTGAGCTGCATTTGGATACTGAAGGCCACCCCCAGGCTGGTCAGAGATGCTTCAGAGTCAAAAATGTCTACAGCCAAGACAAACGCTTTTGCAATGCACCTCAGCCTTGGATAGCAAGCAGTTTCAGTCTTCTCGAAACTCATCCTGAATAAGGTCATTCCTGCTCTGTGATGAGCCCGTTTTGATGTACTTTGCTTGGAAGAGCAATGGCAAAAGCCCAGAACAAAACATAGGGGCAGTGAAGAAAAGGTGACCCAAGGTGCCCCTCCTGCCCTTCATTCTGGGAGGTCAGAACAGCGCCTGACTCATTATAATCACACTAACATAAGGTTAGCGTCGACATTTTCTCCTTGAACCCTCAGTTCAGAAGGGCTGTTCTGGAGCAAAGAGAAACCATGATGTTTTGCTTCATGCTTATTTTCTTGGTAACTACGTGGCAGGGAAAGGTGTTTAATCGTCTTAAGAGAAAACGGCACAGATTGTCTTTTAGATTCTGAACTAAAACTGTCACTAAAACACTACATAAATATGAAAACTAAAGTGACAGATCTTAACATCTCTTTTTTTCTATATTACTTCGTGTGTGTAAAAGCAAGAACCAGTTTTCCTCAGTAGGTTGATTTTTTTTCCAAACAAGCAAACTACAAAACAGCTCCTCATTTGACTTGCTGGGAGAAAGATGGCATTAATTAGCCAGGCACGTTTTACAGGGGCTAAAGGATTTCCCTCCCCACCAATGTAAACTCTGTCAAGAGATCTGCTTTCCTGTGCTGACCTGCATTTCTGTTTTTAAATACCTAATTTTCTGCTAGTGTTTTCCAGCTTAGTTTCTAAGTAGTGTTAATTTCTGAAGGCAAAGACACCATGAGACATGGAGAAAGTTCCCATATCAGGAGGGTTCACGTATCATGCCCAAAACAGAGCAGAGACTTGTGATATCTCAAGGGAAATACGCAGAAAAGTCAGGTAAGAGTCAATATTCCTGTGAATAATATATTATAAAAGGATCCAAAAATAAGTCAATTTTATACATTCCTGTTCATAAAGTCCAGAAAGAGATTTATGATATCAGAACCCTGAACCAAGGCAGGAGTGGAGAAACAAAGATATGCTTTGAATCTACATTTCCTTGGGTGCATTTTTAAAAGTTTGTAGGCATCTGCTATGAACCATGTCATCTACTGCAAATTTGAAATAGCTTGCCACCTAATTCCAAATACTTCTGGACAGCAATCCACACTGTCAATAACCCATAAAACCTGTTGCCAGATTGCCAAACGACTACTTAAAAGTCTTGAAAGTCATCCACTAATCTGAATAGAGTGTGCCCAGCGTTATGTACAGCAGTTTATCATTCCTTCTGTACTGGCATCAGGGTGCATTTCCCTGAGAGACAGTGAACAGCAAAAGCTTCTGCCACCACAACAAAATTTGTCTATGACAAAAAGATTGGGGACCTGATAAACATACAAGCCAACTCAGCTCTCATTTCTGTTACTTACACTCTGTATGACATTGCAAATGCTCAGATCTTACAGACTTTTAGTGTGATTTAGAGACCTAAATAGGGGTTAATCATCTGCGCATATACGGGAATCCAGACTCACGTGTCTGCCTGCCTAAGTTTTTAACCTACACATATACAGTACTTTGATATGTGGCACTTCAATGATTCTGCAATGGGGCCCGGTCACAACAGGGAAAGGAGGATTGTTTCTCACCTGCAGCTCTGGTTTGCCATTGACATAAACAGTGCTATTGTTCACCATTTCCACGATGGCAACACCCAGGTTGCACCTAATCCCAAAGGAAATGCAAAAGCCCAGGCCGCTCATGATGGCAATGATGTAGCGCTTGGGCAGTCCACAGCAGTAGCAGTTACACAGGGCTGGCCCGTGGGCGCCGGCCTGCACAGGTCGCCCCTCTTCTGTCAGCTCAATGTGATCCTCCTCCATGTTGGTGCCATCAATTTTCCTAAATGAAAGAAGCAAGAGAAAATGAAAATGTAAACACAGTAAAATATAGATGGTAGTTGCTCCAGTCAGCTGCTAAATCACCTCTGTCTGAGGTGTTTGCCTCTTGGTGCTGTGATGAGTTAAAGCTGGTCAGACTTCGAAAGGTCGGCACAGCCTGCATATTTTTTCACCAACAAACACTGAAGTTTCTAAGCTCTAAACACTTGGCTGGACAGCTAGCTACAAAAATGCTTGCAGGATGTTCATGAGAATGATTATGAGAGGTGTATTGAGCTCTGTTGTGATAAATCGTGCTGGTTGTGAGGAATATATACATATGAAAAAAAAAAGAAAAAAAAGATTGTAACTTCTAATTAGATCCACTAAGCAGAGCTGTCAGTAGGTTTCAAGGAAAGGGCAAATACAGCACAAAGCATGGTGTTATGTATTTATTTATTTTTCTCAGCCCCAAACTTGCTGTGAGTTTGTTTTGACCTGCGACACAAACATCAGGGCTGAGCTGCAGCGGGGCAGAGGCTCAGGCCCCAAGGTACCTACTGAAGGCATGGAAGAGCCAGGCCCAGGCTTTCTCTGCCTGGAGGGATTTGACGCCAAGTGTTCCCTCTGCTCTGAAACATCCTCTCACCACGAGGCTTTAGCTTATTGCAAAACTCAACCTTTTCTTTAAAGTACTTAATACGCAACAAGATCTGAAGATTGAGTGACTTTTTGGTCTGTTGATTCACCACCCCTCAGCAGAAGAGGCTGAATGAGCTTTGCCTGGGAGCAAATTTAGTGTGGGCACTGCAGTGAGACTGGGGGGAATAGGGAGGAAAGAGCCAGGGACAGGGGCCCTCCCATTTACTTGGGAATAGGAGCAAATGTTCTCCCTATAGCCCTGCACCACCAGCAGTGAAATGGAGGACCCCATGGGGGGCAAACAGCTGCTGCCATCAGCCAAAGCAGGAGCAGCAGCTTAAGAGGCAAATGGTCTCATCAGTACAGCTGTTGCCCATCACTATTTCCTGCACTTATGGAAGTTTTTCCTGTGGTAGTGCAATTAAAAATTAATTTGATCTCCCAATCTGATTGGAGATACTAACATCCTGTGCTATATGAACAGCGAATGTCTCTGGTAAGAAAGATGAGATCAGAAGGAACTGAAGACACACTGTTAGACTGGAGATAAATACTTCCTTTCCCAACATTAACTTCTCATGCTTTTGTTTTAAATGCAGAATATAGACTTTCTAACATGCTGAAATACTCAAGTACACGGTTAGCTCTGAATACATGAAAAGCCCACTGAACACTGCCCACGAGCTTAAGGTTAGGTGTTCACTAAAGTGTAGCCCCAAACCTTGATGGGCAGTTACGTTAGGAAGCCTTTCAGCTTTGGCTTTGCTGTGAAGCAATGAGCACATGATCCAGCTCCTTTTGTGTATGCCATGGAGTTGCTCATGCTACTAGGGAAATATGAACAGATACTTAATACAAAAGAAGCCCATCTTGCTGTATAAGATGATGAAATGATTTAATTCACTCCTTTCTGATAAGGAGTAACTTATTTCCTTTTTTCACACACCTGGCCTGAAATTTATTTGAAATCCAATGGACTTCAGTTTTCCATATAATAATCAGCTATTAAAGAATGTTGCCAAAGCATATATGGATGGGCTGCACCTGGCTGATCTACACAGTAGTTGGTTGGCTCTTTCAGGAGACCAATTTTGGTTTAATCACAGCTTTTGATTAATCACTCCAATTGCTGTAAGTCTATTGTACTGCCCATAACTTAGTGGATAGTATTCTATATTAAGGGTTTTACAAATATAGATCGTATATATGGTTTCTTGGGGTGCTTCCTGTGAATTTAAACATATCTTTCCAATATGAATTGTCCCTTATATCATCAGTATTTCTAGGCTTTATAGCTACATGCTAAGGTGTGCATCATTCACTATATTACTCCTTTTTAATTTGAACCATAAAACTGCTACTGTAGCCTTACTATTAGCAACAAGAAAAAGCATGCTACAGTCCATCAGTTTGCATGTGTAATAAGCACCAGAATCAGGGTGTTTTGGCCAGAAGGGGTCTCTGGGGGTTATTTGATTTAACCCCTTGCTCAAAGCAGTGCTAACTTCTAAGTTAAATCAGTTCTTTGTAAGCTGGAGTTTGCATTGAAGCAAGGTAACACAGGAAATGTGATATGACTATGGTGTTATTGAAGGTGATTGAGATCTTATGATTCATTGGCAGGGAGACAGCATTGTTAGTGAAATGAGAGTACAGAGAGTAATGTAGCCAGGCACTTAAAAAAAAAAAAAAGACACTATATATTTCTTGCTCAGTGTGCTTATGTCACTAGGTGTACACTGAATAGAATTTCAAAAATAAAGACCTCAGGAAGTGAAAAGACAATTGAATAATTATTTTTTTAGTGCTGTTGTTATCTTAAAAGAGTTATTAACAACCAAAAGAAGTAATTTTATTGTCTTACTCTAGCATAATCTAAGATACTGAATGAATTAAATCAAAGCACAATTCCTCAGTTTTTCATACCTTTACCACACCATTTATATGAGAGAGATTAAACGTTAATTTGTGCATTATTTTGGACAGCTGGCAAAGATTAGACACATCATGTGAAGCCAAAACATCTGTTCCTATCTGGACATTTTCAGCTGGCTGTCACTTCACATAGGCACGAAAACATCCTTCTACTCCAAATTCACTGATAGAAGTGATGAGCCAGGAGGAAGACTAGCACTATGGTCCAACATTGTTTCTGCAGTGAAATTAATTGTTTTGCTATCGTATTCAACTACTCCTTAATAAAAGCAGGTTGAGGACTGATTCATGACCCCAAATATTCACAGAATATTTCATGCCCTCAAAGCTCAACATTAAACCCCTGTGGAAGATTTCTATCAGAGAAAATGATTTTGCAATAGCAATCCAAAAATGGAACTGGTGTGAAACATTAGCAGTACAAGCAATCATGGAGCCAGTGTTTGACCTTGCTTTTTGGTCTTATTTTATTAAACACTGTAGACATAAAATGAAGGTATGTCAAATCCACAAAAAGACTGATACTTATATTTTGGTAGTGCCACTGAAATTTTTACTTGTTATACACCAATAATTTAGAAGAAAGCTGCTTTAATTATCTGACTAACACTGGAGAATATTTTGCTGCATGGGAATATGTTTAGTCTTTACATCACTCTGCTCTTTTCAGCAAACATGCAACACTCAGCAAGTAAGAAAAGCTTGGCTATTTGAAGATATCTGCATCCATGTCCCATGCCCAAATGTCATAACTATGGTATTCGAAATTTCTCCAGCTGACATTGTTTCTTTTCTTTTCTGAATGGCTTTACTCTGGCATATCCAGAGTTTTGGAAGTATGAAAGAATTTTTTTAAATTCAAATCAGTAATAAAAATAAAAATAATAATAAAAAACTAGAACACGTAGACATTTACCAGTTGGTATTTATTCAGTTTAGCATAGGAATTAGTCATTTCTTCAAACTGTGTAAGTGGAATAGAACTACATTGTTCCGTTTCATTTGATTAAAACGACATAGATTCTACAAAAACAGGCAAATGTTAATACCTGCCATGTGTTAGAATGCATTCCCAAATGACTTTTACCAGATAGTACAGGCTTTTACAGCACCTGTAGGTGTTCAAACCTTACACCTGCATAACCAACAACAGTCACCACGTGCAACAATTATTGATGATCCTGATGTAGAAGCCTATACACTGACTATTGAAAAAATATTATTTATCCAAAAACACATACAATCTTCTGAGATCTCATCTGCTCTCTGGGGATTGCCCAGGTGATAATTTTCTATAGCAAATCCTGTTGTATTCATACAATATCCCAGGACAGATTGGCAAACCCTCTTAAGTCGCTTGGTGCATGGGACCTGTGAAGCTGACTTCTGTGTTATATTTGCATGAAACTCATGGCATATTTCAAGCATTTACACATGATGGGACTACTACATCTCTCAGGCATTGCAATCTCACTCTGTAGGGCAGAATCCCAGCACCTTCCCAGCACAGCCTCAATGCAATGGGCTCATGCCCATGGGTGCTGCGGCACTGCACATGCGTAGTGTGCCCTTGCACTAACACCTTTGTACAAGGGGCCTCACACAACTGAGTCAGGGTACCCCACACTGTATTCATGGTGTTGCTTGCTCTGTGGTGCATTAAACTTTCTGTACTTCTGTGTAAAGGAAATCTTTGAGAGGACCAAGACTATGATACAGCACAGGCAGAGGAGCCCTGTCCAACTCAGGGGTAATTCACCCAGCTTTTAGCAGGTTGGGCAGTTTAATTCATTAAGGAAGGTCTGCAGGAGTCAGAGCTACACCTAGTAGAACCCAGACTACGTACAGCTATGCTGTGGGCATAGCCCATGCTACTTTTCGTATTAACAGTGATATTATTGGGAAGTAAACACACTTAGTCACTTCCCACTTCATTGGTAAGCCCCCAGTTGCCGTTGGCTGGTCAAGGACTCTTGAAATCCTCAGGAGAGGCAGAGACTAAGATTTTACTTGAATTCATGATTCTTTCTTTGCATACACTAAGTACAAAGAAGGCCCAAAGTGTTCGTACCTGTCAAGAAGCGCTGCAGGAAAAAGAGATTTCTTTTCAGGGAAACTTACAAGGTTTGCAGAGCCCCAGCTCTGACTGATATTATTCACCCAAGCCTTGATTCCTCTAAATTGTTTTTTTTTGTTTGGTTGTTTGGTTGGTTGGTTTGTTTTCTACCCTACTGTAATTAACTAATTAAGAACAAGCCCTATGTTGCATAAAATATAATTTTGTATGTTTCTATCTATTTTCTGAAACATCTGGTGTATTTATTGCAGCTGGTGATACTCTAGCAACAAACGAATCTTCTTTTGAGATCTTGCAAATGAAACTGCTGGCAACAGCCCAGAGAAAGGATGCCTCTCAGGTCTCTCCAGCTCCATCCCCTTTGCCTCCTCACCAGGTGCCAGCTACCCTGAGGTAACCTGTGGGCAGACTCTTGTTTTGCAGCACCCACAAAATAGTACACCTAGGAAAGGCACTGACATTCAGATATTTAAAAAAGAAAATAATGAAGTCCAGCAAACTTTCTTGTATCTCAGCTCAGATTTTTTCTGTTTTGATTCAGCAGCAACATTGATGAAGTTGAGTACCAGCACTATCATCTATATAGGAGCCAGCATGATATCCTTGATACCCAGCTGCAAGAGGAAAATAATCCAGATAATTCAAAGCATGAATGCCATATCCACATAGCAAACCCTTTGTACTGCCACATTATATAATCACTAAATAGAAAGTCTGCATGTGTTTGGTCAAATTGACCAACACAGCCCACAGCAATGAGAATTTATGATTGAATAAATGACTTAGTTTTATGTTTTGAAAGAAAAACATTCCCTGAATCACCATAGAATATCTTAAAAGTCAAAAAAGCAAAATGTCAGACTTCATCTATAAGACTGTAAATGAAAAAAAGTTAAGTTGAAGCTCTGTGGAACACAGATACTTTGTTCACATGGCATAGGAACAGTGTAACTGGCAAGGTAATGGTGCATATTAATAACTTCCATAAAAGTGTACATTCTTATTTACTTGCACATGCATGCTGTAATGCAATACATGCAAATTATTGTACATTTTCTTGTGATCAAATGCATGTTCAGATGTGCCAGGAACTGTATCTTGACTCAAAATAACATTCCCAAAAGGAAATAACAGGATACATACAAAAGCAAATGCAATTCAAACACTGAAAAGATGTATAATTAAAATATTGTCCTGCTCCTTGCAAAGTTTTAAAACACTTAACATGAAGCATGCAAGAAATGCCACTGAACTCTCCGGCTGTCAGCTATCCGTTACACAAGTAAATGTTGTCAGTGGCCATTACTAATTGAAATAATCTTCCATTTAAATGAACAATCTCTATCCCTTTATGAAACTTGTCATTTGTTACATCATACCTTCATTCATCAAAAAATATACATTTGTTTATTTTTTCATAAAGTGTCAGATTAAGATAAATATCTTTAATCTTTTTGCAAACAACTGCTTTTTTTCTTTCTAATGTGTTAGTCTCAATAAATACACACATATACAGATCTGCTTCATATAATTTCTCTTACTGATTCAGAACAAGATTTTCTAAAATGTCCCTGTAATTTAGGGACTTTAATTCCAGGAACGGCATCATTTTGGAATGTTAATTCCCATTAAATCATCAGGTTTTTTCATGCAAGCTAAAAAAGAAGAATTCACATTTAATTATTTAAAACTTTTTTTTAATTAAAACACTTTTTTCATGTTTCTTGTAATATTAGAACAATATTTTATAACTTATTTTCACCTCTTCTTTGATTTAATATAAATATTCTATCATCCATAGCCACATGCTGTTGTAACACTGCTCCTTTTAATCTTCTGTCTTGCAGCAAGGTATCTCTCACTATCTGGACTCAGAGATTAATTTTGCAACCCTGTTTTATATTTAGATATTTTTCTATATTTCATTTATCTTTAATAAATGTAACCAGGGGATCCCTCTGGGAGTTTTCTATAGGATTTTACCTTCGCAGATTCCCCAGCGAGTCACTAATGGTGTTCTTCACCTCTTCCTTTCCTGGGTTAAAAATCTTTCCTTCAGTGAACTGAACCCTTTGAAAGGCATTTTGTCGTCCTTCTTCAGTAAATCCCGTATGTTAACAAGCGTTCGCTTCTGCTGTCATTATTTCCTGATTCCAGACTCAGGAGTCTGTGCCGGTCCCCTTCGTGACCGCTACCTATAACAACCAGTTGCTCAAGAAAGGAGCATGGAAAAGAAAAAATGAAAAGGAAAAAAAAGAAAGGACACAGATCTTCTTCCCAAGCCAGCAAGTCAGTCGGGAAGAGCCCTGGTGCGAAACCCCCGGGACGTGCTCAGGGACTCAGCAGCACACTTGCAGCAGCTCTGCCGTGCATCCGTGCAGGGTCGGGCACCTGTACGCAGGCAGCTGGTCCAGCGGCTGCAGCAGGCAAGCAGGAGGCACTGCTGAGGGCTGCTGTCCCTGGGCAGGATGCTGCTGCTGCTGCACCACGGGTGGACCTCACACCGCCTTGCCAGGACTCATCCTCCGTGCCTGCCTCCCTCCCTCCCCTCCTCTTTCACACCGAGATGTGTGCAAGGTGATGCTATAGTAACGGACACAACACCTGTCCTCAGGCCGCGCCAGTTCATTAGCAGGACCTCACCTATGGCAAGGGCAAGAAGTTTATTAAACATTTACGAGTCCTTTCTGCAGGAAGGGAAACACAGGCTGCAGCTCCCGTTCACTATTTACCCCCATCTGGATGGGCCCCCCTGCACCTGCTCATGTGGGCCCACCACCCCCTTCCCAGCCCGGGCATTTATTACTGGTGCTGCTGGGCCCACGGGCAGACAGATACAGAGGTGTTAGTGTGATGCTGTTTGAAAAAGCAATGAAAGTGCCTGTAAATGAAAGGCATTGTGTTTTCAAAACACGAAGTGGCTGAAAGAGGCAAACCATTCCAACTCGACACGAATTTGTGATGACAGCACACCTTTCCTGCTGTGTAGAAGCATTTAATGGAAACTCCTGTGGAAATGCAGCCTCATCAAGCCTGCGTGTTGTCTGGAGTCAAATGAATCAAGACCTCACTTATCGGGTTTGGGTTCTGGAAGCAAAAAAAAGAAAAGAGAGATCTCCCATTTCAGATTAGCTTTGGGCTCCTGTCAGCAATTCCAGCTTCCCTGGCTGGAGGGGAAGGCAGAAACTGTCCTGACTGTCAGAAAAATGGAGTGCTTTATATTCTCCACCTTCCCCCAAGGAGAGTTAAATTTGGAGCCTGCCAGGCCACCAGCAGGGAGGGAAGAGATGGGACAGCAGCCCCCACTCCTGAGGAGCTTCACTCCTGCTCTGCCACTGGCCTGGGCTCTCCTCCCTCCCCATGCAGTCTGGGGAGAGAGAAGGAAGAAGAAGAAAAGAAACAAGCTCCTCCAGAAAACAGCACGGGTTTTGGCTGTTTTTATCTGCCTTGGGGCACTTCCAGGCTCCGAGTTTGGGTGTCTGAACTGTGTCAGTAGGACTGAGAGGGATGTGCATCTGGGCCAAAGCTTGGTGAGGACTGTCCTCCTCTCCAATTGTCCCCTGGCACCCAGCATGGGCCACCAGCCTCTGGGTTTTAGATGTCACTGTACATTTAGTATTTATTACAAATACTATATATAAATTACAAAGACTTTGGTATTTAGTACAAATACCAAATGTCTGGATCATCCCAGTTCCACTGTAAGGAAATATCAGGAAGAACACTTCCTCATGGTTGGGAGAGCAAAGAAAAGAGCAAGGCATGCACTGAAATCCTTTATTCCAAGTATAAATACAGAGGCGAGGAGAGGCGAGGCGAGGAGAGGAGGTCTTTTTGCTGCAGAACTGGTTATGGTTTCTTTCTCCCTTTTGAATAATTCATGTGCTGTACAGCAGCATTGGAAAGCTCAGGTTCAGCACAGGTGACCCACACTGGACCTGGTAGGCAGCCCACCCACAGCAGAGGTGAGGGCCACAAGGCCATCTCCCAGCACTGCCCACCCGTGTGCCTTGGAGCCCCCCTGCAGCATGGCAGCACAACAACCCATGCTCAGCAGCTGCACCTCCTCCTCCTCTTCACACTGTTCAGGCTTGAGCCTGGCCATCGCCACAGCTGAATTCCTCCTGTTTTCTCACTCCAGACCCTGGCCACAGCACACCCCGGCCCATCGGGACACAATGACAGAGCAGCAAGGTCACCGCTGTGGGAGGGAGCAGAGGCCCAATACAACCCAATACACACAGCAAAACTGGGTCTCCAGTTTTCAAAAGGGACCCATAAAATAACAGTGGCAGGGTAATCACCAAACAGCTGAGGTACGAATATTTGTAGGGATATACACATGTAGAAGCCTGTAATGAAATTGTCTTGCACTTCAGCAAATGTCTATTTGCTGATATTTGGGACAGCATGGGGCAGCTGGACACCCACAGCCATGTAGGAACCCAGCTCCAGACTGGAAAGGGTGCAAATTCAAGTGCAAGGAACTTGCCTTGAAAGACTGGGGGCTCAGCTTGGAAAGCGGGGTTCAAAATCCATCTCTCCCAGCGGCTGTAGAGTGGAAGCTTTTAATTTGCTCTCCTGTGTCTTCTGGTTCTGCTTCAAATGAAAGGAGCACAGACCACACACCCTAAAGGCTCTGTGCTCAAAACTTAATGCTTTGTTCACTTTCCTACGCATATAGTAGTTGCCCTTAGTGTGAAAGTTTAAGTCCATCCTTCATGCAGTTGGGAACCCATCAAGCATCTCCCCTGGGGATACATCCTAGGTGGCACCTGGCTGGGTACGTTCCCCTCAGTGCTGTTGATGCTCTCATTGGCGATGTCACTCACCTCACCACTAGCACAACTGTCCATTTCTCACAGCGATTTTCACCTCTGCCCCCTCTTTACACCTTGAAATCCTTCCACTACCTGCAGTTCTGCTGTGCCACAGCAGTGGCCCCTTTTGAAATTTCCTGACCTTTCTCCCAAGGCTTAAAGAAAGGGTGTTGCTAACTCCTGCTTCTCTGCAGGGAAGCTGCTAGACAGGAGCAGTGCTGCTTCTCCACTTCCCCCTCCCTAGGCTCACCAGGTGGCAGAACGCCCTGACCCCAAGCATCTGCTGCTGGATGAGGTGATGGCAACCCTTCCAGACTAACCCCTGTAAGTGTTTCAGAGTGTCAACTGAGGAACT
Organism: Cygnus olor; assembly: GCF_009769625.2. Lineage (NCBI taxonomy): Eukaryota > Metazoa > Chordata > Aves > Anseriformes > Anatidae > Cygnus > Cygnus olor. The sequence goes on from NC_049169.1 coordinate 45,777,893, forward strand.
CTCTTGTCTTCCTTTACAACACCTAATGTGATAGCCCTGCTGGCCCTAGCTGTCATTACACCTTTTTTTTTTCCTGAATTAACCCTATAACTTAATTTTCTTTTGCACTTGCAGAGAAATATTTTGCAAAATTAAAACTACTCCTGGCTCCCAGAACTTGTAGTTATAGCTGAAACTAGAGACTCATATTCCCAAAGGCCTCTAGTAAGGCTGTATTAAAACTGTATTTTCAAGCCAATATGGACATAAAACCAGCATGCAGACAGCTGCCGCTGAGGGCTCACATGCTATCATTACCTTGGATGCTCAAGAATAGAATGAGTTGTAAGAAAACTTGGACACTGATCAAACAGACACATAGGAGATGCGCTATTCTAGCTATAACTGAAGACATGTGGAATATTCAGGATGGCAGCATCCCCTCAAGAATGCAAGGCATGAAAGCATCTGAGCTAGCAATAAAGATAACTCTCAGCTGTAAGAATAATCTGTACATGTGTAAGAAAATGTACACCTGGAGGCTATCTACTTTGTTAGTTATTTCTTTAGTTGAAAAGCCTAGAAAAGTCATCGTTATACTACTCCTGCTGTTGAGTCCTCAAAATGTTTGGGGCAAAGCCTGTCATATTTAAGGGGAGAATTTTGTTACTGGTTTCAATGCAGGCTGGATAGCGTACATGTTTCACATGCAGGCGCCTTTTAAACAGCATGATTCTGTTTGCTATGGCCCCTGACATAACCTTGCAGGCAGCCACTTCTACTAGTGCTTATAAAACAGAAAAACTTGAGGTCTTTACAAATATTTAATCATCATAGTCACTCTCACCATGACCATAAGACCCTAGGAAAGTCAATTCAACCTCTTGGTGTCTCTTAAATTAGCATACAACACCCTCACTTCACAGTGCATGGTCAACTTTGTAAAATTTGTCTCATAGATTTTTTGGTATTTTTTCAAGTGTGTGCAATCCTGATGCTTACTTTTTATAAAATGTAGCAACTTAGGATCTTGAAAATTTCTACTCCTGTAAAAAGTGTTGAAATTGGTTCAAAAGTTATGAGGAGACATGGAAGATGAGACAGAATGATCAAGTGTGCTATGTATTGGTAGGACACAAAGCTAAAAATCACAGTCGGGGCCCCAAGAAATCACAAGATGATAGTTTAGAAAGCATGAGAGCTCTTCTCTAAATGAATTTATTTTGTCTTCCTCCCTTCTGAAGTTTCAGGGAGAATTAAAGGCATTCAAAGCTGAAATTGTCAATTCACCTCAGGAGGCAGAGCATTAAATAAGATAAATAACAATCTCATGCTGAGAGACAGGAGTTGCGATTTTGCACTTCTCCAGAGACCAGGGCACCAACCACAAGGAACAAAAATGCTCTTGTGACTCCTGCTGATGGTCAGCTTCTTCAGCGGAGGAAACTGCAGCAGCCTGAGCTTTCTCCTGAAGCCCATTATTCTCAAAAAAAATGCCAACTGAATTTTGTACGAGAGTCTCTTTCAGCCATATTTCCAACACAAATCACAACTATAGGCACAGTAAATAAAACCAAAAGAAAGAACACATTTAGACATGTTGTAGCCATGTTGTCGCCATGTTGTCATGTATTATACAGTGGCTGTATAATAGGTAAGTGTGAGCGAAGATCATTTCTTTCATTATGTGGCCAAGTCTCAACCCCTCAGAGCCTGAAAGCTAACCTAAGTGATAACACTTCAAATCACAAACCTTGTCACAGCATCTAATTTCTGGAGCCTGCGGCAGCTCCATGCTCCCTGGAACCATAAGATTATCAGGACACATCAGGGTATGAGCCTGGGATTCAGAGGTTAAGATCAGGTGTTTCCATGATCCTATTACCTTCTCAGCAGACTTTCTTCCAGCACTTTGCACATGCAAAACTCCACTCAAAGGACAAGAACTTTATCAAACTTGAAACTCTGGGGTGAAACCATATGTCCCTGTGTATTTCTCCATGTTGCCTGGTGAACTGGAGACCCTATTTCTGTTGGCATCCCTAAGAGTCACTGTAACATTACACAAAAGAAGGGCACTGTAGGAGTTCAGCCTTCGGGGTCTACAGCATCTGATATCAAAGATAAATGGGGTGACCTACAATTCCATCTTATACAAGGATTTAGCATAAATGATTGAAATAGTCCTTCGCGTTTTGAAATCTATGGCTTTACTATGACTGTTCTTTTTCTCCATAAATGAAGGTGGATTTAAAGACTTCAGGATTCTGATTTTTATTTAACCATCTATAAGTTCTTTCCTGCCACGTCAAAATGCTTTGTGTTGAGTCAGCCCAAATCAGATGTTCAGATGACGTGTTTATTTCCCTGATGTCCATGGGAAAAAATTGCATTAGTTTCAAAGGGTTAAAAAGTCATCTTTAGTCTCTTGGTTTTTCTTCCTGATCAGGTAGCTGATACCAAAAATGTTTTATCACAGTTAGCTGAGAAATAAAAAGAGACTGCTGGCATGCTAGCAGCAAATAAAACAATAACAAACAGAAAGTCTTATTTATAGTTTCCCTTACTGGAAACTGCTAAATGAGCAGTAATTTCTTACACCTTACACAGTAGGTGGGGGGGGAGAGGGGTGGGTTTAAAGCATTTCTGTGTGGAAGGTATCAGGTAAAGGACAGAGCTTCTATATAATTTTAAAAGGCACAAAATTTGAACTCATTTCTGCAGATATACTTAATGCTAGAAAACCTTTTTTTAATTTTCACTTTCATACAGGTAAATATGTTTAGCATGAACTTCAATAGAAGCCCTCTCTAAGGCTAAAAAAAAAATTAAATGTTACAGACATAGAGCCAGTTACCACTGTGCAAAACGTAGTCAGCTAAATGTGGCTAACTTTGCAAAGTCTTTACTGCTCTCCCAAAAGTGAACAGGTCTAAATGCTAAGAAAGGGTGACAACACACCTAAGAGAAAACAACCACAATAACTATTCTATTTCTGTGCATAGATAAACTACTATAAAAACAGGGTTTTTTTTTTTTTTTTTTTTTTTTTTTTGTTGTTGTTTTTTTACTTTCACAAGGCAAAATAACTTGTAGCTGGACCAGAACATTTGTGTGATGTCTGCAATTTATTTGAAAGTTACTTAGGTTATAGTGACACCTTATGGCAGTTTTATTATATTTTACAGAACGATTGGAAAGTTAAGATCTACAGCTTGTTAAAGCCTGTCATTATCAGCAAGGAACTGCTTTGATGTTTTTAGAAAGCATTTACCTATAAATTACTGAAAACCTCAAAATAGTCTGGTTTTCTTTTCACTCTCACTGAGGAAATAGCTTTCTAAAGATGCATAGTCTTTGGAATTGTCTTCTCACCATGTTTAACAGGTTATCTATGCCAGTCAGCACATGCATACGCTCTATTAAACATTACCTATGGCAAATACAGGCTGTTACTGAGCTGATTCACCAAATTGTCATGTAGTTCATTGTGTTCCTCTAATCCCACAGCTAAACTCTTTAAAAGAAAACAGCATGAGAGAAGCTAATGAAAACATTCTCCCCCTTTAAATGTTGTTGAAAACCAAACCTGTAGAATACATAAATACCCAAACCAGATACTAATTACAAAGAAATAGTTGATCAAAATCAGAAACTCATCACATCAATTTAAATGCCATATTAGCTTGAAATAATGACCTAAAGAAGAATTATATTAAAGTGAAGAATTTAAAGAAGGACATTTAACAAAGAGTATTTTATAAATACATCAGTTATTTTCTTGGACCCAGCAATTTCAGCAGTCTGGAACACACGGGTAATCAAAATACATAGTCATTTTATTTTTCCTGATCTTCTTGCCCTGATTTAGTAATATATAATTGTTGTAAGACAAAATTATTTTTAGCAAATCTCCCCAAAATTTATCTGATGGTGTGCTAGGACAGATTGTTTAGACAAAAGTTTGTTGCTCTAATTATAGACGTATCTGATGGTTTCTTCAGCATTTTTGGCTATTTGAACTTACTTGAGGTTATTTCTGTGACTTCAGCAAAGCACTTACAGCTTTGACGACGTAGCTAAGAATCTATTTTATCAGCATGACAGAGGCAGAAGTTTATTTTCTATTTTTATTTATTTGTATTTTTTGAGTTCTTAAGACACTCGATGGAAAGCAAACTCTCTAAAGTTTTACTTAGTTTACTCTTACAGAGACTTACACTAGCATGAAGTAAACACACAAAACAACCCCAGCTTGTGTAGTAACTGACACAAGCAGCTTCCATCACCAAAGCGCTGTGTTCAGGCCAATGATGATAATGCTTTTATTGATGCTGTGAGGAGTTTTGAACGGAGTTTCTCCTTTGATTATCCTTGATTAATTATTGCAGAACAGTGTAAAAAAGTCTTTTGAATGTTCTGCAAAAGATGCACTGTGAGAAATTCCACTCAAAAGGCAAAATAATGATTAATGCACAAGTAAAAAGGCCAGAACAAAAACCTTCAAGAACTGGTAAGTAGATACAGGCAGGACATAAATCTCTAGCATTTCTAATTTTCAAGTTGCTCCACGTCCACAACTGGCTTACTTTGCAGTAAAAAACTGTATTAGAACCATAATAACATAGCTCAAAGATAGACTTCATATGCAGGAGGAAATTAAAAAAAACAAACACTTTTAAGACCTCTACTGTTAAATCTTAAATTGATGTTTAAAGTACACTGTAAATTATTTGAAAGCTATCAAATAACTAGTATTTACTTAGCTGCTCTTGGGTTTGTGCACAGGTAGGATTTTAATTCTGAATTGCAAACTGTATTGCTTTGGGGGGAATGTTTTTACAAAACAGACTGGAATCCCCCTTGTCACACCAAGAGCCAGCCTTCCAATCTACCAAGCAACTGCAGTGGTCTCCAGCTGGTGATGTGAGCACAGTGAGCTTCAGAGATCCAGATCAGAAGTGTACATTTCCACTAGCAATAGGAAAAGAACACCAAGTGAACCATGTCTTTTTGCATAACTCCTGACAAACAGCTTATTTCCTACATCTACCAAGCTGCATTCCTCATGACTGCAAACTTGATAGGGCAACACAGCTCTAATCAATTTTAGATCAGTGTTTATAATCTTAAAGCTCTGGTGTACCACATACACCAAAGGAGGAACTAGAGATACCAAATAAAGGGATGGAGACATAATTAGCTCCCAGTATCAAAGTATTTGACACAAGGAACAATAAACTGCAAAGTTTTCCATCTTTTCCTGTTTGAAGTCATCAGTTACCTGCATTCATGAAAGAAAGTATGAAATTATGAATTCTAAGCCACTGCAAACCAACCCAGAACAACTGGATTTCAGCGCTTAAGACTTTCCTGCTCAAGAAAAAGACAATAGTTATGAACCCCACCAATGCCCAGACCCAGAAACGGAGGGGACAAAGAGAACATTAGCATGTCAAGGACTCTCAAGTCAGAGATCAGGACCATGATTTTCATTGCAGGGTACCATCAAGTACATCACTACTGTACTGAAACCGTACTCTCTCATCTACTACCATGGACCGAAAGCTGGCATATGGGAAGGCTGTCCTCCCTTGAGATACAGACAGGGTAGGAATGGGGATGCTGTCATCCACAGCAAACAAACATGAAGAGGGAATTGGAGCTACTTGCTACCTTTCAACTTCTACCTGATCCACATCTTTCTTCCTTTACTCTTCTCTCTCGTATCAGCTCCAGCCAAGGATGACGTTTCTAAGCATCTGATCTTAGATGTCTCATACTTGATCAATTTATGCCATACACAGATCTGAGCACTGGCTTCCTTCAAAGCACTGGCAAACTTGTGAGCCTGACAAAGCAGCATATTCTGAAAGCCAGGTTCAGAGTAAGGGCTAGTTTCTGGGAAATGAGCGATGAAAACGCAAATTGAGATCACTATGTAGCATCAAAACCCCAGATTCGGGCGTGGGCTTAGTGTATTTTCAGAAGTAAATGCTAACTTTAGAGATATCTAGTCTGTCAGTTTTTCCTAACAACTTTCATTCTTTTGTACAGGAAATATGATCACATTTCAAGGCAACCACTTGTGGACAGCAACCACGATAAGAAATAAACTCAAAATTACATTGTATAAACTATGTTTCAAACAAAATATAAAGTGAAAGTTTTCCACACAAGTTATTTTATAGAAATTGAAAATAAAATTATCATCCAACACCAAAATATGAAAAGTTCATTTATTTCTATAGGCAACCTCATTCACAGTACAAAGTGATATGAATTTCTCAAAACTGTCACTGTACCTTTTACATTTTTTTTTTTAAGTAACTGATCTAAAAGTTGATACAAGAATAAATTTGTTTCTGAAGAGCTGTCCGTTAAGTTGGAGATACACTAATGCCATGCTATGACAGTTCTAATTATGAATCACAGCTGACACTACAGTAACACCACTTTATACATGAGAATTTTCATGTTTTACAATCAAAACATAGAATTGCCACTAGTACAGAGACTGTACAATTAGACAAATAAACAAATATTAAATATTTTGCACAAGGCCTGAGTTCACTATAACACATTTTGATTTACAACTTCATCTCAGAAATCTGTACAGCAGTTAGAACTGTTTCAGAGAACTTAAAGACAATACATCTTCAGGGGCTTGCTTATATGTTCAGTTGATACAGGTGTGAGGCCTGGAAGGCAAGAGGATTTGGTGTATGAATCCAAGGTTTTACTGCCCTGCATACTTTCCTTGTACAGCAGTCAAAACCTAGTGGAAAGATAGGTACGAACCAGGACCTCACTTGAAAAATCAGCTAAATCATCTGAAATTCTCCAGATAGTTTTCCTCACAGCTATTTCAGAATAAAAGTTCACAATGAGTATACAAAATGCAGCATTTCTCTTAACAAAGAACAAAAGGGTCACATATACAACAGGATATTTCTGTATTCCCCTTCTCTACATTTCTTTAATTGGAAATGGCACAAATTAGTGATATCACTTCCCCCATAAAAAACTCATCAATAAACAAAAATCACTGCAGAGTCCAAAAATTTCATCTGTAATGAGAGACCCAGTTTTCATAAACTTACCTTTTAAAAACCGTACTCTTTTGCTCAAGTCATGTAGATGTAGGTGGACTAAACAATATGAATTTATAACACTTAACAGAAGTATCATATAATTTCTTGCCTGTATGGAAGTCTTGTGGGATTTGATTTAAATTTAACTTCTCATTTAATCTTTGCTCTCATGCTGAAATTGATCTTAAAAATCTGTAATCTTGCAGTCCAAATACACACCTACCTACCTATAGACATATAGACAACAGGGATCACAGTAAAAAGAAGATAACTTTTTTTTCTAACTTTAGGAGGCCACTAGGATATTTCTGGAAGTTCCAAATCAACCTGAAAGAGATATTGCTAACAAAGCTTTACAGGAAAGAAATGTTTTAAATAATAAGGCTCGAAACATTGCACACCCATGCATTCAAAAATTCAGCATTCTACTTGGGAGTACTCAACATCTGGGCAGACCTCTAAGGACAACTTCCCTAAGCCATTTCTAATTCACAGCACTACTGAGAGAGGCAGACATACAATCTTCATTAAAACAAACTAGGACACTCTACCCATGTTCCCAGTAAAATTTCTCTTCATCTCCCAGATAGGTGGTGGACTCCATTACCTTTCAAAAGACTGGTACTGCCGTCCTCTTTACATATGCAGGTTCCACAGGCTGTTTGCTGCCTGATCCATACCACTTGTACAAAAAGAAACAGAAAACCTGCTCCTTCCTCCATCCTTGAAATGACACTCACAGCATTTCACTCCCATTTCTCTCCTCTTGAGAAAGGCAGGCCTACAGGCTTTTAAGCTGCTCAGTAAGTCAATAGTTTCAAGGTTCCTCTCCAACAGCCCCAGCAGAACAGGTTTTTGAAGCCTCTTCAGTACAATCCTTCCATCTACAGGATTAGTTTTCTAAGACTGGGTTTTCACAGAATGCTTCAGAGACTTTTAAACTTAAAAAAATACAAAAACATTGAGCTAACAATTCTAATACGGAAAAGACTGTCTTGCTTGGTACAAAAGTATTCATTTAGCATACAACAGAACAGCCAAAGCACCATTAATGCTTATGCTTAAAATGTGCAGATATTTCCACTTTTCTTTGCATTTCTCCTTTTGTAGTAAATAGATAAATCAATTAAAGAACAGGAACTTACTTCCCTCTCCTCTTTGCTCCTCCTTTACAAATGAGCAGAAAGTGAACCAGGTGAGCTGGACAGGCACAGTGGATGCGCAGGGTAAAGGGCTGTAGTATGATGATATAACCTGCCACGTTTCCATATATTATTATTCCTTTAAATTAGGTTGAATATACAGTGCAGAAATTTTATGTAACTTAAATTTGTCAAAGCATTATAATAAATATGCATATCAGCTTACTATTTCTGTAACACAATTTGCAATTTCTTCATCAGATACCATTTCAAACTTCTTTTTTAAAAAAATAAGGTTAGATAGTCCCCTCTATTTCAGGCCAGACTAGATGTAACTGCTTTCCATCCAAGTCCAGAAATAGAAGGCCCCTGGAAGGCCCACGATTTATAACATAGTCCCTTCCTCCTACTCTTATCCAAACAATGAACTGGATCTGAAGTACGGCTGTTGCTTTCAGACAGCGGTGTTCACTTTGGCCACAACATGAGTCTTTCAGCTTCAGAGCCACAGAATGATGACGTGCAAGGGGAAAGATGATCTGGACAAGGCTTCCTAGAGAAAAGCTATTGTAGCAGGCGCTAAGTGGCATACGGCCTTGGTGACTTACTTCTTGCAACTGCTCTTCTCTCTAAGTTAAGCAGAAATAATTGGAGAAGTTCACAAATATATAGCTTCCTGACACACTAAATAGGAAGTACTTGCATGGAAGAGGGATGCGACCCTCTGATTTTAACTGAAATTACTTTTCCATTTGTATTTTTAAATAACTGAAAAAAAAAAACTGCTATTGTTTTCATAAGCTCCCTTTTCAGTTTTTTTTTTTTGTAGCTATTCTTCTACTCTGGTCATTCTGAAAATTGTGACAGAAATCAAAATTATGTTCTGAAATACAAAAGAGAAAACATTTCATATTACTTGAGCAAGATAAAAATATTATTCCAACACATTAGCACTGCATGGAAGAATTTCTCTTACTTTTAACTTGTACATTTTTTTGGCTTTCTTACAAAATACTTTATATTCTCCAACAGCCCATGCCAAAAGTACATGCCCCAAACCCCAGAGTTTCAGAGTCTAGTATACAAAATTTTATCACAATCTGATCAAATTTTTTCAGTTAACTTTCCCTCCATAGCTACTTTCCCTCCACCATAACTTAAACCTAAATCCAGTTCTGAATGCTTCTCACAAAAGAAGGATCAGGTACTGAAAACCCAAGTCACGACACTGATGTGTAAGACTGCCTTTACCATAGATATGGTAATGTAATATACTGTAGAGTCCAGAGAGATGTTATTTTTAATATAACCTTATTTTCTCAATAATTTAGAGGAATACAGATTCAAGTAATTCTTCAAAGTCTTGCCTTAAGTTACCCTAACAAAATGTAGGTTTCTAAAGTTGACATAAAAGACGACATTAGTGTGATTGAGAGTATAGAGTACTAGTGACTGTAAATGAACTTAAATAGTTTAACAGTTCTAGTATCGTAGTTAAGTTTACACAGATATTTTAACATAACCTACGATGTTTACCATGAATATTAACAGCACATAAGCATCACAATGTGTTAGGCATTGTTTTCTAAACCACAATTTCACTGGTCCCAGGTATTTTAAAATAATAGGACTAAGGCAGCAGCTATAATACATAAACAATTCTTTAAGAAATATGCTTAATGCTATTACCGCTTAGAACTGTGGAAATATACCAAAATACAAGTCACATTTACAGCATAAGGCCCTTTGGTTTCTTAAGCAGCAAATGAAAGAACGATTTCTTCAGTGAAAGGCTTTGAAAAATAAAGCATGTAGGCTTTCCATAAAAAAAGGTAACTAGTTCTTTCCTTCTCAAAATAGCCAGCTAGGGTCTCCGAAATATTACATAAGAAAGTTCCTGAAATTCCTAGGAAAGCAGAAATTAAAACCCAACAGTAGTATCTGACAGAGCAGAGATTCTATCATGGGCAAGCTGAACATCAGCCTTCTGGGAAGTAGAAGAAACTACTGCTTCATTTTCTGGAGAACTTTATTAAATTTGGAATAATACAATAAAAGGGATCTGAAATACCTGTGTATTTACCATATATTCTAGAGCTTACAAATCTGTATTTGAGAACTCACTTCATAGTCATCTATCCTTCATAAGGACTTAAATTAAAACAAAATTAAAATATAATAGTTTATTCTAGTCAAGGCAATTTATGGCAGTCTGCTTTTTCACAAAACCATGTGAAACTTCTACCAGGCAGCCCTTTCTCGTCTTCCCAACAGAGCCCAAAACAATTAATCCAAGATATTTCTGTGTAACCAAACCAACTGTAAGAAGCTGGGGCAGTCAACACTTGAATTTTACAGACATTTTTTTTCTGGGAGGTTCCATAATAAGTCATATTCTTCTTTTTCACACCAGTTGGAAGCAGTATCAAGGTAACCAAAACACTGAAATGTATAGTAAACACGACCAAGTCACCACATGCATTTTAAAATCCCACTTAAGTGGTATGTGGCTTTTGCTGTGGGTTTGGTAACAAGGATCTGACATTGTAAAACAGGTTGTCAATTGGAGCAAAGTTCTTCCTCTATTCCAAACTTGGACAAAATTTTATAACCACTCAATCTTGCAGTTTACTACCTCACCAATCATCTCATAAGAGAAGAAAGGCAAAATATTTTTTCTTAGCCTCTTTCACAGTTATCAGTTAGAGATATTACTATATAGCATGGCTAACAAAGCATTCTGAGGTAACATAAGAATGTACTTTCTGCAAACTGTCATAATAGCGCATAATGACAGTGTGAAATTCAGGTGACAACTTATCAAAAAAAAAGTTGAATTTAGCAGACACCAAAAAAAACTGATCCACAGGACAGGATAGCACTAAGTTGTATTTGCTAGTGTTATTACCCCCTAAGCACTTCTGTTTAAGAAACACAGTTTTGTATAAATCCAGGAGTTGATTAAATACACTTCTAAATATATTTGAAATTTTAGCTCCTTCTTTTTCAATTCAATACATGCATCCTACCTTCAGTGCTCTGAAGTTGGGTAAAGAGATGGGAAATCTTTAGTACATAAGATGGCTGTGCACTTACGCAATTCCACTGCATTACCAGGTGAATGCAAGAATTAGTCTTTTTTCCAGTGCAGAATTCTTTACTTTGGTGGGTGGAAAGTTTCCCCAAGCCATGCTTTTACTAATCAAAAAAGATGTTAATCAGCTTACCCATGATTCAAATTTTATCAATCTTTGAAAGAAGAAAACAAAACATTTTACCCAAAAAGATCTTTTAAGTCATTGCTAGCTGAGCTGCTGTTTGTCATCGTGTTTGCTGGTTGTGCAAAGTTCTGAGGAGCAAAGAAAGGATTACCCTGTATACCAAAGCCAGGCTGTCCTATCATGTTCATCTGAGGTCCCATGACTGAACTGCTCACACTTGGGGACCCTTGTGGGGGTACAAACTGATTAACCCACTGGTTTGACTTCTGTTGAGCCAACTGTTTCATGCTAACTTTGGGTTTTTGAGGACCAAAAAGGTTATCTAAAGCAGACATATCTGGGGGTCTGTTTTGTTGTGTCAGTGGAGAGATTGCAGATGCAGCACTCATAGGACTGTAATTTGGCATATTGGCAGTTGGTACAATGTTCATCTTGGTTGTTCCTGTTGCACTTGGACCACTGAAGAAATTCTGAGTAGTGGGACCACTTCCCATACTGAATCCAGCAGTCTGAAAACCCATAGTAGTATTCAGTCCATTTGTTGTTACATTTCTCTTTGTGCTGTCAGCAGGTGATGAAAATCCCATTCCAACACCCATAGAAGGGACAGACGAGAAGCTGTTTGAAGATGCCACTATAGCTTTGTTGATGGAATGGCTAGTCAAAGATGACATATTATCTATCAGTGTATCTGTCAAGTCTTTTGTCTGCAAAATATATAAAATGTAGTTAATATATAAAATGTAGTTAAATGCTTTTCCTGTATATGCACACTAGTAACAGTAGTTATCACTGCTCCCGCGGAAGTGGCATTCATTTTTCAGAAACTCTAATTTATTGCATGGAATTGGGCATCAGATGTAATTATGTATAAGTGGAATTAGGTTATTCTCATTCTTTGCTACTTGGAACTAATCGTTTTGCAGTTTTTCTTTCACAACGAAGACTTTACATCAAGTACTACTTGGTATATACCAAGCACAATCTGCTTGCAAGCCCCCCATTCCTAACTCCAAGAGCTTTATGTATTTAGATAAGAAAAAAATTGCTCTGAAGACTTTTTATTTTTTTTTTCTTTCCCCTATATGCTTTTCCCATATCTAAACAATGGTCTTCAATGCCTTTAGAAACTCTACAATTTTAGAAGTGGGAAATATTGCTAATGATACAAATGGAAGGGAGGTCAAAATTTAGTTTTTCTCAACTGTACCATTGTAGCACCAGTTGGAACAAAGGTGATTCACAGGACAAAAATGCTAAATACACACAGTAGTTGAAAGAAAAAAGCATCACGGCTCCAATGGAAACAGTACAATACTTTGCTGTATCTCACCTGCTTCACTGAAGGTGTTATTGCAGTTGCTTGTGGCTTAAGAGGTGGTTGGCTTTTCAGTTTCTGTGCCTGTTCTTGTTCTTTAGCTAACTTTTGCTTCTCTTCAAGTGTAAGTGATGCCTTGAAAAGGGAAAGTACTAACACTAAGTTGGACAGTATGGTTATTTATTGTTATTTTTATTTTATAAATAGCACTGTCAATTCAACAATATGTGGTAGAACAGAAAATACTACTTATATAAAACAAAGTGGATAAGCACAAAATCTCTTACTATAGATTGCTAAAAAGTACTTAAATAAATACAATATTAAAAGCACCATAATGAGAAATTCTGGGCAGATCTGAAATAAAAAGGTATCGCAACAAAATCATTTTAGCTTTGACTTCTTAATATTGGGCATAAGATAAAGTCTTCCCAGTTTTTGAGTTCACGTAAGTATCTGCTGGTATTTGATACAGAACTACAACCAACAGTGGAATTGAAAGGGAATTTTATTTTAAGATTGCTTAGGAAGCCTTTCAGGATTTTAACTCTTCTTAATGAAGGATAAAATCATAAAAATCACACAATGGTTGAGGTTGGAAAGGACCTTTAGAGGTCATCTGGTCCAACCACCCTGCTCAAACAGGGATAATCCCCCTCCACCTAAAATTAGGGAAAGGCTTCAGATAATTAGAAATAGAAATGATAAAACGTATATAATCTGGGAAGGCATTTAAATAGTTAATAGCCATAAAAATAATTTTATTAATTTTATAATTGAGTATTAACTGCAAGCATAAGCTATGTCATGCTTTTTCTTTGTTTCCTGTACCGAACCATAATTTAACATATCCTAAACATAACATTAACAATCCTTAACATATTGACTGTTCTTTTTCACATAACTTTGAATTTCTGCACTAGAAGTTAGTGTTGGTTACTACATGAAAATCTATTTTTGATCCTCATCTCCATTTGTGATTTTATAAAAAAAAGTTGCCTGATCTACTGAAGCTTTAGTTTTACTAATATCTGTAAGGAGGAAGAAAGTGATGAAAAATTTATAATCCTAATTTGCCTACTTTGTGCAGAGCTATTTTTAAGGAAAGGCTTTCACAGAAATTCAAGGATGTGATTTGAACATTTTTCAGTACACTTTCACATCTGAGTAGGCATTGCAATGTATAATACAGGAACAGTTTTTCTTTTAAAGCTTTAAATATGGTAAATATTTACACATACTCATTTTATGCAACCATACCAAACTTGTAGTAGACAGACACATATAAGAAAATTCCAGAACAAAGAAAAGAAACCCATACCTTTTTCTGTTTTGATGATAACTCATTGTCTTTATTGTCAGGCCCACTAGTTAGAAGGTCCGTTCCAGTATTATTGAATACCTTGTCAATCTATTTAAGATCACACAAACAAAATTATGTGAAATGCTAAAATTTAAGATAATGTAAATATTGACTTATTTTAAATTTTAAATTTCTATATTTAAGTAATGCAATGAAATACTGACTCTTACCTGATTACTTGCACTACTAGATCTTGCCTCTTCGGACACATTCATTTGATTAGCTATATCCAAAGATCTATACAATATTATAAAAAGATAGCTTTACAGTCACATCCACAACACTAATTCAGCAGCATAGAAAATTCTTCTGCATTTAAATAACATGTAAAAAGTGCTACAACAGCACTGCCATATTTAGAATGCTTACAAAAGACTGGAAAATTATAATATTCTAATCTGTAAAGGTTTCCTAACAATCATTTCACGTGGTTTTTAGTTCCTCCCTTTGAATGAGGTGACACAGACTTTGGGTAGCTCAAGTTAATTTGACTCAGAAACTTCAAGAGTTCAAAAATATTTAAATACTGCTGCCTTCTACCACTGCCACTATGTTTATGTTTCTCCAGCGGGCTTGTGTTCTCAACAACTACAGAAATGCAACTATTCTTGGCATATACATGTAAGGCACAACTGTACTACTGGAGCTGAGTATGAACTATAATAAACTGTGACTGAACAACATAAGGGTAAAGGATTTTACTTTATAAAACCACTTATATCAAAATAACACTATCATTCTAGGACTAATACATCTTTGCTAACAATTGCGCTTATTTGAGGTAATTCTCAACCACTGAACTGAGAATTACCTAGATTTTATTGGTATGGCTAGTTTTCTCATATTTGCTAAAAAAGAAATTTCTGCTTACTTAGTTCATCTCTAATACACATGCACTTACTTCTGTTGCTCTTGCATGACATGAAGTTGCTCAAGTTTTGTTTTATGCTCTGCTTCCAATCTATTAAGCATATCTCTTATAACACAAATAAAAGAATTGAACTGTAAAAGAAACATACAAGAAGTTTGGATTTTGCCGTGACAGAATTCAGACGTGTAACTTAAAAGGCAGTATCTCATAAAACTTACAGTATATGATGTGAGATAAACTACAGGCTTTTAAATTATTTATAACCCAGTTTCAATACGTTGTGATAGATACTCAACTACAAGTGGAGTGTATACTGAAACAGTGAAAACAATATACTACTGAAAAAAAACAGAAGTGAGATAACTCAGACAAAAAGCACAGCTGAATGCTACCAGATACGTTTCCCCTCCCCCAGAAAAATCCTATTAGGTATTCCATTTCGTAATTATTTCATAGGAACACTGCTAAACCTTTACATTATCTGCAACATTTACATACAAAACTAAATGAAGAAACATTAAGATTGCACTTTAACTTTTAATCTGAATTATAATTATGCTAGTTGTTAACTGCTTTTGCAGGATATTTGGAAGGTGACAGCGTTCACTTTGAAGTGTTATACTAGATCAGTTATCTCCACTGAGAAAATAAAGTTAAGCATGCAAATACAGTAATATTGGAAGCATTTATTACTTTTTTTTTTTTTAAAAAAGAGACAAACAGCAATTTTTTTTTTCCCTGTGACAACAGTTTAAATATATTCTCTGCAAATTTATCAAGTAAAAGCATGCAGAACATTTTTGTTCCTACCTGATTGAGATTAAGATTGTTCTCAATACTAAGAGGAATCAGATGGGGCAATACTTTTCCTGCAAGTTGTTCTTTGGTAATTCCCAACTTCTTATGAGTAAATGTGCATTTGTAAATACCTGACATACAATATCAAAATAGCAAAATTGTTAAGTTTAGAAAATAAAGTGAACAAACTCCAAGTTGCGCTCTCTGTATATTGATCACCTGAGTGAGTACATATTGTTTCTTTGAAAATAAGAAGCAAGTACTCATCCACAATATAAACACATTACAGCAACATGTTTTGCTAACATTCAGAACAAGAGAACACCCAAAGTAATACTTGGCAGCTATGAAACCTGGTATTACTAATCAATGTATTGTTCAGGTCAATTATCTAAGAATACGTACCTTTGAAGAGATCACCATGAGCAAATGAGTTACCACTAACTGACAAATTGCCAAAAGAAACTAACCTGCATTAACTAAGTGTTCTTGCCTAACAGGACAAGTGACTAGGAGTAATTATTATGGTGCTGTAACTAACACTGATTGCATTTTACAAAGACTCTTCTTACCTAGAAGTTTGGGTCTGTGTTATACATAGGATCAGAAATCATGGGACATATTTTATTTGTTGTGAAATCACTGAAAAAGAAACAGTGACAGGCACAAGGGATACAGCGTTAAGCATACCAGTTCTATACAGCTCCTGAGAGAAGGATTCCTGTGTGCTTAAATAGTTCATTTCTGGTGGCAAACACTGAACATACTGGCACAGAAAGTGCTTCATCTGCTATGGTTTGTATTAGAACAGAGTGGTTAGCTGGCTAAAGGGGATACCACACACAAGATGCAAAGCATTATTATTCCAAAAAAAAAAAAAGGGGGGAACCCTAGTATAATGAATTGATTTCAACCCATCATTTCCAAACGGCGGTTCGCTTATCCACTGTATCCAAGTAGAATTCCAGAATAATACAACTGAGGTAAAAGATACACTTTCCCTCATTCTTAGATAGCAAATGCAAGCCAAAGAATCACGGATTAAGGAAGAGAGGGCAGCTAAAATTACTACAGATAGATGCCCTCTTGCTGATTTTGAGCATGTTAAAATAGTTTTGCCATCACATATTTGTTACTCTGATGTTACAGCTTAACGAGGATTGCTGTGTGTATGATTCAACTGTTGCAAATGGTCTTCTGTCTACCACTTTGCTAACAGTAAGATAAATGGTCACTGTCCTCCACACCTGGCCACACAGTCACCTCTTTCTTGGCGGTGACTCTGGTCAACTGGTCTCCGCAAGCCCATTCAGGCTGTTAAAAATCACACAACCTAAGTTAGCCAAGCACCAGAAAAGCACAAGTGGGAGTGAGGTCTCCCCCTCTAGAAGTAATAAGCCATGCCAGGTTTTGTTAGCAGTTTTGTGAAACCTCACCCAGACTACATTCCATTTCAGTGCAAAGGCACTGTATGTTTGCTTAAAACTCCAACAAAATAAGTCTAACAAAACCGGCAGTGAAGAGCAATACATTTGTACAGACAATGATTTATAGCACCTGACACACGAGAGTGGTAAGAAAAGCCAATAATTACACCTTAAAAGCTCCAGCAAGGTGCTCAGCATCCGAAGAAGGAAAAGATTATCTACTCTTCTCAAGAAAAGAAGCTCTGTCACTGTGTGGGCCATGAAAGTGTCACAGCTTAAGAACTGCAAAGAACACTCATAACTACGTTGGGCCTTGAAGTCTACAAATATATATACTAGTGATCAGAAGTACCAACAATACATAAAGTAACTGAACTGAGACATACTTAAGAAACAGAAACAAATAGTTTTTCATAGACGTTTTTAGCAACACATTATGTAAAGATCATCATGATTACAAAGAATCTCTGAAATTTACAACATCAAAAGCATAAAAGAGAAAGTTGAAAATATTAATTACCTAGAATTCCCATTAGCACTGCAGGTTCCTTGGATGGAATTTGTTGTAGAAAAGGTAGAATATCATCAAGCACAAACCATTTATCTAAGTACTCCAAAATCTTTCCTAGGCAGACTAGTGAGTTTACCCGGACCTATGAAGTATGGTAACAAGATTTTAAACAAAAATCTTAACTGTATTTTGCCTAAGAACACACAAAACTCAGAAGAAAGGCATTTCTGAAACTACAACCTTCAGATCTGAAATTTCAAGACAATTTAAAGCAAACTTTTGTGTTATGAAAGGAAAATATACAATTGCATATTGCTCACAAAAAATTTAGCTTTTCTACAAGAGAAACACTTAACATATAATACTCTGGAACACACTTTACCAATAGTTACAGTATTGTTAACAGCTGGCAATTGCCAACAACACTTTAAAAATTGTTAAAGTAAACAAAGAAGTAAACTATTTTGAAAAAAGTAAAAAAATCAAAGAAGAAATTTGGGCACATTGATGATCTTTCCTTTGAAAACACAACAGCAGTAAGAAACAATGGAATTAACACTAACAACATTTTCTGAGGACTAAGAAATAGATAAAATTATTAGAATACTTACAGCAAGAGAAGAAGTTTGCAAACATGCATTTTTAATTCTTGGAATTAATGAATTTTTCATTGATGGATAATCTATTAAATTGGCAAACGTGGGAATTATGTTTAGGCAAAGCTCCTATAAAAAATATTTCACATAAGTTTAAAGAGAAAGAAGCCTGTTTATTATAAAATTAGTACTAATATTACTCAAGGTCAAAATTAGTTTAAAATGTCTTCTCAAGCTTTCCTTTTAAGGAAATATTCATCATGTTCAGCTAAGCAGACTCACTTAAAAATACCTAGAATGATAAAACAATGACACACAGATAGAACTTGGAAAATGTATTTTGAAAGAGTATTCATAAATTTATAATAAAATACACAGATAACAAGAATATCTTGCATTTTCACAAAGCACCTTTACAAAAACCACAACTTATATTACGAGGGTCATCAAAATGTAATGTTTTTCTACAAACGTCAAGCAAATTTGAGCGCTATCAATAATGCTCTGCAGCAGTATGATAGCAGATTGAATTATAAAAGAGCATATTTAACATACTTAAGAAACAAAAAAAAAATTACCCAGTTTCAGCCCAATCTCAAAAAATAAGAGACACAGCAATACTAGGTATAGGTTGCAAGTAAATACCTGAATAACTGAACTGCTACTGCAGAAAAATCTCAAGCCAAGTATGTAGAAACAAAAACTTCTCTCCATAATACTGCAAAGGCTTTGCAAGGGTAAGAGTCACATCTGTTTATCCAAATCCTTCTTTAATTAATATTGTGTTTATCTCCCCCCTCCCACTCCTGAATACCTTTGGCTAAATGGAAGTTAATTCCAGTGGAAGTTAATCCACTTCTAGTGGAAAATTCCATTTTCAAAAACAACAAAAAACACCTTAGAAGTGTATAGAAAACAAAGAGAAATTAAAATACAGATATGTAAAAATGTCACCGGAAGTTAGTTGTACTAACATGATTTTACAGCAAAGCAGATCTTCCACGTTAACTGTCAACACAGATGTTCATATCAGCGGGACCTCAGCGTAAGGCACCTATCTCTAACTGGTAAGAGCATGCATGCATGCACAGTTTCTGCAGCACAGGTAATGTGTCATAAAGGTTCATCCTACTTTTTGCTATGGTACCTAGTTAGAATCCAGGATAAGAGCATTAGAACAACAGTTAAGTGGTTACTCCATGTGAAATCAGGCAGTTTTAAATAAAGGTGGCAATTGCTATACCTGGATCTGAATTGAAGGTGCTTCCAAGGCTCTATAAACCATTGGTAGAACACTGTTCTTTATTTCATCCGGTGGAGTTTTGGTTAGGAGCAAGTCCATTTTTTGCAGGAAGATCAGTAAGATCTATGAAAAGAAGGACAGTTCAGAAGCCAAAAGTTTTAACTCCAGAAATGTATACTTACAATTTAAAGTATATTGCATCTATCATTAAATGTTCAGAAGTTTTCTTGTAACTCAGTAAATGGTATCACTTACCATGTTGCTTGCCTGAAGGCATGGAAAACAAAAAACACTTTGACATATTATTGCATTTTAAGAACAGCAAATATAAATCAAACAAAATGTCTTCTAGACATATTTCTGAAATAAGTAGCCATAATGACTGAGGAGGGCGTTCTTGTTTCTATTTACAACATGGTCTTTTGTTAAAATCAACCCACAGAAATTCTTTACACACATCACTACTGAAAAATCTAAAGACCCCCAAAAACATGGATCAAATGCTGTCTTCAAAGCATCTAATCACAACTCCACCTGTAAAAGCCGCATTCCATGTGAATCTGAAATCAAAACTGGGAACAGATGAAATGAATATTACAGCTACCACATGGACATAAAATAGCTTTATTCCATTTCATGTTGGTATTGTATATCATAAAATGGAAAAAAAAATAAAGCAGAAAAAAACTCACATCTAGCTTGACTAAAAAGCAAAACAAGAATGGCACATTTGCAAAGTGGGATTCATCTTGCTTAGGCTTAGCCATCCAAAAGTTAGCTGCTAGTCTTATTCATCCAGACTTGGTCTCCAATACAGAGAGCTTTGCAACTCATTTCAAGGTAACCATCTGAAATAGGTGAGACAACCTTCTACTGCTGACTGACTTTCCACTGATATCTAGGCTCCTTATAGAAAGTGGGTTGTAGTGGATGGATGAAGTGTGGTAGGTGGTATTACGTTCATAATAAAAAGCCAGCTATTTCACAGGAGAAAGTGATTTCAATTTTTAAGTCTAAAAATATGTAGCTATCAGTGTTTGAAGGTCAAATAAACAGAAGCATCAGAGTAAAAATACAAGTGTACTAGGATGTTAATTTATAGCACTCCAGTTATTCCACACTAACTCCAAGAGCGTGATATGAACAAACAGTTTAATTAATTATTCAATGTTAATACTATAAATTCCATCATATGAAGACACTGTGAACACTGGATAACAATTTCTTCATACTGAAATGCAGTAGCCTCCCAAGATACATTTGCTTCAAACTCAAGTGTCCTACAAAAGCCAAGCAACAAGCTTCGAACAGATCTAAAACATCCTGAGAGGGTGTTTGGAAGAAACACTTACAGACCCTCCCCATTAGTTTAAAAAAAACGGAAAACAACAACACAGGAACTCTAAGTTTGTGCCTTGCACAGACATGATGTTGCCAATCAGACCTGGAATTCTGTTCTCTGGGACCACAAACTTTTTTTTTTTTCCCCAAATTCATGGTATATTGACTTTGAAAACCTGTCCTAGACGTCTTAGAAAAACTCTCTCAAACTTTAAAGTCCATAGAAATAAAAGTGAAATGAGTCATCTAGTACATAGCGCACACTAAAAATATCAATATATAAATATAAAACCCATTGTGCTCCAGATATAACCTTGAGACAAACTTTTTGCAGAGAGGATGCCTCACATATCTGACGTTAAAGGTAGAAAAACACAATGTAATCTTTTAGGATGAAACAGTAGAAATGAAACATTTATTGGCTTCCTGTCAATTAGACATTTAGCTTTTTCAAGACAAAACGAAAAACCACAATGTACCAAACAAAAAGAACACTAAGAAATTCTAATTTTCTGAGCTATTCTGAGGTAATACAGCTGTACCCTTTCTCCCCTCCCCAGAATAATGGGAGTTCTCTGATGTGGTTTTCACAGAAATAAAACATCTACTTGTTCATTCCTATGTTTAAAGCCTTCTAGTGCTTTGCAAAGAAATAACAGCAGCCAGCATTAAAGCAAGGTGAGCTAGAAGGAATGCATAGCTACCTCTTATCTGTTGAGGTGTGATGCCTAACATAGCAACAAAATTCTCAAAAATTGTCATACATAGAGTTGAAAAAAGGATACAAATCTTTTGCTCCTTTACAGTAATTATAACTTACTACTTTTATGCATATAAACAACAATTAAAAAACATATTTTACTTGCACTGTCTCAGTACATTTGTCGAGTAAGATGGAAAAAGTTTGCAAATCTGTGCACAGCCCCCAAATAAATGATTTTATTATCATAAGTAAACAGCACTTTTAAGAGAGTTTAAGAGAGCGTCAAAGTTTGAACTTTTCCACTCCAAGATTCCAGTGTTACTGATCCAGACACGAGCAAAAAAAACATAGGTTCAGTTACCAGTTGAATATGTGCAAATATTGTACTGTACAACCCAGCGGAGATCAGCCATAATAGTGATATAATGATTTAAAATATACCTTCTACAACCAACTGAAGGTAAGAGTTGAGTAGAAAATTGAATGTTTCCTTTATACTAATCTAATCTAATGTATAAATGCAAATATACCTTCAGAAAACCCAAATAAAAAGGCAGGAACAGAGGTAAATTTTCTGAAAAAATCTGTTTTGTATGAATCAAGACTGACTGTCTGGACAATTACAGAGCAGGTTGGGCAACCTGTGTGAAGGTAAGAGAAGAGAACTAGAACAGTCATTTTTCAGAGAAGAAGCACTGAAGAGAAAATCTGTAATCTGAACCGTAATCGAAACAACTGTAACATACCTGGATTGGTTCTTGCTGCTTAAAAACAGGACCAAGATCAGGCAGAATGAGCCTGATATATTCCTCTTTGGTGCATTCCTCAGCAATTAGTAGAACATTGGGTAAAACAAAGGGTACCATATCAGGATTCACAAACTCAGAGGTCAAGCAAGGCAAAATTCGCTGAATTATAACACGCTGAGAGACAAAAACAATCATACATCAAGTTATAACATGCTGCTATTGTGCCATTTCAACAGCTTTTGTATTAACCTGATATTAATCCCCGCCCCCCACTCCCAAAAAGACAACTTTCAATTTTGAAAATATTTTCACAGTATAGTTAAGCTAATTTAAACTGTGCTACTTTGGTTACTTTTCTGTTTGCACTCAAGACACAATTGGAGACTACAACCTATGAAGGACAATAAAAAGCTATTAAACGTACAGATAACAGGACTTTAAATCACTTATATGAATTATGAAAACTCATTCTACATACTTGGTTTAGAAAAAAAAATAACTTTTACCACCAGAAAATTTATATATCAGTTTTTCACTACCCTATTACTCACTTTTTTCGGAACATACGAAGCTACTATACTGCCCCATAGACTCCAAGTACATTCCCACTACAAGTAGGATTCAGCTGACAAAATACAGACAATTACAATGTGGAGGTCTACTGCAGAGTTAGGCAAACTTAAATGCTTTTAAAATCAATAAAGAGAAATACACAGCTCAAGGGCACAGACCCTCTCCATAATTTGTTTTTAAGACAGAAAAAAAGTGAATGCACTAAAGACAATGTGGTTATCCTATCTATGCCCTATCTATGCCCAAATTCAAAACGTCAACAATTTTTGATCAAAGGGAAAAGCTAAATTAAAAAGAAGATAGCGTTAAATATGAAGTCTGAATTTTGCACTGTGTAGTTCAAAATTGAATTCAATTAAAAATAAAGAAATGTAACATGATGGTTGAGAAGTTCAGCTATTCTATTATGTATTAAACTACTTTTCCATCATTTATGCATTATGTCTTACATAAATTTAAGAATACCACAAAAAGAAAAGGAGTCAGTCTAGACAGTGTCTAGCACTACAGAGGAGAAAAGTGGAATGACAGACCCTTTGAGGTTTCTGGGTACTGGTAGTACAGCAAAGCATTTAGTCTGTTGAGGGAAGGAAGCTTTACATCCTTCAACATTAAAGTGCCACAAAGACACTGAAGCAATCCTAGATACAAATTGGGAGAAAACGTGGCAAGATAACTTCAAATAGCTATGACAGCATCCGGAAACAAAGGGAAAGCCTTATAACTGGGAAGAAGATAATGTCCTTTCAAAGTGGAATGAACTACAACACGACATGCAACCAATGATTCCTTACACATGCTATAGCACAATTTGCCGTTTCCCGTTCCCAAATTTATTGATAGTTGAGAAGAATTTCCACAAATTATTTTCCAATCTCCTTCCAATTCTGACAACCTCATGGCAGTCCATTATGGTACAACACTATGTATTTTTAAACTATTTTAAGAAATCATACAGACATACCTTAGGCAGCTTTGGCAGAACCTTTGGTAGCCCTTTAAAAAACTGTGATTTCTGAAGGTTATCCCTTTGAAATAACGAATCAAAATACTGAAGTGTCACTGCTCCTACGTCATCAAAGAATGGTATCTAAAAATAAGAGAACAAGTTTATGATCTGGAGGGATACAATATTGACAATACTACAAAGATTCCATACACAATCATATTTTTACCTTCTCAATGCATCACAGTAAACCTTTACAACAAAGTAGCTGCAATTAATGATTAGAAAAGTAAGTTTTTACATACTAAGTACTGTAACATTCACAGATAAAGGTTAAGACAATTTTCCTAGCATTTTAAAGTACACAATAATGCACATCATGTTTATATAAATTAACTTCGTATATGAAATAATAATTTGTCTACAAAAAAGGAAAATAAACTTTAATACTAACAGAACATCATTCATGAAAGACTGATGCAAATGCACAATGTGGACAGGATTTATTTATTTTTGTTAAATCTAAAATTCATCCCTGAATATTCAGCTTTTGGTTGGCAGCTGAATGAAAAGAATAGAAGGGTGTCTATCCCAGACCTACACAAACTGGAATGGGATGTTCTGCATTTGAAAACTTGCATGGTTAAGAGTCCTCCTTTCCGCTAGTTCTGTTTCAGGGCGGGATATATCAAACTTCATGGTCTTGTCATGCTTAGAGAATGTCTCTCAGACCATTTAGACAACTGTTTTCACTTGAAAAATTTATGCAAATTGAAAGGATATAAAATCATATAAAGAATTTCTGCCATCAGGCAGAAAGAGAAGCTCATAGGAGTAGAGCAATAAAGAAAAAAATAAATCTGCATAGAATTCAAGCTAGTCTTAGCTTGAAGCGTAGACTTAAATTCTATATTCTAAATCACATACCAAAAGGAGTCTTAAGTACAGGATCATGGCACTGTGCACAGGTTACCTTAACCTCATTTAAAATAGCAAGGCCCATGTAAAGCTCCACATTAGCTTTAGGAAGACCTTAAAGCAGCCTTCCAGTACCTAAAGGGGGCCTACAAGAAAGATGGAGAGGGGCTTTTTGCAAGGGCATGTAGGGATAGGACCATGGGTAATGGCTTTAAACTGAAAAAGGTAGATTTAGATTAGATAATAGGAAGAAATTCTTCACTATGAGGGTGGTGAGGCGCTGGCATAGGTTGCCCAGAGAAGCTGTGGATGGCCCATCCCTGGAAGTGTTCAAGGCCAGCTCAGATGGGGCTTTGGGCAACCTGATCAAGTGGAATGTGTCCCTGCTCATGGCTGGGGGGTTGGAACTACATGATAATACACAAAAATCATAAGCCAAAAGTTAATCCTGAAATTCACTGCTCTTTGTCACTTCATGGCTTTAAAATCCTTCCAGTACATTTTTAAAGACTGAATTTAATAAAATGTATCATAGAAAATACTGTATTGGAAAGTAACAAAATACTGTTGTACTGAATGATTATTTTAAACTCTGTTTCAGCATACACTTCTTTCATACTAACAAAGGTTAGAGTAAGGACAACTTTAGGTACCAGCTAACACTACTATTTCCCAAGTAATTCAAAAACATTTAACATTTCAACCAAAAGATTAACAAGAAAAAAAAAACTTTAAAATAGCTCTATTGTTTCTACAAGTCAAACACTATTTTCCCTCTTTCGTATAGCCACTGTAGTTTCCATGAACTGACCTTAGTCATTTGATCTGCGTCTGGTCTGACTGCTGGAGCTACATTTAAGAGTAGCTTTACATGTTCACGCACCTCCTCTGGTATATTCTGAAGATTACTGGAGCTTAAACGGCTCAGCTGCACAAGTAATTAAAGCACATGCACCATGAAGTCAGAAAATCCTGCATATGACTATTTCCAATATACATTAGGACTATACTTTGTCCTCTTGCTGGTTTCTCTACCCACACCTTTGATATCCCTCCCTCCTCCCCTTTCACAACCCATTTGCTTCTGATACCTCGGTTTTCTTTCCGTTTCCCAATAGCCTACCTGTGTCAGGTCACATCCCCCTGTTCCCAACTTCTAATTGTGTTCAGGTTATTAGAGAACACAAAAAGCAGTATTTTTAAAGAGGTACACGTTATTATCTGAAGTCTTGTTTAGACATATTAAAATACATTACATAATATTAAAACAACAGGCACCCAAAGAAGATACAAAGGAAATTTGCACATGAATGTACATTATGCCAGCTGTTCCAACTGACTGTCTTCTGCTAATGTTCATAGTCCACAAAGAATGTAAAATAGCTGGTAATTAAATGGACACCAATCGATCAAATCACTCTGAACTTGGCAATCTTCGCCAGTCCTACACTGGTCATTCACTGCTTTCTGTTAAACACTGTTCACCCTAACAGGTAAAGCATTTATCCTACAAGACCAGCATTCAACATGGTTACAGAGCAAACAGCTGAAAAACAAACTTTGTAGTTCATAAAGTTGGTACACGTAACTTCCTCTACACATATTTTAATTTTCCATATTTTACTAGGATTTTTTTTTCCTTATTGTAAAGACAGCATGCAAAGTAAGATAACATTACTGGATTGGTTGTGGTGGAGCACTGGTATCGTGTTTAAGATATTTAAATCCGCTTTAAAACAGTCACTTTTCAAATATGAAAATCAATGTATAATATTTATAAATAGAATACCTGATCGAGTTGTCTACTAAAACTTTTATAAATATCCTGCTTGTTGACCTCAAAAATTGGTTTCCCTTTATTAAACACTGCATACATAACAGCTCCTAGGGAGTACATATCACTGGCTGTCTCACAGCTCACAGAAAGAATGTATTCTGGTGCCAGATATTCGGGATTTGGAAGACACAAGGATGGCAAGTTTGGATCCCATTCCTTACAAGGGAACTTTGGCTAGGAGAGAAATAAAAAAAAAGTACATTTATTAGGGATTTTTATAGAATTTAAATAGGAAACTTGAGCAGCAAAAAAAGAAAAACTAATCCACTCAAATTCAATTACGCATGAAACAGAAATGGAGTAAGGCAAAACTATTAAGAATCTATGTCTGTAACTTCAAGTGATCAGCTCGCAGTTCAGTCTGAACATTAGAATTAGTACCAGTAATGTGAATGTGATAGCACTGCTGTAAAGAGGGAAACAAACTATGATAGGAATTCATTTCAGGAGATAGCAAGCGGGCACAGAATGGATGTTACAGACTAAATTATTTAGGCACACGCCTACAGGTGAGCATTCTCCTGTACATGCTGCAGGTGAGCAGAAGTGCCACAGGCACTTTCAGCTGGTCTGAGACCATCACTAGCCTATTCTGAGCCTACTGAGCCAAGTTGGCCTCTTTCTCTTCGATGACCAAAGGCATCAGTCCAGACCTGTACCATATGTTCAAGCCTGTACCGTATGTTCAAACTTTCTGCCAACAAAATAGAGGTAAACATTAAATAAATGATTCTGTATTAACATGCAAGCTCAAGAACCTGGTTTCAGATAAAAATCTGAATCTGAAATTTAATAATGAAAAATATAAAGATCTATTACCTCCTGTTCAGATGGATTTGTTGATTGGATACAAAAATCAAAGCCTGTAATTTTCCATGCTCCACTCTTATTCAAAATTATATTTTCAGGAGTAACATTTCCATGGACCATCTTCACACTGCTATGCAAAAAGGACAAGCCTTCAGAAACCTGTTAAGGAAAGATTATTTCAGGTTAAATATTTCCCTAGATATGCTGTACAACATTTATAAAATTTCTGTCACGTCTACAACCTTATTTCTTGTGGTCATGGTTATATTGATGTTAACAGAGAAGGAATTTTTCACCACTGACTTTAGACTACGTTTTAAAAATTATGTATGAAGGAAATTAAATACAGATAGGTAAGCAGCAGATGAAATTACTAACATTGATTAACTATCAACGTTGAACAAAATTTTCACCAAATAAAACCTGAAAGCTATTGTCCCTCCACAGAAAGTAAAGATTCACGAATGACAGCTCTAGTACAAACATTTATATAGAATATAAAAAATTCATTCCGTTTCTTATTTTCCATGTCAGAATAAGCAAAAATAGCAGCAACTTATAGAGCCTCTAGTATTCATCCTCTCTTAAACTTATAGTGATCAGGCCACTATCATCTCTCGCTTTGCAATTATTTGATTTACTATAGACAGACAAGGTAAACTTTGTAAAATGATGATTAATACTAAACGCACAAGAAAATTTTAAATGCAAAATTGACATACCTGAAGCAAGCCATATTTGGTCTCCACATCATAAAGTTTGTATTCTTTAATGTCGGATGGTAAAGGAGAAGGTAGATTGTCCCAGCTGCCAAGAACATTAGCTAAACTTGCACACACTGGTTCTGTACAAAATGCCAAGCAGTCTCTAGAGAGAAAACAGATTAAAAACAAAAAGTTTCCTGTAAATAAATGTAATAGAACTCTTGACTGCAAACAAAGAACAATACAGACATCATATCACACATTATTAGACTTGGTATTAACCTAAAAACATGTTTTATTTCAGGTTTTGAATCATTGTAAGCATTTATATTAGAGGTTTTATATATATTTACACATATATAAAAATAACTTAAAATTTCAAAAAATCTTACGAAAATATATAAATCAGCTTGAATTATTCTATTCTGATAACACTCTGATGATATTATTCTGATAACATCACCGATGATGCACACAGAGCTTCATAAAAAGTGGTGGTGTTTTTTTTTTTTTTTTTTTTTTTTTTAAATCGGTACTTTTCTTGTCCTGACTCAAGAAAAATCAAACGAATAATTCTTGCTATTGTTAAACCTTGTAAAATCAGGCTGTTAGCTGTGCCTAAAACTGGCATGCCCCCAACTGAAGCAATGCTTAATGTAGTCAAACTGTAATCAGAAGCAAAATTAATAACATGTAAGGTAGCATCTGAATATTCTTTTACTTTGCAAATTAATATAAAACAAGTACACTTGTATAAGAAGCAGTGTGGCCAGCAGGTCTAGGGAAGTGATTGTCCCCCTGTACTCAGCTCTGGTGAGGCTGCACCTCGAGTACTGTGTTCAGTTTTGGGCCCCTCACTACAAGAAGGACATGGAGGTGCTCAAGAGAGTCCAGAGAAGGGCGACGAGGCTGGTGAGGGGTCTGGAGAACAAGGCTTATGAGGAGCGGCTGAGGGAGCTGGGATTGTTCAGCCTTCAGAAGAGGAGGCTCAGGGGCGACCTTATCACTCTCTACAGGTACCTTAAAGGAGGCTGTAGCGAGGTAGGGGTTGGTCTATTCTCCCACGTGCCTGGTGACAGGACAAGGGGGAATGGGATAAAGTTGTGCCAGGGGAGGTTTAGGTTGGATATTAGGAAGAACTTCTTTACTGAAAGGGTTGTTAGGCATTGGAATGGGCTGCCCGGGGAAGTAGTTGAGTCACCCTCCCTGGAGGTCTTTAAAAGACGTTTAGATGTTGAGCTTAGCGATATGGTTTAGTGGAGGACTTGTTAGTGTTAGGTCAGAGGTTGGACTCGGTGATCTTGGAGGTCTTTTCCAACCTAGACGATTCTGTGATACACACAAATATGCTTGTTATATGACCTGCACTTTGCCTGCAAAGTGACTGCTTTCCTAATTATTTGTTCTACTGCTTTCTTCGTGAACAACTGAAGGTCTTGTTTATGGATCTTTGTATTAGTGGTATCTAAAAAGCATAGATGAAGCAAGTTTCCACACATAAAGTAGACTAGTTGTAACACTGTGCTTCCAAATTTCAAATGTTGAAGTCCTGAATTTTTTTTATTGGAGAAAGCAGTGTAGATGGTAGTGCACGTTGTTGGTTTAAAGAAGGAATATTTCATGAGAACACTAAAACATTGCATCAGTATGAACACAGAAAACGAGGCTGAGTACCACTAATGAAGATATATTTCTGAATAATAAAATTATAGGCAAGAAGACTAACCTAACTTTTTGTTTATTCCTTAAAAATAACACAGAAGACACAATGTCTCAGCATGAATCTACAACAAAGCTTTTCTGTATCTCAATAGATTAACATGCTTGTTCTTTGTAAAATAAGGCTGATGAAACATGCAAGACTCTTACTACTCATCCAGATTAAGTGACTTAAGTCTTTCCTGCTGCCTTTCTGAAGGGAAAAAAATGAAAATTAAAATTCCCTGATTCATAAGCCTCAGCTACCCTGACTGAACCCTCATCACCATTCTGTTGAGGGCATCCCCTCCACTTCTATTAACACAACTAGGGCTACAAAACTCATTCGGGAGTAATCACAAGGAAGAATCAGAGCACAGAAAGACAAAGTTCTTCATTTTTAATCCAATTTCAGCTTTACCATGGAACTTATACATTTAGTTATAGTTAAGGCATAGATGATAAAAAATACCTAGGAAATGGTCTGTGTTTTTCACAACACACATACTCTGGTTGCTGTTGTTTTGAGAGAATAAAAGGCTTTTTTTTTTTTTTTTTAACTTTAGGAGTTAATTAAATAAGGACCCAAGACAGAGTAACGGAAGGATAGGCAAATCTAATTAAAAGAACTGAACACTGCAAGGGCTGATGTCTGCCGTACAGTGCAGCTTCTTTAACTGTTCCCTGAATAACATCAAAATGACATTCAGAGTGACAATAAAAACTTGAAAACCCTCATGACCTTCCCCAGTAGGATCAGCTTTCTATTTTAACACAAAACCTTTGTTTTATTTGTCAGATTTTAGTGTGATGTTATCACTACAGTTGAATAATAAATGTGTAAGACTAACCCATTATTGTGCCTAGTGACCAATCATACATAAATCAAATAAGCACTACAAAAATGCACCAAATTTTGTCTCCCTCATTTGGCATTTGAGGATCTTATAAACACATGTGGCCACAACGGATACAATTCACCCAAAATCTCCAATCTCCCACGCATGAAGTATCTCATAAATGGAACAAATGAATGAACAACCTTTTAAAGGAAAACGAATATAAGAGAGTTCTTTAAAAGTGAAATTAATTGAACTACCACATATTCTTGCTGTAAGGGTCATGCGTAGTTACAGCTAAGATCACACAATAGATTATCAATTAGATTTACAACAGGGATGCATCCTATGACTTGGTGAAAAAAGATCTGAGGGTGGGCAGAATACCGTTCTCACATGAGTAAATATATTGAGATGTATATAAATATATACATCAGATGTACATGCTGAACGCTCCAGGTATTTTTTTTTATTCAATAAAACAAAAACTAAGAAAGTCTGTTCTAAACTTTACCACAGGTTACCTGGATTCTTCCAACGGATGTTGAACAGTAAGCAGTCGAGGGTGTCGAAGTCTGGTTAGCTGCTGAACACCTCGTTTTAAAGAATCAATAATCTGATCCTTTTCAAATTTTTGGTACTTGTCTATTAGCTTCTTATCAAATACAAAAACAGCCACTTCCTAGAAATAAGCAACAAAAATCTTTCAGTATATAACACATCCAAAAAACAAAGCCTATACACAATTACGTATGTGCACACATTTTTTAAATCAACAGTTCAATGCTACCAATGCAAGAAGTATTTCAATGTGTATCTACGTATATATCAATGTTTATCTACTTACTCTGTCCTAGTCATAATCATTGTGTTTGCATATAAACTCTGGAATATATATTTTAAGATTATTGTGCTACTGCTCCCAACCTTACAAACAGTAACGCATAAGCTATAATGTCTACCTACAGAATGACCAAGCAATGGATACACAAGACAGACAATTGCTTGATTTTAAGTAGACGGAAGCATTTACATTAACTATGAACAAATAAAATATTCGGAGGATATGCATTCATTTGGCATTAAATATATCAAGTGGTACTTTATTAAACTACACCCTGTCTCAGAGTTATGTTCCAAACCAATATGTTTTATATTAAATTAGATTTTCATGAGAGAATTTATGGTGACAGAATATGTGAGTAATCACTTAACCTGATCATTCACAAGATAACACATTTGGAATTTTTTTTTACATTTCACATGTAAAATGAAATGCCAGAAATGCAACAGATTTTAAAATAGAGGAAAGAGTTCTTCCAACCAACCTCTGCAAATGGAAAAGGAGAAAATTAAGGAATTTATATGAAGCTTCAAAATTACATAATTGGATGTGAAATAAAAAAAATTAGACTACATCTCCACTATGGAGGCCATTAAACAGAAATAAATCAATTGAAGAAAAAAGGAATTAAAATTTTATCATGAAACAAAACTGAAGCCTTTTTATATTCCTACAACAGTGTCATGATGAATAATAAAGTTAAAAAACAGTAGAAAATAATATGAAAACACACAGTTTTAGTTCCATGAGGAAGCATATGCTCTAGTACTGCACATTTTATATCCATTATTTTAATTAAAATCTTCAGGAACAGTTACATTATTCATTAAAAAAAGACGACCTCTAGCAATAGACTAACATAAATAAATAAATAAATCAGTCCAATACACAAAAATAAGTTTATATTTTTTATCTGGTGCCTGTTTCATTAAACTGTTAGCAGGTGAATGCCTATAACTAACTCAACTAAACACACGTTTCCTGATTCTGTCCATCTCCTCTCCCTGTTCCAGCCCCAAGTGGGATGAGTCGAACAGTAACATTGACATAACGCAGGGAAGAACCAACCACAGGGGATGGCAGACATACTTTTTACTCACAATTCAAAAGAAACACACGTTTTCCAGTACAGTGCATTAATGGTTCGAGCAGTGAAGTGACCAATAACAAAATCTCCAACTAATATCGCAGTTCTGAAAACATTTCTGTTTTCAACAGTCAACAATATCAGATAGTGAATATTTAAATCAGAAAGCATGGGACATCAGCCATATTTTGAATATTTTATGATGGCTATAAGTCCTGTTGGTGCTTGCTGCAATCCTGCATGATTTGAAGTTTTTCAGAACTTTTACATAAGTATTTGAGCTAATTTTGAATATATGTATATGAAATTGCGGTATTCTAGATATGAAAATGATTGCTGTCACATTGACTTTGTAGGTACAGATGCCCTTTTTTTTTTTTTTAAACGTTATGAAGTTTCAAGAATCAAAACAATTTGAGCTGTGTGGCAACTTTCTTTCAATACCTTCCTTTTCATGTAACACATCTGATGCCAGAAGAAAATCACCATGGTGCCCATGGACTACCCACGTCCCCTAAGATGTTTGATGCATTCTGGTATTAATAATTCAAAATACAGCATTCCGAAATGGGAGATATTCAATTCCATAACCTACACCAATTTTATATGCAAGCATCAACAACATAGTATATTCACACCCGTAAGTCACCAAGTATCGTGCAGAAAAATGACAGAAGAGCTGAGTCTATAGAGAGACCAGAGAGACTGTGGAACATACTCAAGTTACAAAAATTACTGAAATGATATAATATACCTGGAAACACTTAAAAGCATTCAGAATTTTGCACTGCATAAGCCAAATAACCCTGTCAGATTTTGACTATGAACACATTTTTGTTCTTCCTTTTCTATTTTACAACACCTGATATTCAACCCTAAAAAGGAAGGAGGGCTACTGACTGTAGCTGATAGAGGTTCCCTTTGCTGGTGATATAATTCCTTTCATGGAAACTTGAAACTGCAAAGGTTTATGTAAAGTTAGTAATTCTTTCCACAGAAAGACCTAGGAAAACTTCCAATTGTATTTTTTACTTCATAGGCTTAAAAGAAGAGAAACTTCCCTCTGCAAATGACGACTTGTTTAGTTCTTCAGTTGCATCATAATTCCAACTTTATGATATGAAAATAAATCCAGCATAAAAGAGAATAAAATACATTCAAAAATACAACTGCTTTAAAAAAAAGAAAGTGAAAAAAATTAATTTAAGAAGCATTTGTACTATGTTCTTAGTCATATGGTCTGAATTTTTGGGTAGACCTGTGTGGTGCCAGGAATTGGACTCGATGATCCTTGAGGGTCCCTTCCAACTCGGGATATTCTATGAAATTAGGGGCAAAACAGCAAAATCTTTACTTACAAAAACTTCCATTCATTACATGACAGAAAGTAAACACACCTTGTTCAGCATGCTCTTGTCTCAGCAGTATACTGATAGCTCCACCACCTGAGCCAGGAAGAACGGACAAGTACATAGAGCTGTAGACAGCCACTTAAGAGATCTCAGTTTAGATCACAATTCTGTTCACAAACATGAGCCGGTCCGCACCTTCTTTCTCACCTCCTACATGCTTAAAGTGCTTTACTTCAAAGCAGTATTAGAAAGGTAAAGCTCAGTGATGTTAACACAGTTGTATGCTATGATACGCACCATGCAAACACTTGCCAAGATAAAGATCTTAAAGAAATCATCTGTTGTTAGAATTTTTATCATGAATCACTGAAAAAAACCAAACAGTTCTACAATACCTTTGCCAAGGAATTAAATATCACTCTAAGTATTTTGCATACAACTTGTAAAAATGCTGTTAACTGTGCAAACAGGAGTAAGCATTGCCCACAACATACAAGACACAGGACATATTTTAATTGGGCTATAATCATATTAGCTCACCTGTAACACTTTTAGACCCTAAGCAGAAAAGGGTAAATCAGTGTTCTTGGATTGTGCTCACCTATTTCAGGGGAATCCTGTTGACCACTGTCCCAAAGACCTGTTTTTCACCAATACTTGCATTTGTAAAGGTTTTGTATCCTTGTAGTACGAATCACTAAATGTTCCAACTTCCTTTTTTTTTTTTGTGGCTTCTTTGGGCAGTTTTTATTTGTGCTGGGTGTGGATGAGATGGAGTTCACTTTCTCTATATAGCAGCCCATATGGTGCTGTGTTCCAGACTTGTGGCTGAAACGGTGCTGATAGCACATCTACCTTTTGGCTGTGGCTGAACAGAGCTTGTACAGGGTTCAAGGCTTCCTCTTTTTCCCACTCTGCCCTGTCAGCATGTGGGCTGGAGGTAGGCAAGAAACTGGGAGGAGACACAGCTGGGACAACAGATCAAAACTGACAAAAGGGGTATTCCATGCCATATAATGTCACATTCTGCAATATTAACAACGTAGAGGAAGAACAAGGGGTAGGGGGAGGTTTGTCTTCCAAGGTGGCCATTGTTCAGGGACTGGCTGAGTATTAGTCTGCCTGTGGGAAGTGGTGAACAATTGCTTTTGCTCTGCCTGTTGGTTTGTGCTCCCTCCCCTTTTTCTACACTTATTAAGCCATGAAACCTGCAACTCTTCTCACTTTTGTTCTTCCTATTTTTCTCCCCTGTCCTGCTGAGGTCATTGAGTGAGCAACTGTGTGGGTGCTGTTTGAAGTCTCCCAACACATCCTCAAAGTCCACTTCCAGTCCTGCTTCATGTGGGATCTGCATTCCTTATGAAAGGCACACCAGCTCTGGAGACTTGCTAACATTGTCAGTTTGAAATATGCATCCATATTTACTCAACTAAACACCTTATAAGCCAAACAGAAAACAAAAATCCAGCTCCCATCTCAGCCAATACAACTGCTATAAGAAAAAAAAAAAGGAAAAAAAAGTAATTCCTGGATCTTAAGAAACCAGGTAATGAAGAGTCAAAACTAAAAGCAAGTCCTACCCTGTTCTCATGCAAAGAAAAAGAAGTATTACTGATGTCCATCAACAAATGCCATGACCAAAGGAAACAAATATAAACAGTGCACCTATTAAGCACTTTTGGTGCTTCTTAGTAACTTGTGCCCCATCGCTTCAATTCTAGCTCTTGGTGTCCTCTACCCCCAACCAGAAAAAGGCAACCAGGCAGCCATGTCATACTTTCCTCTTTTGCCCCCAAGAGAAAGGCAAGCTACCCAAAGACTGCAGAAACACACTGGGTTTGTGTGTCGATAAAGAAGCAAACACAACTACTAAGAATTTCTACGTAATGACTCTAAAAGCTGTGGAAATACAATGATAATGTAATAGCAACACTTCTGCCTATCCATTTCATTGCATCTTGAGAAAGGACATTAACGATACAAAACACATGCAAGTACTATAGTACTCCATCACTCTACTTTCAAGGACATATAGAATAGTGTACAGGAATAATGGCAGAGATTAAGCACAAAACAATAAGGAAAGGAAAAAAACCACAATACTGAATAACTGCAGTTCACCATCTATCCTGTGAACTGAATGATGTATTGATCTTGTGGAAATAAATGTGATCAAGTTGTTAAAGACTAAGTTCTAAACATAGAAACAAAGGGAATTCTAAGGTAGAGTGCTTGATTTTAGGAACTTTGTTTTGCCTTTCACATGTTTTCCTTTTTACTTATATGCACTCATACGTTTAAAAAAAGTTTGCCTTTTTTAACCTTGCTTTCCCATCAATTTGTTTCAGACATAAGGTATACAACACAACTATTTCAGTTTTGAAATTAATTAACCTTTATAGTTTGAATAACAGAAAGTTTTAATTTTAAAGATACTGCATGTACATTAGCCAAAACCAAAAAGCTGATTTACCTACCATTAATATATTTAGTACTATCACAATAAAAGCTAAACATGACTGTAGCAGTCCTGAAGTACAAACCATTATCTCTTTAATTCTGCTAGTTTTTATGATTAAACTGGCAAGAACATTCTGAAGCAATCTCACCCTATCTTTTTCTTTCATTGCTCTTTCTACACAGAAAAAAGGACAAGTACCACATTATGCCAGAAAAACCTAAGCATATAAAGATGTAATGTTGTGTAACTAGAAAGGGTGTAACTAGAAAGACTAAAAAAATCTTTTAAACAAGCAGTAAATCAGCTATCAAATAGCACGAGACAAATACATGCACACAGGTAAGTATTTTCCTCACTTTCTGTTAGGTTACCATTCAGTCACCAAGAAAGTAAGCAAGAAAAGGCATGACGTATTAAAAAAAGTAAGCATTCGGAAAACCAGGAAAAACAGCAAGGGAGGAACCAGGTAGAAGTCTGAAAAGAATGTATCTACTGTCGTATCATACAGATCTACTGTCACAAGATAGGGAATTTTGTAACTGTCACAGACTTAAAATAGAAACCGAATTAATATACATTTGAAATCTGAACTTCAGCTGACCAACTTCTGTAAGACAGATGACTTTCACTTGTTCTGAGAACAAACATTTCAGATAAGCTACTGTTGCAAAACTAGTGATCCAAACATAGCTGGTTTTATATGGCTACAATGACTTATTACTTGTGTTGTTACAAAGTAACAAGAAGGGTGATTAAGTCTTACATCCAGCTTGTCAGATCGTAATATACATTTGCTGTAAAGATACATAAATAAGTAATTAAATAAAAGCTAAGGGCTTGTAGCTCCATGCATGACTTCACAGCAATAACTGTTACCACTTTTTAAAAAGACAGCCAGCCACTTCCATATTGCCCAAGCAACACTCTAAAGGTACGTGCAAAAGAAAAAAAAAAAAGGTAACATTAAACAACAGATATAGTGCAATGCAATTGAGCACAGTGTTTGTCTTGATGGGCAGCTTGGTTCTGCAATATCAAACTATGCTGACATGATGTTACCTAACCGGCAATATTAATAATGAATGGTAATTACATGT
This sequence comes from Cygnus olor, assembly GCF_009769625.2. NCBI lineage: Eukaryota > Metazoa > Chordata > Aves > Anseriformes > Anatidae > Cygnus > Cygnus olor. The sequence continues at coordinate 45,815,415 of NC_049169.1, forward strand.
CAAATCACCAGCCAGCTAAAATTCTCTGCAATACAACTGCCTCTGTATTTTTAATGACCGAGGATGGCATACAAACGCACAGGTGTTTGTAAGAATTTATGGAGACAATACAGATTTAAATACGGTAACACTTGAACTAACCTTCTGTAAAGTCAGCCATCAGAATGCTCATCCAAAGCTGAAAAAACATGACTGACTGGAAACAAGTTCCGTATACTGTCAACTGGGCAGACTGAAAGGAAGTTTCAGTAACTCTCTTTACCCTCAAAGCTATGCCTGGTTCAGGTCAATTACTTACTGAACACTGAGATTGTATCAAGTCTATCAAAACTATATTTTCAAAGTTATCACTGCTTTGAATAAGACAAAAAAAAATCATTACATTTGGTAAATTCAGTAAACAATGGATGTATTGAGTCCTGGAACAACTAGACAGATGCAGGAGAATCATATAAGCACAATATATGCTTAACATTATGCAGATTCTGACACTATCAGATCACACATTCCCCACATATTATTCACTCTGCATGTTATGTTTCTCTTCCATTTGCTACAGTTTATTTTCCTACCATCTAACAGATTATACCCATGTTTTCCAAAGTTATTCCCTTGTATCCTTTTCCTTTTGGCACATCTGTAGCATTGATTCATTCTCTAAGTGACTTCATATCACTTCAGCATCAAGTTTAACAGAAGGCTGTATCTTATTAACTCTTCTATTTACTCACTGAAAATTCTATTTCCTCTCCAAGTTTGAAAGAGATATTTCACATTTCTCCCATACAACAAAATCACGCTCTATAATAACAGCTCTTAAACTCTGTTTCTGACAAGCCTTCTTCCAAAGTCACTGTTGTAGTTCGACCCAGCCGGCAGCTCAGCACCACATAGCTGTTTGCTCACTCCCCCATCTGGGATGGGGGAGAGAATTGCGGAAAAAGGTAAAACTCATGGGACAAGAAAGCATAATAGGACAGAAAAAGAAGGGAAAAATAATACTATATATAAAACAAGCGATACACAATGCAATTGCTCACCACCTGCCAACTGATGCCCAGCCAGTCCCTGAGCAGCAGCCGTTTGCTGCCCTGTCCAACTCCCTCCTGTTCTACTGTTCAGCATGACACCACAGGTATGGGACATCCCTCTGGCCAGTCTGGGCCAGCTGTCCTGGCTCTGTCCCCTCCCAGCTTCTAGTGCACCCCCAGCCTCCTCGGTAGCACTGCAGCATGAAAAGCTGAAAAGTCCTTGACTCAGTATAAGAGCTGCTCTGCAACCACTAAAACATTGGTGTGTGATCAGCATTATTGCTCTCCTAAATCCAAAACACAGCAGCATACCAGCTACTACGCAGAAAATTAACTATCTCAGCCAAAACCAGGATAGCCACAATTCCACTTTTACCTACACGTGGCTTCACATGAGGCAAAAGTTTATATACTAGTGCTCTACATACTAACACTTTAAGCAGAGTTACTTTAGAAGGCAAATATACCTGGCTGAAAGTTGCACAAGAAAGGCAAACCTCACTTCCACCACACCCTCCTCCTCTGCCCCACACCCTTCTGTCACTCTATCTCCTGACTTAATAATATCTCTAACCTTTCAATTTCTGTGTGGCAGCTGAGCAAAAAAATACAGCTTATTTTTCTGAGATCAAATAATGGCACAGTTCACGATCTTTTAATACTGTAAAGAGTTAGTATTATTCCCCCCAGAACTGCAAGGTAAACTAAACTGGAGAACTGATCCATGTTAAAACAAACAAGCTTCTTCCTTCTCGTCAGATCAGTTTTAACTCAAGTTAATTCTTGATCTTCGTGTCAAGTTTTACGCTACGAATACAGAACCACTTCCTTCTCTGGCAGCGAAGGCTGAATGTATCTATAACCTATGTAGAGGAGAACATTATATTTAAATAGTTTTGGTGTCTTCAATTCATTTTACACCCTTAGAACTCGTCTGCCCAGTTGGGTTTTGTTTTAAATACCACTTAAGAGCTGCTACCTACCAGCCTGTTATCTAATGCTTATAAACACAGGTCTTTACTTGACAACCCACCTGTTTTGTTGATTTTTTAGTTCCATTAAATATCTTCCAAGCAAGACCGTTACCACCACTGGCAATATGTCGGCCAACATCAAACTCCCTGGTCACAGGATTTCCCATGACCGCGCTGGTGACATCTGCCGTTACCTTCGTAACGGTACTCTTCAGTTTATTCAGCATGGACTCCATGGTCTCTACCAAGGTAGTATCCTAAAAGAACAGGAAAAAAAAAAAGCATCACAGTCTCTCAGAAATTCTATTAATATAAAAGAAATGTTGAAAATTATAATATCAAAGGACATCTAACCAAGGATCCAATAGGATATAGGAGTAACCCCCCCAAAAAAGAATACTGAAATAGAATTTCCAGGGCTTTGCAGTCAGACATATTCATACTGCACAAACAAATTTGTGAGCACACATGTGGGGACTGTACGTCCTTGTTCCCCCTCCTCAAAAACTTTTGAATCTGTTAATCATTCTTCGTTAGATCTATCAAAGCAATTGAGGACTGAAACACACAACCATTTCTTGAAAACAAATGACTGAATAAAGCAGAGAACCTACAAACTGCTCCCATGAAAGGAAAGGTTCACACCTTATGCATCAATATCAATCAAGCAGGAAAACCAAGTCCAAATGAAACCAGGCTCCATTAATTCCAGCGCTTATGGAACTACACATTTTCTGCAGGGAAAGACTGCTTAAAATCCCAGATCAGCAAGTGAAAAGATTTGTATTATACAGAAGACAATTATAAAATATGTTCTTTCCTACATTGTGCCTGCCAAAATGCAAGCTCAAAATTTAGTATTTTACCCATCAGAATTGCTGACATTACTTGTCTGACCTGAGTATTCATGAGCTGATCAGCTCCTGATGGAGTAGGGAACAACAAACTGCCTTTTTATGCAGCAAAATTGTAAGTGCAAGTTTATTTATATCACCTTGCAAATTTAAGAGCTAACTGTGGCTGCTTATCATTTAGTTCACCTTCCCCTCTACTGTGCACTTTCATGGTTTCCTTAGTTGTCATAATTAGTTCCAAAAATCTGATTTGTCTATTACATGAGACAAAAGTTTGAAGAATATATCCCATTTATACAACTGTCTCTCTGATAGCAGATACACAAGAAAGAATGGAGACATGAAAGAAAGTGAAAGAGAGACACAGACATTCATCTTCTTTATCGGTGCGTGCAAAGATGAATAGAGAAGGCAAAGAAATGATTTCCTGGAATCAGTATTATGTGGTATATTCAAATGCAACATCTAAGGATATTTCTTCATCTGACTTTTCAAATAAGAATACTAATGTCTTCAACCTATAGGAGAATAAACCTAAAACAGTATATCAGCAAATATGTTGAGATCTGTAGAAATACTATTTTCACTTACAGCTTTATTTTTCATTTACTCAATTAATTGGTACAATTGGTACATAATTTGTGCAAAACTAGCTTGAAAAATAGCAGATGTCACTACTGTTCAAATGGAAGAGACTAGATTCAGTTGCGATAAAGAAGTTTTCCAAGTCATACTAACGAGGACAAAAGCAGCAGAAGGCACTAACAAGCAATCCAGGGAGCAGTGAGACTACTCAGCCCCAATGCCCATCAGATCTGATGTGAAGTGCCTATCTGCAGTGAATTAAACCTTCACCCACTGCTCAGGTGTTATAAAGCATTGTTCTGGTCTACACAGATTATCTGGTGTCTGATCAGCCAGCATTTTTCACATTCATGACATAGATGGGAGTTTGTTTCCTCTCCACGGTTCCTTACTCTCACAAAACCCGTAGTTATTTATCTTTGGCAACTGCGTATCTCAGTCAAACTTGACTGAAATGACTGCACTAAAGTTATTCAGACATACACACCTTCTCCCCCTGGTACTACAGGGCTGATTCCATACAAACACAAGGCAAATAATCTGGTTAGTACTAAACTGGACAGACAGACTTGTTTCCTAAAAGAGGTAACAAAAACACTAAGCAATTTTTCTTAAAAGAATTTTCTGAGTAACTGAAGAATTCACTCCAGCGTAGGATGTATGGCATGGTGCTAACCTAGTTCTACGCAAATGCTAGCCCTGTGCTGGAAGCAACGCAGGATGTTGCTGTGTCCCGACTACCGCAGCAGTTATATCCCACCCTCAGTAATCTTCCACAGCGAAACATGCAATTACACTACCGTTGTGAGTCCAGAGACACTTCTCCAACGTCCACTTCAGCTGAGTAACACAACTTTGTGCCTCTAAAGGGAGAGCCAGACTAGGAGACTTAAGAAAACATACTATAAAAAATAAAAGTATCAGCTTTAAAATCGGAAAAAGTTATGACTTCATCAGGACCACTCAGGAGCAGAACCAGATTATGAAGCACATTTGGGATGAAGTAGGTCTTAATATGGGGATGAGGAGCTTTGGATATGAGGAGCTGAGCCTGAATACAGTGAGATAATCTTAAGAGTAATTATGTGCTTGCTTGGTATTTACTAACTCCTTTGTTGAGAACACTGCTGGAAATAAACTATGGAATCACAGAATTCCTTTAGTAAATAATTGTATTATTTGCGATACTTTATTACAATATATCAATTTTACCTATCAATTCTGCTATGGAAAATCACGTGCAATTCTTAAGCGTGCAGCCCAAGACCAAACAGCTTTGGACACTGTCCAAGATCCCTCTATAAAGGAACTTCTCTTTAACCTGCTAAGTTGTTAGAAACAAGGATCATGGACTATTCTAATTAGGAGCAATAGGTATCTCTAGGTTTTACTCTGTAGGAAAAAACTCTATATACTAAAGGACTATAAAAACAATCCTAATGAGTTTAAGATAACCACTAATCTAATTTGTTTTTAAATTTTGTGCTATTTGTGTTCAGTTTTGTTCACTCCCAGCCAAAAAATCTGTAGCATCAACACAACATAATCTTATGTTGGAATTCTCAAATCCAGAGAAAGACTTCACAAAAATAGTTGCAGTGATGGGATGAAGAAAATGTATGCGCATGCATGCTCAAATTAGTTGGATAAACTCAAACAACAACTTCTCTATATATACAGACAGTGGAAAAATGTAGTACTAATTGTATGAGAACCGCCTTGTGCTGCGGGTGACAGACTAACTGCAGTGAGAAGCCCGGAAAATCCGCGAGGTGAGAATGCTAACAGCATTCCAGTGTCTGAAGGGTTAGGGTTTAAAAAGCAATCCTGGCAGGCCCTGTCCAACAGGCTTGACAGTATGCAAACTACTGATTAATTCAGCTAAGAGAAAACTCGTACTGAGAAACTTACTTCTCGATAAGCAGTCTGAGTTTTAAGTTTATGCCCATCTAACACCATCTATACATTTGTAGAAATCCTCATGTCAACATTTGGACTGTGTTCTACAAACGCGTTTTTCTTTGGCTCTATAAAAAATGATTGTTGTTACCAGTTTCAGTAAAAACTCAAACGTACATCAACAGGAACAGCGTACCTAGAAAACCCATACAAAAACAGTTTAAAAACTAAACTATTTGGGGTAATAACTAAAATACCAGAAAACATGATGATCCTAACTATATCTGAAATATGCCATTTTAGATCTCAATTGTAGGAAGCTGTTTGATTGTTCAGTTCTTTTAAGACTTAGCTACTATTTATAGAAAAATTAACAACCACAGGACAATAAACCAAGTCAGTTACCCAGAATGGAACTTGAAATTAAAGTTAAAAGGTAATAAATGATAAAAATACAAGATCTTATGAGTATTCATGTCCAGACAAGCAACCCAGGACAGGCAATAACATTTAAGAACTTTGCCTTCCTCCTGTTTCAATTTGAAGGGTATTCTTAACATTACTGATATCAAGTCTGTGAAAGCAAGAACCTGATCCCATTACAAAGTGTATGAAATCTAGAAACAATCCTAAGAAGACATCTGGTATACAGTATGAAGTCCCCTCACAACTGAGTGGTGTCTCTGCTAGTACACATCAGCAAGAATACATCAGCACAGCAACAATCTAACCACTTGGCAAGGGTAATCAGCAACAACCGCCCAAAAGTAAGAACTGAGACAAAACACTCAAAATGTTTAAGTAAGAGTGAATCCTACATAAATGTTCCCCACCACTTTAATTCTCATTTAAACTAACTGCATGACTTAAAGCTATTAATTTATCCCTGAAGTAATTCATAGCTTCACCTGCTGTACTACAGGGGTGCACTCCACACAGCCCCCAGCAGCACACATACACAGTGCCAGACCTCCGACCCCATAAGAAGCCAGGATTCCCCATTGCAAAACAAGGCAGGTGCACGGCTACTTCAGGCCACGCAACCCAAACTACCAGCCCGCCAGCTGGACTTGTGCAATGATGTATTCACAGAAAAAAAAAAAAAAAAAAAAAACAGGTGCTTGAACAACTGACTCTCAGAAAAAAAAAAATAAATAAAAACAAAAAAAGGAAAAGAAAAAGGAAAATAAAGGAAAAGGAAAAAGGAAAAGGAAAATCGGGCTTAACCGAGTTCTGGCACTTGTTTTAACAATGACGTGAGGATCCAACACGATGACGTAATGTGCACGGTGCCGCTGCCTCCGAGCAAGTCACCTTCATGACTTTTTTCTCCAGCATTTGGGGACTGAGCCGCGACCGAAACCTTGAAGATTCGCGGAGCGGGCCCCACAGGGCTCTGAACGGGGCTCTCCCCGCCCGTCACCCGCTGCCAGGGGGCGATCCCTGCGCTGCGCAACCCGCGGGGCTGCCTCCCGCGGCCGGCCCCCCGCACGCAGCGCGCCCTGCTCCTTACCCACTGCGAGCCCGGAGCCGCCAGCGGTGCGCGGCGGGTCCCCGCCCGCCCCCAGCCGCCCCAGGGCCGCTCCCGGCCGGCAGCGACCGCGGCTCCAGGCCGGACCCCTTCCCCTCCGCTCCGCAGCCCCGGCGGAGCCAGCGGCGCTAGGCCGCGGGCAGCCGCCGTGCCGCGGGGCCGGGCGGGCCCCTCACCCACCTCAGCGCGGGGGAAGCCGTTGGCACGGGGCCCTGCTGCCGGGCCCGGCGGGCCGCCCGTCCCGCTGCCTCCGCCTCGGCCCCGTCCCGCTCCGGTTACTCCATAGCGACGGCGGCAGCTCCTCACTTCCGCCCCGGCGGGGCGGCGGCCGAGGGGGACGGCGGGAAGTGAGGCGCTGCCGGCTTCCGCCGGGCCGCCGGGCAGCTCTGCCTGCACCGGAGGGCGGCAGTCGACGGCCCCTGCCCGCTCGCCCGCCCGCCCCCCGGCCGCGCCGCTAAGGACGGGGCAGGGCGCGGGGCTCCCCTCCCGCCCCTCGTTTCTGACGGTTCCACCCAAAATCACCTGGGGGGTGGGGATTCTGGCCGCACCCCCACCTCTGTTTGTAGGTTCTGTGTCATCAAATCCGTTCCCAGCATGAATCCGGATATGAACAACCTCTATATGAAGATTTCAAAGTAACAGCATACTACACTCCTTGGAGCGGTGTCCCATATTTTCTTACACAGAATAATACAAGTTATATTCAAGAATTTGTAGAAGTTACTGCTCTGCATGAATATCTTAGTTGTCCCCTCTACAGCTAATACACAGAAGCAGGAGGATACCTCTTCCACTTAGACTAGAGGAAAGCCACCAGGAGTTGCAAGTCCAAAGTATAAAAAACTGTATTTGTGAAGAAGGATCATCTCAGCAAATTGTTTAATTGGGACAGCTCGTTATCCAGATTTCTCATTCCCTGGAGTGCTGGGTTTAGTTCTCATCTGTATTGCTCTTATTCCGAGACCTCTTGGTCGTAACAGGAGCTTACCAAATTGGGATGGCGATCAGAACGAGATGGCTGTAACAGCACATGCTCATCTGAAGAAGAAAAGAAGCACAAGCCAGCAATGAGGATATGTATGTATCTCAATGCTCTGAGTAATCCTGGGGGCTGTCAGTATGCACCTTTGTTTCCCCTGTTCATTTGGTCAACTCTGACTGTTCAACTAGATCGATTACCCTTGGGTCATATAGATCATGAAAAACAATTTTCAGAAAATAATAGCATCTAGTTCTGCTTCAGTCCCCCTCACTGGAAGGAGACTTGTTAAAGTCCTCTGAAGGGCATGAAATCTGGTGAAGCTTCTCCTTAACTCATGTCATCTAACTGGCTAAGCCAGCCACCTTCATTCCAAGCTAGGTAAATAGTGCTTTAACATAGGGCAGACGAGAGAGGGAATATGGCCCTGCAGCTGGGAATAGGCCATTCCTGAGCCCATTGAGTATCACCAGCCCAACTAGAGAAGAATTCACCTACAGTCATGAGTCAAGATCAGTGTCAGCACCTGCCACCCTGAGTGAGTGCCTAACTGTCCTGACACCCAAGGCAGCCAGGTGTAGCAACACACACCAGCACAGCTCTCCCATCTGGCTATTGCTTGTCAACGTTGCTCTTTCCTGCCCCACGTGCACTGATGGCAGAGTAAAGGAGCTTCTTCTGATGCCACAGTTGCGTTGTAAATAGAACTAGTAACTACAGGCTGGGTCATTTCTGTTTGTGTGGAATGCAGGTCTAGGACACAGATAGGATTAACCAAGCCACAGCTGCAAACTTGGTTCACCTCAGACTATATAAGCCTGGTAGAAATTCCAAAAGGTGAGAGGAAGGGAAAGAGGTTTGTTTGCTCTCCAAAACAAGAACCCACTAACCCAAAACACCAAAACCCCTTTTTAAGAAGGAAGTGTTCAGATTACTCTTGGGCAATTTTGAGTGACCTTTTAAGAAGTGTTTAATGTCCAGTCAGTTTCATAAAAATTCCCCCCCCCCCCAATTAAGGTATCTTAATTTCTTCTTAACGTGTGTTACACCAGTAAGAGCATTCACTATTTTTATCGCCTCATGCTATCAGTTTTTTGCAGTAAGAATAATAATGAAGCTATCAGTAAAAGATGAGAACGTAATGAAATGCAACACACACATTTCATAGTATCAGGTTTGTAAAACTTTATTTTTAAACTCTGAAAATGAATTTTCCCCAATCCAGTTAAGTACAGGAAAGCTAAAACACAATCCTAACTGACAGAGAACAAGCCACAGTTCACAGTTCTGAGTAAAACACTGGTATAACAATATAAGCAACTATACTACTTATATATCAAATTTCTCTTCACAGATATTGTGCCCATGCTCTTCATAATCTTCTCTAGTTACTACCATGTCTTCGAAGTCATCGTTTTCAGAAATGAGCTTCCCACCTTCCCAAGAATAAGTAATAGGGCTGAAAAATGAATAAAACTATTGTTAATTTTATCCAAGTTCATTTAAAATATAAGTATGCAGTGATGATTTCCAGTAATTATTTAGCTATACCTAACAAAAAATATCTAAAATCAGAAGAGACTGTTTCAAGATAATTTTTTGATTGCTAAATGAAACCATCCAGCACCAGACAAATTTTGAGACAGTTTCAAATTTTACCAGTGCTAAGTGACTTCCCTTTTTATAAAATATTAAGTACCTTTTGTGAGGAAGGAAGTAGAGATGTCTTTGTATTTACTTTGCACAGGTAACAATTCCTTAATATTTAAAAATACTCTTTAATAATACTTTAAAAGGTAAAATTTTTTTGTACTATCAAAGACTACTTGTTTTGGCTCAAATGTAAATTCACTTGGTGCAAAGATGTTATCCCTTCCAAATCCATGAAGTGGCTACAATACTAATGACATGCCAGCATTCCTGTGCTGAAAATTCTTTCAAGTAAAGGACTAAACTCTAATTGTGCATACTTATGTATCCAATTCTCTTGATGAAACTATAGTCTTACTGATCTATTTGTAATAGGACTGTTCCTGGAAACACCTACTTGTGTGCTTAACTTTATTAGGCAAAGTAACAGGCAAGCAGGTGGTCTCTAATACATTGTTTGTCAGAAAACACACCAGATTAAAACATCCTTCTTGTACAATGTTGGTTCACTTAAATTAAGGGGATGAATTTAAATATTAATTATCCTTTTATCAGCAAAAGAAATCCTACTTTATATTTTTTTCTGCTAGAAGAAAATGCTTATTCTGTACAGTTTAGGGCTTACTTTTCAGGAAGAACAACAGAAACATCATAGTCAGTTGGAGTGAGGCATCGAACTTCAGAATAGACCCGATCTCTGAAGCCCGGAAAAAGGGTGTTTCCTCCAGTCAGAACTATATTCTTGAAGAAATGAGGTTGCATTTCTTTAAAATTAAAAAGAAATAATAATATCTGTAATTAGAGACTAAAGATTTATTTAGAAATTGAAGTTTATTCCCAAATTTGTTATGAATTCAAAATGGAGTAAGAAATACTCAAAGTAGTGATTATATAGTGATCACATCAGTTAAATAGTTTTAAAGCAAAACAGAAAAGTGATCACAGTCTGTTCATTAATTATCAAAGCCAAAGTCTAAAAAATCACGTTTTAATTGTCTGTTAGATTGCATGCCTACCAACACATTTCCCTTTCAAAAGGGATTTTATTTTGTACTTAAAAAAAATATATACATATATCATTTCATAGCCTCAACACCTCCGTACTTATGTGTTATCACAAAACCTATGGAAGTCTTCTTTGTAGTAACATTAATGTTACTACTACATTAGTGTACATAATCTGTAACATGAAAGCATTAATACTACTCCTGACAAACACAGTAGGCAGAAAGGTTTTAGACTTTGATGCTTGAATGACTGGACTGGCTTTGGCCAGTTTGAGTTTTCTTTCAGTGAAGAAATATTCTAAAACACAAACTAATTTCGGGTATATTCTATCATTGAAGACATGTAAGTCACATTAGTAAATGATGTTGGGAAGAGTTCAGTATACAGTGATTAACTGAAACAGAAATAGAAGCCAATCTATGTACCACCACAAAGCTCTGTTTGCATAACACGGCATCTTGTAGACAATAATCAGTCCTAGGGCATGTGACACATACCAGAAGACAGAACAGTTCACATCTTAATAATTGGCATATTGAGAGTATTAGCATCCAAAGAGTCTTAAGAAGCTAAAACAAACAAAAAACAAACAAACAAACAAAAAACCAACGACAACAAATTTCAAAACACTTGAAGTTATACCTTCAGGTAAATTCTGAATAGAATCAACAATAGCTTCAGGAATTCCCATCTCTTGAATACCAATATCTGAAGGATGGAAGAGTATTTCTGGAACTGCAAATCTTTCATTTGTTAGACGAAGTATTTGTTCACCAGTCTTGTATTTTCCACTTAACACCATCTCCTCCCTTGGCTAAATTAAAGATAAGGATAGTAACCACAGTTTAGGAAAAGAAATTATATCCTGGAGTGTTTAGCTAATCTTTTTCATATACTGCAGTGGAAGGCCAAATATTCTACATTAAGTTATACTACCTACGAAGTCTTTTAAGAATAATACAAACTGTGGTATTAAATTTGAGTCTATCAACTTACCAGCTGCAGGTTTGCCAATGCAAAATACAGTGAATATACGCAGGAGTGACACTTAAGATACACGGACTGCTTTTGAAACTCTGGTCAACTCAGTAAATAAGGTAATACTGTTAAATTTTCACTCCTATGAAGGTTTTCCAGGCTGTTCTACTAAACAGCTCTGAACTTCCTACATACTAGGGCATTTAGATGAAATTCAGAGACTTACTAAAACAAAGCAAAGCAAACTTCCTTCAACAAATAATAAAAAAAAAGGCACAATACAATAACGTTACATGATAATTGAAAGTAGGGTGCGTGACAGCACAACTATAGAAAGCTGCAAGTTTTAAATAATAGAACATAAAGTCCTATGCCAGAGATGTAGCATTTCATTTTCATGCCAACTTGCTAAGGAAATGAGTGACCCGCTGTCTACTTTCCCTCTCATCTGAGATGCAAATTAGAGGAAAACTTTAGGTAACTGCTCAGAATCCGTTTTTTCCACAAAGCTCACAGGATTCTCAGAAGGAAGGTAAAACCTACCTCCAGAAGAAGGAGGTAGCAAAAAAACAAGTCAGCACGTGGAATTACTTCTTAGCTACAGTGGTTGCAACCAAATTAACACAAATGCAGCGACTAAATACACGTGTTATTAGGTTTGCACTGACAGCAATCTGAAATCTGAGGATAGTCAAGTGCATTTGGCTTTGTGATTACATTTAGATGTACACTACAAGTTAGTATCACTGTATGTGTGAATTGCTATATACAAACAAGCTTCAGGAAGAATGCAAGCTAAATAAATTCTTCATTTTGAGCAGTTACAGAGTGTGTGGAATCATCCTACAAAACAACAATATACCGTTTGACAAAGTCAACAAAAATAGATGACTGATTTTGTCATTTTTCTACCAGAATATGGAAGGAAGAGATGGAGCCTATGCCATCATTCATTATTCAAACAATACACAATATTTCTAAAAGCATCTGAGCTACTTCACGGATTTGCCACTGAAAATTAATACAACTTGTGATACTTGGGCATTTTGAAAATTTAGCCAGTTAATGCATAGCACAGAAAGAAGTTACAATGCAGCACTAGAAAAAAGTCTTTTTGACCATCAGGAGTGTATTTGTGCAGGGGAAAACAGTCCAAAAAATACTTAAAATATTACCTTACAAAATCCTTTTTTGATTGTGCTGAAGTCTGGCAAAACATAATCTACCATTACAGTATTTTCCTCTCCTTTCAATCTAAAAGAGAAGAATGTAAAACACAACAGAATAAAGAACAAGTTCTACAACCCAACGATTTTTTACTGACTGGATTTCTCTTGACTTAACTGGAAAAATTTCTAATTTACAGGATATATTTTTTTCTGTACAAATAGATTATTCAGAAGTACCAACTTTTACATTTAATAGCATTGTATCCATACTTGGCAATCTCCATGTCCTTGTAAAAGTCTTGAGACACATAACACACATCTTCTTTTACTTGGTTAATTACATGCGTTTCATCCATAACATGCAGTTGCCTGTGCAAAACAAACAAACGAACAAACAAAAAAAAACAAAACAAAGAAGTTTGAGAATAATTATAATTCTTAGTATTACCTGTTCAAGTTTTGCATTGGAGATAGGTTACCATAATTTCAAATCACAGAAATGTACTAGTATCTAAAGCTTGCATTCAATTTACAAAAGCATACCTGACATACCAGAACTTAGTATTTTATTATATTGCAACTTAATAAACACAAATATCTACCTGCGTTTGCCCTGTCTTAAGAAGAATAGCCGTAACTCTGCAATTAGTTTTAATAGCAAAGGTATTACACCTTTGCTATCTCTTTACCTAGGTAAAGTCTCAAGCTAAAAGAACTTAATAAAATGTCAACTCTATTGAATTTTATTTGTGGTGTAGATAGAATCAAAATGTAGCACTTATTTGACAGCTGACTTATGAACTACTGAAACATCTGAGAAAACATAAGAACCTGTATAATTGTGAACATGCACACACCCTTGGCAACTTCAAAAGCGCTGGCACTGTGATGAATTAGGCTGTTGTTTTTAAATTATTTTTTTGGTGGCCTAAGCTCAAGATGGCAATTAGCAGATTATAATAGACAAAAATCCCCTTTAAACAGCATTTAATCAAAAATTCACATAACCAGAAAGAATATCCCCACAAACTTCCCACACATTTTATATCAAGTCTCAAGATGATGGTCAGTAATTAATCTCTTACTTTACCTGTAAGATATTATCTCCTTCAGATGGTTGGTTAAGAGTTTTCCTCCAACATTAATCCTACATAAAAAAAAGTAACACAAGGAATTCTGTAGTTACTAACTTCAGGCATAACAAACAATCCTCCTAAAAAATCAATAATAGTGCTTACCTGATAATTGCCTCTTTCTTCTTTTTACTTCTGCAATATGGTACAATATGTGTAAAAGAGTATCCACTATCCACAATGATACAACATAGCTCAGATGGATTATCCCGGAAATACCTGTGCGCACTAAGAGCTCCAGCTGAAAAACAGAAAATTTCATTCAAACTTTACACGAATATACACTTTTAGAATTCACATTGATATGGAAGTGCTTCAAATTTTAAATGCTTTTTTCAGACTTGTAAGAACTCAATACAAAACACTATAGCCAACAAGTGAACTAATTTTGACAGTGGATAAAATTAAGTATTGTATATCCTCTCCCCCTTTATTCTTTTTCATGGATTCCAGTGCATGTTCTGTTCCCTCTTCTGTGGCCTAAACAGATTGATCACACCACAATTTATCAAAACAATCTAAAGGGACATCTATTTTTCAAAAGGGTTAAGATGTTATTTTACCATTTCCTGTGATCCCTGCACGGTAATGCATTTCTCGACCACAATGCTGCATTTTATTTGAAATACAAAGCAAAATTAAAAGTCACCACCACCCCCAAAAGAGGAACACTGTCAAAGTCTCCACACAAATCTTTGGTAGACTTCCTCAAATGATATTTCAAAATATATTCATTATCTCTGCCATCTTTTTCTCCTCCCAGATTTGCTTTAATTATATGCAAGACACTCTTTAAAAAGTAGTATAAAAGTAAAGGTTCAATTTCCATAAAAATTTTTAATCGAGTCTGAGTACACATATTAGTGTATTATTCAAGAACCAGGAAAGAAATTAAGTGATTTGTATGTGTATGCATTTAAACACAATTGGAATTTTAACCTTGAAAATAATAAGTGAAGTAGAAGGGGATATACTCACCATTTACTCTAAGAACTGCTTGAAACTGATATTCTTCAAATAGGATTTCATTCATGGATTCTTGTATTGAACTGAAGTTAAAATAAGGTTCAGTGATAATAATGTTGGTATCTACAAAATCCACCTATGAAAAATACACAAAGATTGTCCTTAAACAAAAATTAAAAAATAATCCACTATGACATTTTGCAGCAATTGAAGACTGTGTAAATTTGAAGACATGATTATCACTTGCCATATCTGTTAGCAGAAGCTGGGCTTATAAAGTTTTACTTTTTTTTTTTCCCTTTGTGAAGACTTTATGAGCAGTGGTTTAAAACATAATAAAAGGGAGTACCTCCTTATATACTCTGCTCCTGTTACCATCCTTAGATATTGTAATGAGATACCCATGAAAAACACTACAATGCTCATAAAAGATACTTTACACCAATTCTATCAACTACAGCAAGATTTCTTTTCAACAGCTCAGCATTTGCATCAAGAAATCATGTATCTATTAACCAAAAACCAGCACAAAGCAGAAACAACAAAACTCCCAGTGACCTCTTACAAGGCCAGCGAAAGATCCTGGACTTTCTGCGTTTGCTAATGCCTCGAATTCCATTAGAGAAAACTTCACATAGTTATTTTCACCATAACTAGATACGGCCCCAAACATATTACCAGCTGTATCTCCCTCTGTAGGTTTTACTCATGAAAAAACAAACAAACAAACAAAAACTGTCAATGAATGGAATCTAGTTCCAAAATGTAAATGAAAGCTAAATACCAAAAGCCAGAACTGTATATTTTTAAGTATGAAGATTAAGACATTTAAGGTACTCTTTCATTCTGTATCCTACATGTTAACAAAACAAAACAAAAACTTTCAGAGTAAGTAACAATACACCATATTAAAAAAAAAAATACAAGAGAAGCCTTATTACACACCTTGGGCTACATCCAGTTGGTGTGACAAACAAGAAAATTGCATTTCATATATTTATATTTTATAAATTCAGTTAATTCATTGGCAATAAATGGTTAGCCAAAGATACAGCTACTTAATGCCTGTGTTTTGGCCTACTGACCTAGTTCATCACTATCTTAAATGAACAGTTTCTTAATCTCTAAACCACATTGTATCTGTCTATAATGATGTTTTTGTTTTTTTATTTTACAAACTTGAACTCTTAATTATATTGATGTGAATTTAAGATCGACATATGTAAATTGACCTCAGTATGGATACACACAAAACTGGAAAGTAAAATGCTTTTGAAATTCCTATACCAGAGCTCAAAGTCATAATTTTCGTCAGTTTACAATAAATCCTTGTGATTTCTAATGGAAGTCACTTACAAAGAGAATAGTAAGCTCAGCAGTTTTATTTAATATTTGATTTACTTATGTTAAATCCAATAGTCAAGGCTTAACCTACACAAATTGATTATTAAAAAAAAAGAGAGAAAGAAGGAAAGAGGCTCTTACTTGATACATTTCTTTTCCAAAAAGATAATCCCAAACTTGTCTCTGGACATCCCAATTAACCAGGTAACCCTGTAGGAATTTTGAAAAAAAAAACAAAACACCATTATTTAGAAAATAAAAATATACTTCACTTTTTAAACAATTACTAGAGATCGAAAAATGTCAAACAATTGATGATCTGACAGTATAAAGAAATCTGAGAGTGAAAGCGTCTAAATTCTCACAATTCTATGCCAAGAGTTAAGGTAACATGAAATAAACAATGTTACAAATATCCTCCACCTAAATCAAAGAATCACAGAATGGTTTGGGCTGGAAGGGACCTTAAAGCCCATCTAATCCAAACTCCTACTACGGGCAGGGACACTTCCCACCAAACCACATTGCCCAAAGCCCCATCCAGCCTGGCCTTGAAGACCTCCAGGGATGGGGGAGCTGTGTCGACAGGTACTATCTTTACAGAGGAGGACATACATGATTTGACATTGAGCAATCATTAAATCATCCTATTTCATTCATACCACTACATACTCTATATATTCATATATACAGCGTGCTCTTATATAAAAACCATATTCACGTGTTTATCAGTTTTTAACAGTATGCAGACAAATAAAAAGGCAGTCTAACATTTGACAAAGAGATTCTCCATAATAACAACTGTCCAACTAGCATATAAATTTAAATCACATACGTACACGTTCCAAATAGTTATATATATTATACATCTATGTTATATACTTGACAGATGCAGCATATGGGGGCAGCACCAGGTGGAAACAAGATTACATGCAGATTTTGAATTCCAGCTAGGGAACTTGAGGTGTGACACACAGATAAGGCTGCCAGAAGCTGTGCACATAGAAGAGCAAGGTAACTCGTTTCCTGCACGCACTTACTGCGCTTGGCAGCAGCGCTGTGACACTGCCCGCTGCCCAGCGTGCCTCTTGTACGCCACGACATCAAAACCTGCCGTGGGGGCACATGGCACAAGAAGTATGCCAGGAAGCACCTGCTGCTGCCCGGCAGCGCCGCTCGGCTCAGGCTCTGCCGCGTTACCTTCTGAAAGGGGAGGATGTAGAAGAGGCCCGAGGGGTCCTTGATCTCATCCAGCTGATTCGCCGTGAAGGTTTTCAAGCGCGCCGTCTTCGACCTGAACTGGCAGTTGGGGATAACGCTGCGAGAGAGGGGCACAGCTCCATGACACACGTCGCAACCGGCCTCGTCCCGTCACGTCCCCGAGCTGCGGGTCGCCTGGAGCCCATTCGGGGCCGGTGGCCACCGGGGGGCGAGCTCGGCCCTGGCCCCCCCCCATCCCCCCATCCCGGTGCTGAAGGAGAGGGCCCGGGCCTCCCCCCACCGCCCGCGGGGGCGGGGCCTCGCGGCGGCGAGTGCGCAGGCGCAGTACCGGCGGTGGGCCGGGGAGGGGAGGGGCCCGGGCGCGCGCGTCTCGCCCCACCCCGCCCCTCACCTGACGTGCGCGTGGCTGTAGCCGATCTTGGCGGTGTAGGCGCCGTTATCCAGCACCAGCGTGGCCATGCTCCCCACGGCGCCACGGCCGCCGCCGTCCCAGTATTGATCCGCCACCGCCGTGGGTCTCTGTGGTTACCATAGAGCGGAGGAGCAGCGCGCGCGCGTTGCCTGTCGGGACGCAGCCGTGCCGCCGGGACCGCCCCACGCCGAGAGCCCGCCTCCGGCGCCGGAAGCTGTCGCTGGGGGAAGTGACGAGTGTAGGGCCCGGTGCGGCTGCGTCACGGCACCGCCCCCTAGCGGGGAGGACAGGAGGGCGTGGGGAGGTGGGGGCGGCCTCTTCTCGCGGATAGCCGGTGATAGGGCTGGAGGGAACGGCCTCAAGTTGCCCTAGGGGAGGGTCAGGTTGGAAATCAGGAGACATTTCTTCTCAGAACGAGCAGTCAGGCGTTGGGACGGGTTGCCCAGGGAGGTGGTGGAGTCACCATCCCTGGGAGTGTTTAAGGAATGGTTGGACCTGGTGCTTAGGGACATGGTTTAGTGGGTGACATTGGTGGGAGGGGGACGGCTGGACCAGATGATCTTGGAGGTCTTTTCCAACCTTAATGATTCCATGATTTTGCTTTATCCGTTACATACCATCACAGTGCCTGCTGTCATTCAATAAAATAGGTAATGCAGCACTTTGTATCTCCACGTAACTCCACCAGAAATATAAACCGTAAGGATAACCGCTACTCAGTGTGATTCTTGTTCATCCTAACAAACATCAGACATCTTTCCATGAGCCACCATGTGCAGCGGAACACACTAGTTTTTAGACCAATCTCTGCTTGTCAGATCTTAAGGACAGCATCATTAATCCCTGCACTAGCAGATCCGTTCTTTGGCTCTTGAGGTGAGGTCACAGGAATTACCAGAGGCCTGTTTCTCCAGGTCAGGAGTTCCAGGATCCTGTTAGAGGACACTGTGAAGTGTTGTTTTCCTTCTTTGTCCGTTGACAGGTACCATAACAGTAAATTTTGGTTTTGTAATTAAAACTCCAAGCCCAAAACACACAAAACACAATGCTTTAGGTACTCACAGGTTTACAATGAAGCATACAACATTATTCGTAAAATCATGTAAACGTTACTTCACCCTTTATTAACGATATAAAGTTCTCAGAGTAAGAGACAAATTCATTATAGCTGTTGCTAACTTTTGTCTTATGAAATTAAATGAGAAAGGCAGAATTTAATTAATTCCTTTTCCTCTTCTAGATACCAGCTCCAGCTCTATTAGATTATCATTCGTTATCATGTAATGACTTGTATTGAATTCAGTTAGCTGTTCTTTTTTTTTTTTTTTCTTCTGTTTTAGATCTCATAAAATAAATACCAGGCCCTTAACAGTTCACTTACGTTTATGTATATAAGTATTTTAAATCACTAGGAACTAAAGATTTTTTTTTTTTTTTACTATCGTTGCTAACTGGGGACAGATTGCATACGTATTTATTGTGTTTGCTTACACACTCACCCAGATATTTGCATGGCACTTCTGATAAACCTTCTTTGTTGTTAATGGAGTACCTAACAAAGTCAGTACCATAGCAAGGATACAAAAATATGACCCTCAAAGTCACTTTTACACAGTAGCAAACTTTGTACATTGATATTTGTATATTGTATATTACAATAATTTAGAATTCATATTTTGTGATGGTTTTCAACTTAGAGCAATGGTCCATCAGACTACTCAAGCTTTGCATGTCTGGAATTGTTGTTTTTTTTTTCCATTATCCCTACAAAGCCATGCTGAATTTCTCATGCAGCAAGTATAAAACAAAGTACACACTGAAAGCAAAT
This sequence comes from Cygnus olor, assembly GCF_009769625.2. NCBI lineage: Eukaryota > Metazoa > Chordata > Aves > Anseriformes > Anatidae > Cygnus > Cygnus olor. The sequence goes on from NC_049169.1 coordinate 45,834,977, forward strand.
CAGAACTTCTTAGGTCACATTTTATTTGTTCTTTTTCCACATCCTCTACTGCCTCATTTAATGGAAAAAAAAATATTTTTGTTAATTCTTCTGTTTTCTTCATGTTTCTGAAGTTACTTTGATTCTAGTTATGTATTTTTTCCCTGTCTGTATTCCATTCCAGTTTACACAGTGAAGAAATCCACACCGCATGAAAAGTTGGACTCCATCTGCACACCCCCTGCAAAGCACAGAAATGCTGATTTGCTGTGCTCTGTGGGAATACATGGCCTCAGAATGGTCAAACAGTGCCAACTGTGAATTTGCAGGTTGTTTAAAGCATCCGGAAGTCATCCCTGAGGAATACGTTATTGCATTCTTTGATCCTGACGCCAGAAGTGCATCCTGGACTTGGCATCCATAAACTGAACACAGTGCGCCTTTCTTTGCCTAGCTGATGGTGAAAGATGAGCAGCCTGATGGGAAATGCTGTACGGCCTTGGTTTTTAGGGTCTTCTATTGAAGGGAAGGAATTCACAGATAGGCTGTAGAAACTATCTGTGGTAAATATGAGCCAAAGATCTTCTTTGAGATCATTTTACTATCCCGGACACACCCATTAGTGGGGTTCTTTGTTGGTGCCATGAGGGCCAACTGCTCTTTGAAGGAGGAAAGCCAGGAGCTGAGGTAGATTCTGCAGCCACGAGGGCAGGGCCTTCCCAGCCCAGGCCTGTCCCACCACCCCTAGCCAGGGAGCAGGGCAGGCAGGGCAGGGCTGTGGGAGTCAGCCCAGAGCCCAGGTCATCAGGCAGGTTTCTGGTGATGAAGCAGGCCTGAGGCCAAGCACAGAAGTCAATTCTCAGGTCAGTTCTTAGGAGCAGATCTGGTGGGGTCAGCCAGGGACAGACACAGCCCAAGGTTCATCAGGCAGGTCCGTTGTGACCAGGCAGATCTAAGGTCAAGAAGGAAAATCAATGGGTCAGGTTCCAGATCAGCAGGACCCATAGCAATACATGCACAGATCTGCCACTACAGCCTCCCCTTCTTTTCTTCTCCTGTGACTGTTGTTTCTTGTTGTATGTGGGTTCAACATGATAAATCAAGAGCAAAGAGCCTTGCTTGCTATATGAAGAAATCCTACATAGCAATGTTAAGGGCAAAGTAGTCAGGAAGACTAAACCACTCTTTCCTACTTGTGGTTGTATTAAGGTGACAGCTGATGAGACTCTCACAAGGTTCTTCATAAATGATTGCTTTCCTCCATTCAGAGCAGATCTTTGGGATGTTGTTTTAAGCATCATCTTCACATAGCGGTGGTCTAATTAGCACGAGCATTTTACCAGAAATTCATCTGCTTGAAAACATGGGACTGTGATTTGAAGAATCAGACCACAGTCTAATTAATATAGTCTGGGGATATCCTGATAGTAATTTGTGTCAGGATCTAAAAAGTACCAGATATTCTGCTCCGAGCAAGAGGGGTTGATCTATGGATTTTCCTCCATTCGATGTGCTCCAGGAAACTGGGGAGAAAGTGAAGTCATGACCCAGATCAACCCTGCTAGGAAGGAATATTTCTGTTTTCAGTTTCAATCAGCCTGTCCTCTGGACTTACCCTTTTCTACCAGACCTATATGAGCAGAACACTTGAAAGAGAACACACAGCATGGGTCCTGCTTACCTTGTCCCATATATTTTCTTCCTTGGTGGGAAACTAATCTATCACGATAAACAACATTTCTCCAAGAATTACAAGATATTGGGTATTTTTTTTCTAGTTGAAGAAAATAGATCTTAAAACATAAATAAAGGTGTTAGCAGCTCATTTCCACTTTATAAATCTCTTTAAAGAATATAATGAGGTCAATATTACACACTGACTGATTTTTAAATGCCTAGAAAAATCAATTGAAAATGTTAATTTCCTGACCTATTTTTTCATCTGTTACTGCTTCATATATCTGACTTGAAGGTCCTTGGGGTTTTGGTTCATTGCGTGTAAATTATTAATCTGTTATGTATATGAGATGCAAAGAAAGTAGTGTCTGATGTCTTTCCTCTCCAGCCCTAGATTATATTCTAGAGCCAGCAAATAGCCTTCAGAAAGAGGTCACACCTGAAAAACATGTCCGTTTTAGCTATTTATTATTTTATTTTATTTTATTTTATTTTATTTCTGATTAAAAAATATTATTTAGAGCACCTGGTTACCCACCACTGAAATTCTCAAGTTGCATTTTCTAAAATGAGGGAGCCCCAGAGAAGATGGTTAATAGAACAAAACTATTACTCGTCATTTAATTTTTAACTTGGTTAGAAATTTTGCCACAGCATGAGAAGCTATCCTCATACAATTATCATAAGGCTTTATACTTGCCATGATTACCCTGAGAAATACAAGCACCTGGAGAAGAACCTGATTTTAAAAGTCTAGGGGTTTGAGTAAGTGCCAAGAAATCGAGTTTAGGGGAAATATGACGTGTACATGCACATGAATTCATTCCCATAGCATTTTATGTCAGTAAGTGTTTCTTGCATTGTCCCTTTTGGGCAGCGCGGAGCAGCAGTAGCCATCCTGGATCATGGCTGGGCTGGGGAGAGACCCAGGAGCAGGGGCTGTTCCTGGACAACTTCCTATGGAAGAAGAGTTGACAGCATCAAATTTATTGCTGCCGGGGTTGTTGGTTTGCTTGGCACAGCATTTTGGCCCGATTTTGGGGATCCCGGATGGAACAAATTTTAGGAATGTTTTTTGTAGCTGTAAACAAGCATTGCTTGTAAAGAGAGGTATAAAAAGGATAAATGTCTCACTTGGCTCATGAAACTGAACAAAGGAGCTAGAGTAATGGAATTTATCTGGAAAACTAAGAGGAACTCCAGATTTTGCTTCCGTGAACGACCTCTTGGATGGATCTGTCACAGCTCTGACACTTGGGGAGCACGTGATGTGCAGGTATTACGCCAGGTATTAGCGCACATAGGCAAATGAGCATTTCATCTGGAGGAATCTTTGCTGCCGCATATTAGAACCGTTTGTGGTACACATTACACCTTTCAGCCGCCCTTCACGACAGATTTCTCACCCAGATACCGACCAGTGTCGGTGGCTTGGGGCTGGGGGCACGGGGGGGAGGCGGGAGGCAAGCTCCGCGGGGCAGCCGAGGGCACGGAGGGAGAGCGAAGGACAGACACCGGGACGGAGGAAGCGGGCGGCCCCCCGAGAGGTCGTCAGGCTCCGGGGGGAGGCGGTGCCCCCCTCCCGCCCCGCCTCGGGCCCGCCTCTCCCTGTGCGGGGCGGCGGTGCCACCGCCCCCCGTCACTAGGCGATGGTGCAGCCAAGATGGCGGCGGGCGCCGAGTGAGGGGGAACGGCGGCAGCGGCTGCGCGCCCCGCGGTCTGCCCGAGTGGCTCGGGCTGGGGCGGGCGGAGGGATGAGGCGCGGCCCTGCTGCCGGCCGGTCGTCGTGAGGGGCGCGGGCAGGCGGACGCCATGGCGGGCATCATCAAGAAGCAGATCCTGAAGCATCTCTCCAGGTCAGCGCCCTTGCCCGGGGTGGGCTGAGGCGTGCGGGGGGGATCGGCGGCGGGCGAGAGGCCCCGAAGCCCGGTCAGGCGTGGGGCGAAGAGGAGCCGGGCATCGTTTGGCCGGCGGAGGGGAGACCCGGAGCCGCCTCCCGGGGGCTTGGAGGGGGGCGAGGCGGCTCGCCAGGGCTCGTCCCGCCGTGACAGCCGTGGGCACGGCCACTGGCCCCTCGCCCGGCGGCGGTGGGGGGACACCGAGCGAGTCCCCGCCCGCCGCGCCGTGCCCGGGGGGGCGCTGAGGGACGACCCCCGGCGGCCGTGGGGGGCGCCCGGGGAGCGGGGAGGAGCCGGGGGGCGCAGGGGTGCGGGGTCCCTGCGGATCCTGCGGCCGCCCCCGAGCTGTGGGAGCGCCAGGTGGGGCCGGGTGGCCAAGGAGGCTGGCGGCGGCGCTGCCGGAGGGATGAGCCAACTTGGGCGTCTTGTGGGGAACTTAACTGCACCCGGCGTGGGCAGCAGGAGGAAAAATTGTCACACTGGAACGTTTTGGGGGCTGTCAGGGTCCTGTGCGGGAAAGTCGTGGAAACTATGCAAACACACAAACTGCACAGCAATTCCCAAAAGCCACAACTAAATTTCTTCCGTTTGTAAAGAAACATAAAAGCCTAGTAGGTACCTCATCTGTCACGATACTGCAGCACTGTTGTTCTTCAGGATTTACTTTTATAAATTAAATATTGCTTGAAAAGTTGGCCCCATACTACTTTGCTTTTTTTTTCTTTAATGTTTCATTCTGTTTTTTTATGGTTTTTGAAAGGTTTTTATCTTACTGTTAATTAACAGAGAAAACCAAATAAAATGCCAGATTGCCGTTTGACAATTGTGCCAACGGTGCACAGGGAAGGCACAATTCCCATTCCCAACCCGTCGCTGTCCGTCCCTTAAAGATGATGTATCAAACAACAGTGAAGTAATTTTTCTCCTCCACCCTGTCTGTGAGCTTTTGTAGCTGGGAATGCTGATGCAGAAGTCTTGTTTTCGCAAGACGGTAACTGAGCACTGCGAGAATGGGAATGCTGGACGAAGATGTCATCTGCCTTGAGCGAGCCTGCCTGTCAGCAGTGTGCAGGAAATCACTGAGCTGTATCACTGATACGGTTCACTTCCTATAGCACCGTTCAGCAAGCTGCATCAGAAGGGAAGTGAACTGGTCTCAATGCTACAGGTTAAAGTAAAACACGTGTCTAGTAACAGAGCACGAGTAACGTGAGCTGGCTCTTGTCTGGTTTGTGAAATAAATAGCTTTCAAAAACCAGTGTTAAGTACTTTTTGATGTTGATAAATCTGTATGTTTTCTTGTGGGATGTGATGACGCTTATTCAACAAGACTACCTTAATTGATTGCTGCAAGTTTTGGCATTTTTGAAAAGCTTATGGGATATGTCTAACGATCTGAGGTTTGCAGTTTAAAGCTGAGGCTCACGATCATTGAGGCTACACCAACATTAATATAGTGAAATACAGACCTTATTATTAAGGCCCTTATTATGGGTGTTCTTAAGCACATGATCAGATAATCTTTTCTCCCTGCAGAACTGGTACTTCAGTGATTGCAGAACTTGGTTACACCAGAGAACAAATTCAGGTGGCTCTTTAAATTTCAAGGATTTTTTTTTTCCCCAACAGAAGTCACAACATTGTTCTTTATTTCAGGTTTTCCTTTCTTACTAGATTTTAGAAGACTGGGGTTAACGTAGGCTTCACACATTGTTTTGTGTCAGTCTGGAGCCAAAGGCATAAGGAAGTTCCTGTAATAGAGAGGGTGCCAAAAGACACTTTCACTTCAGATTCTATTACTATATTGGTTCCTGTTCTGCAATTCTCATAGTTCCTCAAAACTGATGCCTTTTTGTCATCTTCACCAAGGGAAGTATTACTGTCAGGATTGAAATGTACTGGAAAAAGTCCATGTATAATAAAGGAAAAGTTGAAGGAATTATCCAGTTATCTTGATTTATTTTCATCTTTGTTTCCTCTCTTTGTATTCCATTTTTGGTGATTAGATTTCTCTTTGAACAAAGCCAAATGTAATTTGTACTTCACAGAACAAATAGAAGACGTAATCTTTTACCTTCAGTTACAGTTCTCTATGCTTTCCTTTTTCTTTTTTGGTCACAAATCACAGAATGGTTGAGGTTGGCAGGGCCCTCTGGATGGCATATTGTCCAGGCCTTCCTCCCCGAATCCCACCCCCCTGGATATTGATTTAGCAATATTTTCTATAGAGATTGCTGCAATATCTGTCACCACATCCATTAGCAAATTTCAGCTTTCTTACAGCCATCTGGATATTGCGTATGCAAAATTAAAAGCGTAATTTGTGTTATTCAGTTATTGTAGCTTCCATTAATTCAGTTTTACGGTGCTTTTAAATGGACTGATGGACACTGGGGGTGTGAAGCAGCCTTATGCTATGTTTGTTATCTAGGGGAAACTCTTATAGATATGAATCTTTAAGGTCTGAAAACAAGAAGAAGAGGGAGATCCAAACTGGATTCTGAAAACGTTTTGATATCTAAATGGCTTTTTAGATTGTAAAATATTTTTCTTAATACTGTATTGCAGCTTAGAAACAATGGAGATACACAGAGCTTTGTAACAAATCTGAACCTTCTTTCAGGGTCTGCTGATGGGTTTTCAGTTTTCTTACAGTCTTTTAGAAATTTCTTGAAGTATTAGCTCAGTCCACTCCCTTCAATGTGCATTGCTTTTCTCCAAGGCTACAGAAGAAAATGTGGAGAAGGAAGGAAGAGGGAACACAGTTACATTTTTCTGTTATTTGGATTATATGGTGCTTGATACAGCATTTGAAACTAAGCATGGTTTACTAAGCTGAAGAGGTGAGTTTGTTGTTTGAAAGCTAGATACCTTGAATTTTTGTCAGCTGCTTATTGTAGTAGGATCATTTTTTTTTTGGCGAACATGCATGGTGGAGTACCTTTGTTTCATAACATTACCTGCCCTACAATGAATCAAGTATATCTGAATAATGGCGATATCCTTCACAAAGGTGGAAATGAAACATGGTGGCTAGGAGTTTGGTATCGCTTACTCGTCTTGTCAGGCTTTTCCTCTGAATGAAATGAACTGAAACACACATTGAATCTTAACGTGTGCCATTATGTCTTTTCATGGGCGAGAGATTTCTTGCTGAAGAGCAGCTTTTCGTGCAAGATTTTCTGTGGACTGCTTTGCTGTGATAAGCAGATACCTTCCAGTTTTGCATCTTTTTCCTTTGTTAGACTTTGTGGACGAGTGTTTAAAGCAGCAGTTTTAAAGATTGCCAGCAGGACTCTAGATTTCACTATACATGATCCCGATAGTGTGCCTGTTGTACTACCTGTAGTTAGAAAGGTGTCATCATCACTGTCAGGGTTTGACTCTTGAGTTGTTCAGATCCAAAATACTATCAGGGTTCAGGAGTTGCTGACACAGGCTTGTATAAGACTTTTTTTTTTTTTTTTGTCTTTTAATATAATTGACTAAAATTTCCTTTCTAGCTAACCTGTGGTCTAACAGGGAGCCCTCTATGTGTCTTCAAGATCCATGCCTTTTTATAAAAAAAAGTTTTATTTAAGTGTAAGTCTGAGAAGCATGAAGGAAAGCTTCCAAACTTGCCTCTGCATTAATTCATCCCCACTGACTGTGATATTCTTCATCTTAATTGCATATTAACTCTGAAGTTTACCAATGATAGCGCATACTTCAACTTGAAAAAGAGAATCACGTTTTTTGTTTTAGTTGTACATATTTGCTATTTTTACACATGTGCACACAAAGAAAAATCTTAAGTGGCTTAAAAACGTTTGGTGTGGCAGAAATCCAGGTCACTTTCTGTTCATGCCAGTATCTGTGGTTCTGGGTGAACTTGCTTTAGCTCACCTGCAGCAGTAGATGCAAAAACACTAAGATTTCAGTAGAAGAAAATCGCAGTGTGTTTCACGATAACATTATCCATCATGTAGTTGGAAGATCATCCTAAAATGCCTAGGAAGATTAATTCTACGAAGAGTAACGTAAGGATTGCATGGATCCAAGGGATAGGTTGATCTCACTGTGAGCAGCGGTATCACATCACCTGGTACGGCGTCACCAATATCAGTCCCGGCTAATATTTGACCTGTGCGTCACTCTGCTCGGTACCTGTGAGATACGCCTCTTTGGCGGGGCACATTGCCATCCCAAGAGATTGGGGTTATTTCTCTTTGAACCTGCTAGTGTAGCAGGGTTACGTACTTGGCCAGAAAGGACTATTTTCTTCTTGTAATTACCTGTAGTTGTTTGGATGACCTTTGAAACCTCCAACTTCAACTAGTAGCATAAGAAGCAAGGGGCGTTTGCTTCTTTTCACCCTACTGAATATCCTACTTCTGTCTTACTGCAGTTTTGTGAAAGTTACCCCATTTTTTAGCCAGCCAAAGAACACAGAGCGTGTACTTTCCCTAGAATAAGCGCAAAACAGGTTCTTTCTCTGCTTACACTGAAGTATTTACAGGATGTTTTCTACATGACTGACTTTATTGGCTTATGTGGTATATGGAAGGAGTTCAAAGCACAATGTAAGTGGGTGGAACAATCTACATTGTTCTGAATAAGTCTATATTTAATCTGAATGCGTACAGAAAGTGTTATCTGTTTATTACAAACATCATGCTGCTGAACCTAGTGAAAGAATTGAGTCTGAAAAAAAATGGAACAGGCAGTAAAGCAAAACTGCTTGGGGTGGCAGAAGAAAACAGAGAAAGATACAAAAAGTTTTGAATTTCAAACATAAAGGAACCGAAAAAATACAGCACAATGTAAAATTTCATTATGATTCTAAGTGGAAACTTCATGCCAACGATTTTGCCTGTGTGAACGTGTTGGTAGTATTCTGATAAGCATAAAAGAATCAATGAATGTGTTTTTTTCAATCAAAAAAAAAAACCCTTTTCACTTCTATTTTTATTAGTAACTTCACAATCGTATTGCATTTTAAGCTTTTGTAGCAGAATGTCATCTAAAAAGCCAAACTGAAATTGCTGTGGTGCTTTGTTTGAATTTATAAAGTTTATTTTGGAGATAAACCGGCTATAATCTATTTGCTGGTAGAGTTCTTAATTAGTACATTTGTTAATATTAAGATATAAATTATTAAATCTTGTGTGTCTTCATTCATAAAAATCTCTTGAGACTTCAGGAGCATTTGGGTTAATAAAATAAACTCACTGAATTTTATTTCTAACTTTCAGTTTGTTTTATATCATTTTTGCAAAGGTATTATAAATCTGGATGCTGATTTTGCAGACATTTGTACCATTAAAGTTCTGCTGAAGTTTTGTTTGTCAGACAAGTCTTGTGTATACATATTAAAAATTGATGCATTTACAGAATCGCCATGAATTAATCAGTAGCATTTTAGTTGCATAGTATGTGATCATTTCCTTTGAAGCAATGCTCACAATAGGTTGACAGGGAAATAAGTTTCCAGAATTAAAATGATGTAGAAGATTACTTCATGTACAAGCAGCTGATATACACGAGTGCAAAGCATTCTTAGGAAGAAGGGTATTTAAATAATGTCTGGGGAATAAAATTATGTTTAAACAAGTATGCAGTGGGGAAGAATCAAAACAAAACGCATAGTGATTTTTTTTTTTTTTTTGAAATTTGGTATTTCTCCTGAAGCCTTAGTGTTTTTTATATCAAAGAGGTATAAAACTATGTACAAAACTTTGAGTAGAAGGCACTTGTTAAAGGGTATTTGGTTTTAATTCCAGTTTTCTTGTACAAACAGACTGGGCAAAGGATATCAGATGATTTCTGATGAAAAACTAACAGAATTAGGAAGGCTCACACAAAGTAATTTGTTTCATGATTTATTTTTTTTTCAAATCAAGAGAATAATTGCTAACAACTAATTATGTAACAAATACCTACCTAATTTTTGGCAGGTTGCTGGGGAACCAAGGTTTCTTAAACAGTAGGTCCTACAGTTCTTGTGTACACCTCTGAGGAGCTGACGCTAACCAAAGTTTGGATCTCTTCATTCCATCAGCTTTTCCTTAGAAGAATCAGGAGAGGAATGTAAGAAGTACAAGAGCTCCAGCTCAGGCTGTGGCTTTCCATCCTTCCAGGCTTCCTAGCATGGATCTAGGAGCCTTGCTCCTAGATGTGTGAGGCAGGACCCCAGCGCAAATCTTGTGGCAGCTCTGCCATGCAACTACCGTACAGCTTGAGAACACCAGAGCTTTTGTTTTCTCAGACTGGCTTCTTCATCTGACTCCCGAGGAAGCAACCTTGGGACCCACAGTTTTCATGTTGTAGTCGCTCCCATTGCTTGGGGATCTGGAGACTGTAGAAAAATTCTCATTCATAACTACTATTATTAACTACATATCTGTAATTCAGTTCTGTAATAAATCTCATAAACATCATTCAGATATCCTAACAAATAGCCTATGAAGGGCTAAGATTGTACTGTCCCTGCAATAATAGAGTGTAAGTATTAGTTATATTTAGTCTGAGGCATCTCTTCAAAGTGAAGACAGTTAACAAAGAATTTCTTTTCTTCTACTGCCATTTGATTTGCTAAGTTAAATATTCTATTTTTTTTTTTTTTTTAATTTTGTGAGGCTTAATGTACTACAGTTTCAAACCCTGTGAAATCAGAAAGTGCTGGTCCTCATCGCACTGCCACAAGTACAGAATGAAACCCAGCAAGTCCTGCTCCCTTATCTCTGTAGAGTTATGTTTCTGTAGGGTGACTTTTAAACAGGTGTAGTGGAGATGCTGAATGGGAACAAATAACGTGGGCTGAGAAATCTCAGGCAAAACAAAACTGAAAAGTTGTCTCCCATTTCAAAATACACTAACAGCCTCTTGTGTGCTGCAGCTCCAGGATAGCTGCCTTCTCACATTCCAAATATACTTACTGAGTGTCTCTGAAACCGCTTGGCTGTATTATATGGATCCTTTTCCGCATGATTGAATTTTTCTACATAAGCTGTTCATTTAAACACAGCTGCAGTGTCTTAGTATGAGACAGTAAGGGATATTCTCATGGGAATGTAGCACTTTATACAGCTCTATTTCCTTTTCAGCTATAGAATGTCTTAATGTATAGCAAACTGTTGTGACTGCGGTTCTCTTTAGCTAAAAATCTCTTACATTATTGTATCACTCCTTTTTCCCCTTTGAACTTGCTCCCTTGTGTGTCCCCTGTGTCCCGTTCCCTGCAGCGATCCCTGCTGGCTCTGGTGGAGATTGGTTTGCTGTGAATATCCTTACTACCAAAATGAGCACCAGGCGCTTCTCAGAAACCGTGGCAACTGACCACTTGCTTTCACCAGGAATAGGGGCCTTTTGTCTGAATACCTTGCCCTCAGGTAACTTCCCCTCTCCCACCTTTGTAGATTAAATGTAAGAGGTGGTATGTATTTGTACAGATTTGGGACTGAAATGAATTCTATAAAATGTCAATTGGGTTTTCTCTCTTTTGTTTTTGGAACTTATGATTCTGCAAAAAGTAATTGTTTGCTATGCAGGTATGTTTGAAAACAAGAAAGTCCTAAACTAAATTTACAAAACTGATTTGGGAAGTACACCAGCAATCCCCTTATAAACATATATTTATGTATAATTTCTAAGTGTAATCTTTTAGACGTATCTCCATATCTATAGGCTACTTGACATTTGCTGTTTATTGCTTTCACCTACTTAATTCCTTTGTGTAACTTAATCTTTTTTTTCTCTCTATCGATAGATATTTGGAGGATCAGTCAGCTTTTATCCTGGTTTATGTAAGAGAATAGCTGATTTTTTTAAAAATTAAAATAGGCCTTGTAGTTTGTCATATTGAAAAATCTTTTTTTGTTGTAAAATCTGTTTGCTTAGCATTAATAAGATATCTGCTAATGTTACATAAATAAATGATGCAGTTTCCAGAAGGCAGATGGTGTCGTGCTTTTATGCCGCACTCTTGTTTCTTGGTTTAAGTTTATAAAATTATTTTGTGTCAAGTGCCTTTTCTGTGCATTAGTTACAGAATGTCATATTTTGACTGGAATGGAACAGTTACCAAGTATCAACAGATTCTCAATGTGATGTGTTACTTTTGCTGCCTGCAATATGGAAATAGCATGTACCTTCCCAGATGTGTCTTAGCATATTAAGGATTTTGTTTTCTTGTACTCAACATACACGTTAAGGTCTGTCATGTATAAGATTGTCAAGTTTTAAACAAATTTTTTTGGGTTTGATGGTATTGACCATTTGTACGCATGATTAACGATGCATGAAAAAGCTCATGGAATAGACAAGCTGATATTGGTCTGTTTGAGGTTTTATCATAAATGAACGATTGAGCAATATTTTACTTACAAGGTGATTAGCATTCATGCAATGAAAGCTCCTCATCTCTGTGCAATGCTTGGCTATTTCTGAGCAGATTTGCTGCATGACATGTAATTAGATAATAGCTATTGATGACAGCAGCTGTTTCGGTTCTATCTGTACCCAAAGAACAACGAAGACCTTCCTTTACAAATAGAAGGGAAATAATTTCCTGTATGTATTACTACAGAACTAATTAGGGGGAGATTTATATACTGTTAAGAGAGTTGGTGGGAATGTCAGTATTTGGGAAAGCGTTGACTTAGAAATGGGACTTAGAGCGCCCTTGAGTGTATTAAGTTGTCTTTAGGAAGGCAGCTGAGTAGAAGTCCATGCTGAAGCCTGTCTGTGTAGTGATGAAATAGAAGCGGTTATTTGGAAGGCATCAGAAAACTAAATGTAATATTCAGGCACCCGCCCCCTAGGATGGGAGAGATAAGGGGGATGGCGCGACAGGTTGTGGAAGCATGGGCTGGGTGCTGAGTCAGGATTCCAGTTAGTGATCTGCCTGGTCAGGGGTGGGGAAAGAAGATCTGTCTTTAGACTATGACAAGTCAAAAGGCCTGATAAGAGCTGTTCAGGTGTTCCAGGTCGTGTTTCTTAGCCTGAAAAGTCCTGCCTGAAGCTGTAGGGTCACAGGTGGTGGTGTGGTCACATCTGGTGTTTTTTTTTTTTTTTTTTTTTTTTTACAGTTGAGCGCAGTAGGTCCAGGCAGGGTGTGCAAACGGGAATGCCCTCTAAAAGGGCATTGGGGTAAAGTTGTTAGACTCTTCTCTTGTAGAAGTTGTTGTCAGTGGGCGGAAAAAGGTGCCAGTCTGGTACTATAGACAGACAATGGTAGGTGTTCTTGAGAAATTTGCAGGTTGGTGCAGCTGCTGCAGTTGGTATTGCCATTTACGAGTCTCCCGTGATTACCTATATGAGAATATAGGGAATGGCAGCCCTTGCAGTGTATTTACTGTTAGGGGCTTCTTGGCAGAAAAGCACATGGTATTGGAGAATCCACACAAGACACAACCTTGCCGATACAGATGACTTCTGGACAAAGGCTGGAGGATAGCCTCTGAGACCACCAAAATTATGCCCATTGTAGGCTTGCCTGTTGGTTACCTGCTAATAGTGGTGGTGAGTTTTTTACAGTGTTATGGCAATTCTTTTTGTGGTGCAGATTGGGAGAGTGTCATTGTTTTTGGTAGGGTTTTAGTCCAGAAATATTAAAATTTATCCTCACAAGTTTTTATTTTCAGCCTAATGTACTGTGAACATTCTTCAGTAAAGAACTTGAAGTGTTTATGGAAGTGTGTCTGGTCAATTGTACTGTGGTGATGGCATAAAAGGTATTACCCCTCCCTACAAATCTTACCATGACTGCCTGATCATTATTATTATTATTATTATTTTTAATTCTACTAAACTTTTGATTTTGGTACTGTGTTCTGTCCTGGTGGTCCATGGTCATTAAAATGTTCTGTAATGAGTGTTTCCCTTTATTGGTTTTAAAGGCATTCTCTTTTGGCTTGGTATGTCTTTTTTGTTCTTATATTGATAAATGAGTACCCAATTAATTTTCTGTGCAGTGTTCATTAATTCATCATTATTTTTTCTGTTTATCCTATCTGTTTTTAAATTGGCTTTAATATTTTCAGAAATGAATGTTTTATCCAAAATGAGGGCATGCCATCATATTTTATGGTGAAATTTAGTGCTACTTCCTATTCATACTTTTTATATAGTAGTACTTGAGCCTTATATGTCAGGCAGTTTTTCATCATTTTCTCTTATCTTCCAATTTTATTTTCTTAAAACAAAACAAAAACAAATAAACAAAAAACCCTTTCATTTACAATTCATGGAAATTACTGGGTTTTATCTTCAAACATCTAGTATCTTGCATCATCAATGAGTCAGCTGTTGTTGCAAAGCTGTTTGTTGATCTATTGAGTTCTTCAGGAGGTCAATTTTCTGAGGGCTTGATGAATGTGACTTTAATGTTACCTGTCAGCTATCACACATTTTAACTCATTCTCTGGAGCTAAAATTCATTTACTCTAAATCTTACGTAAACCATAGTTAATGATTTCATTCTGGGTGAAATACTGCTGTGATGCACTGCATTAAAAATAGAACATCGCTAGGACAGCCAGAATTCACTCAAAGGTTTCTGTTACTCACAGTCTACTACCTTTTTCACTACCTTTATATTTCTACTTATCCTTTGGGCTTATTACATGGTACTCTTGTAGTCTCCTGACCAATTTCTACTAACCTTAAGCCACTTAATGTATACTTAATTTCTGTACCAGCTTTTGTGACATCTTGGTTGCAGTTTTTTTTCTTTTTTCTTTTTTTTTAAGTACAAAGAAAAGATAAAGTTGCTTGATTCTAATCTTGTTGCATGGACAGCTTCCACAGAAGCGTGTTGTTTGTATTCAGTACAGGTCAAGCACTTTGCATCTGTGAAGTTTGTTGTCTTTAGATGACACTTTTGCCTCAATGGCAGCTAAATCTTTTTGATGCTGTGTAACTGTTTTCAGTCTCTTATCCTTTCTCCTTCTTGTCATACATGGGTCAAGAAGGGACAGTTACTAAGAACTCTTCTGAAGGTCATTGTGCTTAATATTATTGGTATGTAGAGTCGTTTTTTTTAATCTAGGGAGTCTGTCTTTTCTCATCTAGGACTTGCTACCATGTAAATCTAAGCATCCTGGTACTTTGGACTTAACTAATGATACGCTGTCATGAGGAGAAGTATTGCAATGCTCCTGAACTTAGTGTCTGCAGGTGATGTTTTGTTCCTGAGAGACTTTGGTATTTATTGCTTCTGGTTACAGTAGATAAATACGAGAGAAAATTATTATGTCGCCTGCAGCAGGTTATTTTCTGTTTTCTGGGACACTTTTTTTTTTTTTTTTTGTGACTTAGTGAAAGGTGGGAGAGCTTTAAAGGTTTTTCAGATCAGAGCAGTTAATGAAAATCAACTTTGATCTGCAGTATTATAAATGAGATACACATGCAAATATGCAAGGAAGTCATAACAGTAAATGCTGTGGATGCTGTGGTGATTTTTTTTTTTTTTTACAGATTTTACAGAGTTAGTTCTTTTCAATTTAAATGCTAAATCTTAAAATTTAAAGTGGTACAGTGAGCAGAATAATGGTAGACCTCCTTTCTACCAAGAGTCATGGAAACCTTTATCTTCCACTGAACTACAATTTAAAAAAAGACTGTGTTTCTTGCTTCAGAAATTACATTGAATTTCTTAGTGATCTAATAACTTGGTTCGGCCAGGTGGAACAGGGAGAAAGTAATCTTTCTGGTGAGTTCTTACTGTTTTATTATTGATACAGTTGCCAGTTCTTGTTAGGACATGCTGCCCTTTTTCTGAGCCTGTTGTTTTGAACCATGTATCTTCTAAAGGATTTCTGGTTCATAGTAAGGACATAAGCAAGACATGTGGCTCATATTAACATTTAATAGTCTGTCATGATCAGGGCATATATGTAGGATCAAATAACTGGGGGAATTTCATCTAGAAGGCAGGGGGGACATATGGTAGAGCCAGGAGGAACAGATTATCTATTCAGTAGATGAGCAAAACATCTGAGTGTCCCATGTCCAAATGAGATTCAGACTTCCATAATTTCTCTATTAAATCTAGAGGTCGGAGTTTCTGTTCATTGAACGTGACAAGGCATCTCTCCAAACCTTTGTGGAGCACTGCTCTGAACTTCACGTAATCTGTGGGCTCGATTCTACAAAACATGAGCTAATCCTTTCAGAACAGATTCTTCCCCCATCCACTCCGCTGTATTTTTTCCTAGTTTCATTTTTTGGCCATCTTTCCTGTTTGCAACGTGGAGATCCCATTCAGAACTCCAAGCCTTTCTTGTCCAAGCAAAACTTCAGAATATAAATATTTTGGGCAAGGAAAAAATCATCTCTGTATGGGTTTTTAGTTCTTTTACTGAGACCTCTAGATTACTATTCATTGTGCTCCTGACTACTGTACATACGTTTATTTAGTACCGTGCTGTTATTCTGTGACCTTTTATGCTTTTCATTGAACTCCTAATCAATAGTCTGTAAAAAGAAGATTGAACCGTCTGTCTAACAGCACAATTATATTAATTGTGTGTGTGACACAGCTCAGGGGAGTTGTGTCAAGTTGCTTGTGGTATTAACTCTGTATTTCAGGGTTCTTGCATTTAAAGTGTCAGATATTTTATGGCATTAATCTATCACCTTATAGAATTGAATATTAAACTGGATTGAAATTCATGCTATTAGATGTAGTAATTCAAACTTCAGATTGTATGTTCTGAGAAGGGAAGGATAGTTTGTTAAATTGAAACTAAATCAATGAAAACATTTTTGCTAAGAATAGCTCGTGGTATTAACAAGCCAACTATGTATTGTCTCATTAACAATGAATGTCTTACTAACTCAGCAAAACAATGTGATAAAAAACCTTGTTGAACTCAACCATGTACATTATTATATTTCTGTTCCTCTTGCCCTTTCCTTTTGCTTTCCTCTGTTCTCCTTGATTCATTTCTTGCACCAAGCAGTGGTCACCAACACTGTCTGTTCCCTCAAAAAGGAAGCTCATGAGATGTTATGCAGAGACATGGCCCAGTTGTCAAGGCCTCTGCTCCCAGTTTGAGCCAGTTTTTAAGGAGTAACTAAGTTGTTCTAAGGAATGTATGCTAGGGTGAAAAACAAAAGACAGGATGGGGGAAGCTGTTTGCATGGGCTGAGTCAGAGAGAAGGGTGTGTGCATGTCGTGAAGTTGGTGACGCTGCTAGTTCCAGGAAATTACATGAAAAGCTTAGAGAATTTTAAAATGTTTTTCTCTCTAACATGTTCACAATGTCAAACATTATCAAATATTTCTGATGGCTGCTTATTCAGGATAACAAGATTGTGTTCTAACTTTCTGGTACGTACTTCTCGATTTTATAAAAAAATTGTATAGTAAATATGATAGCCTAATAAGTTCTCAAAGTTTAAGCAATTTCAGCATTCCAGGTTGTAGTGCTAAGAGAGATAGTCATTATTTAGATGTAGAGGTAATTTGCCAGCCTAAAAATCCATGCTGTGGTGTTCTTAAACCTTGACAGTAAATATTCGAAAACATCTCCCAGGCATTGTTAACACCAGAGTTTTAAAAATATTATTAACATTAAATTGAAAAATAACATTAAAATTTAATAGTATTAAAACATTGTTTCAGATTTTATCTGATTTTATCTATTTTATTTAACAATATTGTCAGTGATGGGTTTTGCCCACTCATAGCAAGTTCACTGGAACCTGTACTAGAAATGCATCAACGTGTCCATGGCTCATCTTCTGGGCGTGTCCTGGTTTGATACATGGTGGGATCCTGGAACAAAACCATTTGGAGAGTTGTAGTTACCCTAAGAGGGTTTTGTTGTTGTTGTTGTTGATTTTGTTTGTTTTGTTTTTAAATGCAAAATGCTGTTCTTTTTGTTGTTTGGCCCTTTTTTAATTTTATCCATGAAGTTTCAAATTCTTCTAAATTTGAACTTGTATGATCACATTGTGTTTTGCAGGGTTAGCTGCTCAAATATGCCAGCTTGTAATTTTGAATTATTTATTTATAAATTAGAAAATACCATATGAATTTAAACTTTCCTGTTATTTGAAGTAGTGTATGAAATAGTGCTAAAGTGCTAAACAATCATAAGTATATTCTGTGGAACAATTAAGTTTAGAAGGAGCAGGGAATTATTAGAGAAACGTAAAGTGTTGGCATCCTCTGTGGAAAACTGGCTCTGGGCAGAGCAGATGTGGTTGTCATATGTTATGAAGTTACTATGGATTTTGGGGAGGTGCCACTGTCTCACCAGCATCCGCTCATCA
Source organism: Cygnus olor (assembly GCF_009769625.2). Taxonomy (NCBI): domain Eukaryota; kingdom Metazoa; phylum Chordata; class Aves; order Anseriformes; family Anatidae; genus Cygnus; species Cygnus olor. The sequence continues at coordinate 45,852,793 of NC_049169.1, forward strand.
GTGACATTCCAGCTGGGGAAGTGGAATGAAGAAATCATCTGTTAGAGGTGCCTAAACCTGAAATACCTTCTCACAACCTTCCTACTAAAGTTCCTTTCTCTGACCTTTGAAATGAAAGGTGCAGACTTCCAGGTGGATATCCTCTTGTGTTGGTTGGTGCTAGATGAAGCAGCACACAGAGCTTTCTCCCTTTCACTGGTTGCGAGGAAAGGTGAAAAATTGAAAGCAGCACTCAGAAGAATTATTTAAAAAAAAAAAAAAGCTATGCTGAAAGGGAGGAAAAATGACACTGCTTGCTGATATTGCCTTCCCTGCCCTTCTGCTCCCTGTTGGTAGGATACAGCTCTTATTTTGTCCAAGGGTGTTGGAAATAACTTAAGATTAGCTTTACTGTCTCTATTCTCATCCTTGATGGTATTTTGGTGTCTTTCTCACTGTGAAATTTGGAAACGTGTTCCTGTAGATCCTCTGGGTTTTACTGTGATTTGTCTGCAGTAAAAGACAAAGCTGATGGTTACATCTGTCTGCCTTTGAGTTGAGTGCTGTTTCTTGTGTGCCATAGCTATTGGGGACCCAGAGGGGAGTTCCTACAAAGAGCATCAGAGTCTCAGTAAGCCATGTGTGTATGTGATGACAGAATATTTTGCGTTTGCTGTATAAATGTGACTTAAAAATCACAAACTGGTGTTATTTTAAAGGTGATTATCATCTAGTAAGTAGAGAGAGATACTGTGATATGACTGAAAATGTTCAATGGCTGTTTATTTTAGGAATTTCAATTAAGAAGTTGGATGAGACTTGTCAGTATGATTTCTGATATACGAGACGTTATATTTTGCAGTTATTGACAGGGTGGTTTACTGAGGCAGGATATTCAGCTCTTCACTTTATTCTTTCTTGTTAAGAGGAACAAAGAAGGGTAACTGGAAAACTACGTGAGGAATAGAGGGCTTAAATAATTTTAATGTTTCTAAATGGAGCATTTAGAAGTACTAGTTGTCAAGGAAAATATATGTGTCAGTAGTCTGATCTTAATATATTTTTTAATACTGTAATTATTAAAATGTATTATTCTTGAATCAAAGCTCATTTCTTCTGGTTATTTTATTTTTTTTTTTTTTTAAGCCAACAGAAACAACTGCAGCTGTTCTCTCATAAGCAGCACATCTAGTATTTTTTTGCAAATACATCCTGGATAACTTCAGACTTGGTATAGTTTTAAAAATAAAAAATAATTGAACTTTAAGTTCTGAACAAGCTTCTGTGCTCCCTTCACCCCCAAGATGTTTTGGTCTTTGAGAGTTCTTCTTTATGCTTAAACTGACAGGGAGATGAAATTCTGTAAGTTTATGATGTCTGTCTGAGTGTCTGTAGAACTGGTAAATATGGGCATTTTGGTTTTGTCAGGCTAGGTAAATGCATTTCCAAAGCTTACCATGGTAAGAAAGCAATGAAACAGTTGGGCTAAGAAAATGGTAGCCAGTTTTCAAGCCACAGTTGGAAAGTGTTAGGAGGAAAAGATTGCCAGCCTTCTTCACCTTCTTCTACCATCTCCCCAAGTGTCTTACTTAATAGGGACTTTGTACAGAAACCAGTCTGAATGGAAAGGGAACTTCTGGGTTGCACCAGAGCCGCCATTTTGGACAGAGCAACCCTTTTGCGCTCTGCCTGGAAAATACCAGCATGGGCGGATTTCAGTGGGAAATGTCTCAAAGTGTAACGCAAGCAGCAGTATTTTCTTCTATCTAATCTTGTAAAATTAGACCCACTCATGAGCAGAAACAGATTTCCATGGCTGTATGTGGGTGCGGTTAAATACAGCCAGTCTTTAGCTTGTGGTAGGTATAATGCTATGGTTGTTGACTTGAGGGCAGAGCACTCATGATTTTGTCGTGTTCTCTCACAAGGATGTCAACCATTTGACACAGTTACATCGACTGCTCTATTGTATAAGCAAATCATAGCACCTTTTAAGTATAGTGACATATATTGCATGTCTTCTCTATTAAGTAGCTACAGTTTTTTAGCCTTTGCATGTCAGACTATTTTTTCAAGCTTCCAGCCAGTATATTATATTCACCATACTGCTGTGTGCCTGTTTATGTAAACATATTTCTTCGTTAAATTCTGACTAAAACAATATTATAGATGAAACTTTTCAAGATATAGTGTGTGTGTGTATATATATACACGCACATACAGTATATATATATATATATACACATACAGTACCTATATATATATATATATATATATATATATAAAAATATAGGTACTGTTTAAAAGTACCTTTTTGTTACCTGTCCTGAGTTAAATTATCAGCCATTTCTGCATGCTCCAGGAATTACGGTATATGTTACAGAGGTTTTGATTTTTTTTTTTCTTTTGAAAAAATAGAGTGAAATGGGTTCAATTCTACTTTATATAATTTGAAATAAGTAGTTACGTATTTTGAATTAAATATCTGTTATTCTGGGTGATGAACAAGTAGGGAAATACCTCATAGTGTATTTAATTGTCTATGTATTTAGTGAGACAAAGCAAACATGAAATTTCATGGTACTAATTCTTTTCAGGGTGAAATTGTACCTAAGATAATTTCCATCTCCCCTGCCTACTGTGCCAGACCGTTCCTTTAAGTTAAATTGTCTGCTGCATGCAGGACAGCTCCGATTTGCTGTACGTGCATTTACTTAAGTTGCATGTTTGTTCTTAGGTTCACCAAAAATCTGTCGCCTGACAAGATCAACCTGAGCACGTTAAAGGGGGAAGGTCAGCTGACCAATTTAGAGTTGGATCAAGAGGTGCTTCAGAACATGCTGGATCTTCCAACATGGCTTGCTATAAACAAAGTCTTTTGCAATAAGGCATCCATTAGGGTGAGTGTTTTATTATGCTGAAGTGGCAATTAACCATATCTTTTTTTTTTTTTTCCCCCTTTCTGTCTCTGCAAACTTTTGAGCAACATTGTATTAACAGAAAATTGGGGTGAATACTTGATAAAATTTTAGAGAAAGATGAAGCTGTTACCAGCAATAATTTCTCACTATTTTTTTTCTCTTATGATGGCATGAAATACATAAAGAAATGGTGAAAATAAACAGTGATTTTAATTTTTTTTTCTTTGTATGGCATGTATTCTTGCATGTTCAGAAATAGAAGTAGAGGTATAAGCTTATATTTGCCCATGATATAATTGGTATCTTTTAATGATTCACTATGTTCTTTTTATGTTTATTTCTTCTATTTCACCCTCTTGTTTTTTTTACTGTTTTCCCTCTTGTTCCTTTCCAATCTCCAAAAATATCTTTTGGAGGGATTCTATCTCTGTGGGAGATGTGAAAACGCTCTAAATCTAGCCAACTTCACTTTTTTTGATCCTGGTGGCTGTGAAGAATTGAAGCAATGTATCTCCTCTCCTAGATTATCCTTGTATTTAGAGTAAGAAATGAAGCTATGGGTTGTTTTGACAGAAGTTATCTGGTCAAATTTTAGCAGTTCCTCAGTCTCTTCTTTCTTTACTTAATACTTTAGTTCTTAATACTTTGTTACAGACAAGCAATTATTTATAGGCCAAGAGAGCAAATGTGGATTTTTATTTCCTTTTAAAGGTAAGAATGTGGAAGGCAGTGTTGCCTTCGCGGATGTTTGACAACTCAGTATTAAAGAGACAGGTTCTGTTTTGCTCTTCTGTGTTTTCCTTTCAGAGCTCAGTAGATTTTGAAGTTTATTTCTTAACACCTGAAAGAGATGTGTGCATAAGTTTCTTATACAGTACTTTCAGATAAACTTTGTAACTTGAAAGTAATGTTCTTTTGAGTCCAGGAGTTATAATTTGTATACCTAAACCACATCCTAAGCAAGTGCTTTATTTTGCTGTATCTTTAATATTTACTTTGTCTTAGGGTAATGTTTTCCATTGCAGATACCATGGACAAAATTGAAAACACATCCCATCTCTTTGGTGAGTCCTGAGATCAAGTCCTAAATATAGACTGTGTAGCAGAATTTATCTCAAATATTTATATTGTTCTCTCAAATTAATTCTAGAAATAGTTGAAACATTAATGGACAGTTACGAAGTGTCCTCTGGGTAGCAGCAGATCAAGATACCATAATGTTTTTGTTAGTTTACTGTTGTAATTATTTAATCTTTTTTTCTTTGGGCATTGTCATAATGTTTGGCTGTTAGCTGATTTCTGTCAAGATCCTCAGGCGTTACGTTTTAACTCAAGTTCATCTGAAGGGTAGTTATTTGTTCAAGTAGTACTTTTACAAGTTCCTACCTATCTTTTAGAGCTATCTTTTTCTGAGGACTTTTCTGTTCTGTATCTGCAGTCTATCCGGTGGTCCCAGTTACGGCAGGTTTGGTACAGACAACATTCACAGGATTTCTATAACACCCTAGGATACAGCTTGGATATAAATAGGATGTAAAAGATATATGTAAGACTCAAAACCAATTAGAATGGATTCTGTTTCTTGCACTTCTTTTATTTTTCTCTTTAATGAGTTTACTGAGAAACGTGGTAACACCAGAAATAATTTGCTTGATGGTGGTTAAACTTTCTTAATTGGGCTTGCCTAGGAATGAACAGGCCTTTAACTGTTGTGTTTCCCAGACACACGGTGACTTTTTGAATGTGCTTCTGATTCCTTAGCTCTGAATCAGACTTGGAAAAAAAGATGTTGTTTTAAATACTTGATGGATTTGCTAGTGACCTAGTTGTAATGTACTAATGCCTGTGCCGCTTTTCCCTGACACAGAGATTAAAGGATGGTAATGCTGAAGTGGGATGGTTCAACCTCTTGCCTGTAAGATGCAATTGCCAAATTAGGAAAGCAGTTTAAGCCATGGTATTCTTAAGGATTACGTACTTTGACCTACAGTAACAAGGCCAGTTTGCTTTGCTTGCTGTGAACTTACTTTAGTAATCTTTGAGGTTAAGGTGATTTTCAAGGTCAACTTTGTTATATAAATTTTTTCTTGAACAAATGTGTTAAATGAAAACTGACATCAAAAGATAACTGTTCAATGGTAGATTGTACAACAGTCTTTCTGACTTCTCAAGGAAGACAAATGTAAAGGCCTAAGTGTCCAACTTCAGCCCTTTATTACATCTGAATTTCCACTATTTCGGTTGGGATATCTTTATCACTGAAACTTTGATTACATTTTAATTAACATTCCCTAGTTGGCATCCTTTTTTGCATAGCTTAGGGGGTAGCTAGAACCCAGTTGTCTAGCCAAAAGTACTTTCTTGGAACTGAGTCATCCTTTGTAAAACTCCATCTGTTAACATAGTGGCAAATATTAAATTTCCTTTGCTCTTCATCAATCTCTCCTCCTGTTTCTATGTGATGAGCAGTAAAATTTTGAAGATTGCTTTGTAGACCTGTGGATGCTATGCAGCAGTTTTTCCTCTAACAAAGTACAAATAGATTCCAGTGAGGAAACAACAGACAGATGTCTACATCCAGGTGTTCGTAATTAACTCTTATTTATATTACATAGAATTCTGTATTCAGTGCCCTACTGTTCTTTGCATGAATCGTGTAACAAAGGAGAATGTTCCAAAGGTCTTAATTTAACCTCAAAAGAACGGTCAAACATTCCAAAATGGTAGGATAACTAGAATAAACCTTTGCTTCCCCTGTCCCTCCCCAGACTAAGGGATTAGATTCCCCCCCCCCCCCCTATGTTTTGCAAAGCAAGTCATTAACTGAGACAGCAGTATTCACAGTATGGTGAAGTATAAGAAAATACGGAGTAGGAAGCTAATGAGTTTCTAGGTAGTAGCCAGGGATCACGGATAAGATCTATGATCTTATCACTTTATGGACAAGAGTAGCATAGTTTGTGGATCAAGTGAATTGTGGTGATCAGCATGATAATAAAGTACAGTAGGTAGGGCAGGTTGACCTGTGAAAAAATCTAATTTGAGGACAAAGCTTTTTGGTGTGTTTTGTCTGAATGGCGAAGGGAGTAAATGGAGGAATTCAGAAGAGGTGGTATGAACTCAGAGCTAGACAGGGACATAATATTAGCTGTTGAGTTTCTAATGAGCATGAAATGGGACAAGATTGCAGAACTATAAGCCTTAAATCAAGAGCCTTCCCAGTTTATATCAAAATTTAGGTCACAAACATTGCACTGTGAATAAGCTAGGAGATTAATGGATTTATTCAGTTGCTAGAAATAAAGTTTTGCTTTTGGTATATTCACATCTTATTCTTCATCCCTGTTATTATGCATTATGTGTAATTTGTGTTATAGCTCTGCTATTTGAATAAAGCCTTCAATTAAAATAGCATTTGGGTCTCATTCCCTTAATTCCCAGCTTCTTTTTTAAGGATCCCACTTCAAGTACCAAAAATACAATAACAGCATACAATTATACTAGAATATGGTGTGTTGCAAATTATACTAGAATGCATCTTTCTATAAAATACTTCTGCTAGATTAGCCAAGAGTCATATAATGAATTTTTATGTACAGATTCTGTTTTAAAGATTCAGCGCTAAACTTCCACTACTATTATGAATTTTAGTGGACTAGGTTCAAATATTTTCCATTAACATTTTTTTGAACTGTGTTAAATATTTCTTTGAAAGAACAACCATGTAGGAAGAAAACCCAGATGAGTATGCATTAAATCAATTTTTTTTTAAATGCCCTTTTAAAAATGCTATTTTTCAAAGTATATACGATGGGTAAATAATGACAAAGAATCAAGAATTCTACAATCCAATATTTAACTGGGGCAGTGTGTTAGAATTCTCAAAATATGAAAACCTTTATAAACAAATTTAAAAAATAAAAGTAATTCTGGTACTTTACAAAAGTTTATGGGAAAATGCCATGGTCCGGAATGTCTTACGTATATTTAGAAAAAGAATTTCAGTGATTTCTTTCTTTCTTTCTTTCTTCATACATCAGCCTTTTACTTTGTTACCTCTTATGTCACCAACTTTTTTTCTGTTGTTTTTCAAGTCCTTGGATAAAGTTGTAATGGAAATGAGCACATGTGAAGAACCACGAGCCCCTAATGGACCCTCTCCTATAGCAACTGCGTCAGGACAGAGGTCAGCAATGATCCTTTCTTGTACTTGATCTAAAAAAAAGTTTAATTTTCTCTTTTTGAATTAGTGTAGAACACTTAGATCCACTGCATATTTCCTGTAGTATATAGTGTTGCAGCTCTAAAATATTATTACTTCTGGACAGAGTTACATATGTATGCTGATAGAGCTGTTTAATTTCAGACCTGTGTCTGGAAAAAATATCTAAACCGTATATGGAACTTGCTAGAAATGTTTCATTTAAGTATAACTACTCCATTAAAAATATACTCATTTGATTTGTCTTTAATTTTCAAAATTTTAAATATCTTGCCTTTCAACTTATTTGGAAAATATTTATAATGGTGTGCGAGTGTGTGTTTTGTATAATGAATGTTATTAAGATTTGTTAGTGTGGTATTTTAATGTTCTAGTTTCTTTATCTTATAATTCAAATCTTATTGAAAGATTTCATGCTTGCTATATATCTGGTAATCTGGGAAGATGACATATCATTACAGCAGTGTGTTTTTTTTTTTTTTCCCCAATCTTTTTCTTTTATGGACCCAAAATGTTTTTCAGTGAGCATAGGGACCCATATATAGAGAAATGAATTTTATGATACAATTCGTTTTCTTATTGTAACTTATGTATAATACTTAGAAGTAGTCCATGAGTCTCTGTCTCCTTGTACAGAGTACAGCTTGAAAATCATTGCCATAGAGATTCTGTGTAGGATGAAAGTTATAAAAAGGCAAAGGAATGACGAACCACATAAACTGTACTTTTAAAACAAGCAGAAAAAAACCCAAAGCCAAATAAATTTACATGTTAAAAGAGTATATGAAACAGTATTTTCCATTCACTAATCCAGAACATTCAGAGTGGTTAAGATTTTTACTAAAAATTTAATTGCAACTGCTTTATCTCAGTGCTGGAATACCTGTTGATTTGGTCTGTAAATTTGACTATTTAGGATGCCTTTCTTTAGTAGAATGAAACAAAGCGAACTGTTTATACTATTTTGCATATAAAAAGGTAGTTGTCTTAATGGGCAGTATAACTTAGCTCATAGAGAGAAATACCAGCCAGATTGGAACTGTCAGATAGTTCAACACTAATTACTCTTGTATACATGAAGAAGAGTAATGTATCTACATAGTAGTGTAGATTGTTTTAATACAAACACAGCAATTTTTATCTATAAGTATACCAATCTATGCGTATTTTACCATGGAAAGTTGTGTTAATTGTTATAGTTCATGGAGTTTGATCATTGTCCAAAATATGTTCTTTATTCACAGAATGATTGTTTTGAGATAAGGATCGGGGGTAGAGAAGAAGTTAGTGTAAATTGGGTCAAATATTTAACAAAAAAATTGTAACTGATAAAGAATAAATTATGAACTTATATTATGGTCTGTGTTATGTTGTATTTCAGTTGTTTAATAAGTATAATTTGTGACATTTCCTTTGTCTTGTAATTAATACATTGTCATTTCACCTTCTAGTGAATATGGCTTTGCTGAAAAAGTGGTAGAAGGAATTTCGGTTTCTGTGAACTCCATTGTAATAAGGATTGGTGCAAAAGCCTTTAATGCTTCATTTGAACTTTCCCAGCTAAGAATATATAGTGTAAATGCAAATTGGGAACATGCTGACCTGAGATTTACCAGAATACAAGAAGGTCAACGTGGAGAGGTGAATATTATCTTTTGCTAACTTTTTTTATGTTATTTTTGTGGTAGAAGAGGAGGTAGTTGAAATGCACACTAGGAAACATGCTGTTACCAGGAATGGAGAAACTGCACTCAGTAATTTCAGCTGTTCCCTAAGAACCCAAGGACATAAAAATGGTAGGTGAGAGTCAGATCAAAGGATATGTCTCTAGCAGTGCCCAAAGGGGATGTTCAGGGAAGACTGAATACCAAGGCAAGCATATGTAGAGCTTCACTGTTACATTCTCCAAGACTCTGACCATTTTAAAATGCAAACTACAGCAGATGTGAAGAATACAGGGAGGAAAAAAAAGTCAATATTAACTAAGTTTTTTTTTTAAATTTTTAAAGCTTTAGCTGGTCATTTATTTGCTTGTGAGAGTTTTCCTAAAAAAGATTTTTTTCTTTAAACAATTTTAACTGAGTTCTAGTAAAGGTTCTATGCAAGAGTTGAACATTTTTCTGGGGATAATTAAATCATACATGTACAAAAAAGTAATAGCAGTAAAGTACATACTTTGCTGCTCTCCGTGGAAACTAACATGCAAGTCCTGCATTGCTGTACATCGTTCTTTTGTTTTCTCCCATGTAACTGAAGTAAAATGTATACTTAGTGCAAGGCTGATGCTGAATGTTGTATTTTCTATTGACAACTACTTACTTTTGATGTGCAGCAGACCTTGAATGCAGCAGACCTTGAATGTATAGGCGTTTTTTTTTTTTAAAAAAAAAAAGGTGAAACTTAGAGCTAATTATTACTGATTATTAATTATTACAGTTTCCATCATGTCCCTTCTGCAGTTTATCTGTGTGTTAATGAAGTCTAAATAGGAAGAATTCAAGTTTGAATAGATGGAATTTTGTATTGCTATATTTTTTGATTTTATGCTTTTTAAGAAGAATTTGGTTCGGAATAGTCTCCCCCTATACAACAGTGCTTTCCCTGAGGAGCGTTTCATTAGGTTCAATGAGTTCTGGAAACACAAACTTGTAGGAACTGTAGCAAGTGATTTGTTAGCGATAAATTACATTAAAATAAATGGTGAGAGAACGAAACCAACACTGTACTATAAAGGTAATTTATGCTAAAAGGTAATTTATGCTAAAAACATTTTAAGGAAGCAAGTTCTTCTAGATCATGTTCTACCTACACGTAGTATAATGAGGAATCTCCTTAGAATTTTTAGGAGGTTCTGTTTACACTGCTTCTGGACAAACAGGGTAGATACTTTCCTTTTCTGCAAACAGTATTTTTCAGGCTGCTTTTCACTATGCCTTTCTATCTTTTCTACTTCATTGTGTGTACCTCCTCAGACAAGCTGGGTATGTTTTACTTAAGTCTCTGCTTATATTTACAGGACGTAGGCCGTACAGTTTTCTGAATGACAAGAGAATGGCAACTGCAAAATAAGACACATACCTAACAAACTCTTCCCTCTGCCTCTTCTCCCTGTGGCGGAACTTTTTTCTTCAAAGAGTAATGTAGGGATGAGTTTTAAGGAAACTAGAATTAACTTTTTTTCCTCTTGATGTCCCAGTTTATTTGATTTTCCATGTTGCTACTGGATAATCACTCATTTTCCTATATTTGACTTTCAATATCCAGCTCTACTTGATGTTCTTGTGTTGTTATTTTCACATTTGCCTACTGTCTTCTAGAAATCTATCTCCTGGTTTGAAAGTTTGTGGAGTCTATGTAGTTTAAAATATATTTAATGTTTAACTTTCTTTCTTTAATTGAAACAAAAAACTAAAACCCCCTACTTTTTTGTAGCTTTGCTTCCTTCCTGACTCTGTTCCTACATACTAGGATTTAGCGTTCTGAGACCACACTAGACAATCTTTTTTGCTCTCTACTAAAAGCAACCTAGTATGAAATATGCCTTCATTGTTGTTTTTTTTTTTTTTCTGAATATTTTAAATGCTGGTTCTTCCTTCTGCCTGCTTTGAACTCACTTGACATTTCTGCGATATTCTGGAGGTAAAGAGCGGGATCAGGGCTTTTATTCTTGACACCTCTAAGTGGAATAAATGAGTAAAATGTACTTGTTCATATAGCTCTCCGTGAAGGATGTGTGTGTCCGTACAGATATATGCGTACACCCACATGTGCTTCTTCACATACTTTGTTGGAAGTAAACCATCATATTTCATGAAGGTGTTTTTCTCTTTTTCTCTGTTTAAAGGTTTTGACTTTTAAAGAAATCAACTGGCAGATGATCAGAATAGAAGCGGATGCAATCCAGAGTTCGAAGCATGAAATCATGAGTGCTCCAGTTCGACTTATTACGAACCAATCAAAAATTAGGGTCACACTTAAAAGAAGGGTAAACTTGAAAACTTTGAAATCTTCTATTATTTTATGAATTCATAATTAACTTGTGCTCTCCATGCATATATGCATATTGTAAAGATTTTTAATTTAATCCAGTTTAATTTTTTATAACATATAATCAGTAAGACTGAAAGAGTGGTCAGAATTTAAATAACTGCAGGCAGAATTTAAAAATGAAGAACTTCCACAGGTCCTACTAATTAAATTATGTGACCTCCAGAGCTTTATTTATGATGATGCATCTTGTCTTATCTCTCTAGATTCAGACGATATTTACATTACTTATGGTTACATAAGCAGTTCAGAATTCAATGCATGCTACGCACATAATAAGTTAGGCACAAATAAAGATGCTGTGGTACATCATAGGCACTTTTTAGTTAGTAAGATAAATAATAAGAGTATCTTTCATTTAAAATCTTATTCAATATGGGAGAAACTTCCTTTTAAAGAAGTGTGAGGTTCTATTCAGTCTTTGTCATACATTTGATATAAGACACTTTTTAAAATTTTCATTCTATAGCTAAAGGATTGTAACGTGGTGGCATCAAAACTGGTTCTGATTCTGGATGACTTGCTGTGGGTTTTGACTGATTCCCAGTTGAAAGCCATGGTGCAGTATGCCAAATCTCTTAGTGAAGCCATAGAGAAATCAACAGAGCAGAGAAAAAGCTTGGCTTCCGAAACAGCTCAGGTATGATAACTGGTTGTCTCACTTTATGAGTATCAAGTTTTTAAAAATATAATACAGTGTGGTTAGTTGCATTAGTTGATTTTTTTTTGAGGATGCAAGTTACTAATTTTCATTCAACTGTCTATCTTGAATTACATCATGAATGATCACGGTAGTATAAAAGACTTAATTTTACAAGATTTTGTGTATTAATGTCAATTACAGGAAAGAAAAAAATGTTTCTATATTCATGTACAGAGTATTTTGACTTCTGTGTTTACTTAAAAAATGATAAATTATTTAGTAAATATGGTCTTAAAATAGTTTCTGATGAAATTAAGAGACACTAAAGTAAACTTAATGCATGAATAGATACACTTACTATAATGGTTTAAAGTGCTGGTCCAGTTTGTTTTCGTGGTCCTGAAATGCTAAGTTTTAATCAGAGCTTTCCTTAATGTAGCTCTCTTGTTGGAATACATGGTGAAAAAATAATTCTACTTTTAACATATCTGCTGGCATAGACGTTATGTTTATGCTGTATGTAAAATAGTCTTACATAAACATTTGTCATCTTTCAGCACATATAGCATGCTAGACCAACTGGTCTTTCTAGTGAGTGTTGTGGGGAGGATCTCTTTTTGTCTGTGAAGCAGCAGCACAAATACCCTGATAAAAGATGGGACTGTAAACCACAATTTATTACTAGGACTGATTGAATAAATTCACTTGTGTAGAATCTCATACAATAAAGCTATTGTACTGTAATGCAGAGTTCAGTTCTTGTGGTGGTCCTGATGATTTGCAAAGTGATTTGATGGTTCAGATACAGCAATCAAATGGCTAGCTGTCACTGAGCAGGGAGGTTCTGATTCTTCAATTCCCTGTACTTGCATCTTGCCGATTCCCTGATCCTGGCGCTGGCTTGTGTTTGAGCCTATAGTGATACAGTTTGGGGAGCTAAACTAGCAGAAATGATGCCAGCAAAAAAATATTTTTGTGCTAGTCTGGCTTGCAACAAAAATTGGAAAAATACCAGTGCTGCAAGAACAGGGTATAATGATGTGGGGAAAGGGAAAAACAGGGCGTGAATTGACATTGTCTCTTTGTGACACCTAGCCATTAGATCAACCTATCTGTATTCTAAAATAACACTCTTAAATCTCATTCACAATCCAAAGTGAACATAATGTGTATGATGCATATTTTTCCTTATTTGAAAGGCCTATTTATAGTAAGTGAAGAGTTGTGGTGGTTTTAAGCTTGAAGGAAAGGATAAATTTCTACCAATTGATGTGACTAAATATTTTCAGAGCTCTGCTCCTGCACCCAGCTCTCAGCAGGTGAAAGCGCACCAGACTACAGCAGCAGCTGATCAAAATGATGCAATAGTGAAATTGTTTAATGATTTCGATGTTAAGGAAACTTCTCATCACTTAGTAATTTCCCATTTGGACCTACATATATGTGATGATATCCACTCTAAAGAAAAAGGTAACTGTTCAGGTTTTGCTTTGCCTTTTTTTTTTTTTTTTTTTAAAGTAACATGCATATAAACTGTAATTGTCTTTACTGGATTCTTCAAAATGTCTTCTAATGTTAATCAACAGCTTTTATTTTAGAGGAATTGTCTTCCTGTGTCTCTAGACACATATAAAATTGGCTAGATGCCTCTAGCAGGAGAATATTACATTGTTAAATGCAATTACTTTAAAATAAATATAACAAATAGCTAATAGTACTAGAATCTTCAGTGCTTTTTTGTCTTCTAGAAACTGATTCTGTCCAGACTGATGGTTTCTGCTGATTTTTCCTTTATATTGCTAGCTAACTGTATTATCAGCACTGCAGTGGCAATAGTACTGTTGCTTGAAAGGGTCACTGTGTAATCTGTTCATGTAAATATTCCTTATAAAATACAGATAGTTTACACTAATAAACAAGCAATCTTCTCTATGTTACTAATTTTGAAAATTTAGGATGTTCTGCAGCAAATTGGAGGAACAAAACAAGTGTTCTGAGGCCTTATAGTTTTTGTCTGTAGTACTTGTACTATTTTAATCAAAGGCTACTGCAGTGTACCATGCTTATAATTAGAGGAAAAAAGACAAATGACCCATTTCATGCCTTTTAAAGTCGTCAGAAGAGAATGAAGAATCAGCGTATATTCAAGGAGCTGGCTAGTCACTGAAAAATGTACAGAGGGATACAAGGTCTGCTGTAAAAGAGAGTGAAAAACTTAGGACTTAGTGAATGTATTTCCATGACTAGGAAAGATACTTGTACAGCAGCAGAGCATACAGCTCACTGGCTAGAGATAAATGACGTGCAAGGAAATGTGTCTACTGAAGTTGAGATTTATTGTTCTCAGAGAGATCTCTTTTTTTCAATCTTTTTTTTTCCTTTTTTTAATGAAATTTTAAATTTAGTGGAAAATCAGGACAGAGAGATTCTCAGCATCCCTCTTCACTGCAGGAATATCTGTCAGATAAGAAAACAGGTTATATTTACAGTATTCTTGTACATCTGTCTTTGATCATAATCTTCAGTATGAAAAGTTTTGTTTCAGAAAAACTGCAGGATTACGTGTACAAAGAGTTTGTTACCTTTATTTTTCAGTAACATTTAAAATAATATGCAGTTTGTTAGTAGTGACTGAGCACAGAACATAGATTTCTTTCTACAAGCTGATCTTTAGAAAACAGTGAAGACGACCTGAATGAAAATTCTGAGGGAAGTTGATGAGATTGTAGGGGGGGAGAGAGATAGTAGAGGGGGAAGAAAGAATAGCTGTTAGGTGTTTCAGGGAACATTAGAACTACCGTTCTAAATCCAAGATCTGCAGAGCTGAGCATTGCTTTATTTTACAGATTCAAATAGACGTGTCACAGGAGGGGCCATGCAGCTTTCTTTCAGCTATTTAACAGTGGACTATTATCCATTTCACAAAGCAGGTATGAAAGTGAGCATTTTTTGAACTGCCTGTAAGTGGAACTGCATAGCTAAAATTAAAAAATAAATATGTGTATGTGGCTTGAATAGTAATAGTTTTACAAACACTTGAAATATACACTTTCTGTATGTAAAATGAAACAACAAAAACAATCTGGAACAAATTAAATTCCTGTAAATGAACTATTCTAGGCCAAACAGTTTTCCTGTTCACTGTTTCGTTTCGCCAGCAAAATGGTGTTTGCACTTTTCTGACATGAAAAAAAATGTGTTTTGACAGGAGAAGACAGACTGAGAATTCACTAATTGGATACCTACGGGAGTCAGATGCAGCCTTCTAATATGGCAGATTTCTTTCCATATAGAAGTTTTATCATTTTATGGGCATTTACAAACTGCTTTTTTTTCCTAAACAAGAACGCTAGTGTGTAGGGAGTCAGCTGGGCAGCATTTAGTTATATTTTTGGGGAATTTTTATGGAAACATCTGCTAGCAGTTTCCAACCAAGAATTTCTTACAAAGCATTCCTAGTAAATCTGTTCTTCAGAAGTCTTAAAATAAAATTCCAGCAGCAATTATCCAATTATCAAAAAAAAAGAGACAAAAGAGGTTTGCTGTTGGATTTGTGATCAAATGCAATCTATTTCAGTGTGAGAGGGACTTCTGCTTGGGGGACTGGGGGCATTGTGCTTTTGTTTTGCTTTTTACGAACACAAACCAGTCTCTTTGGAGTGATATCCATGCGCATTAAAGACAGGAATTAGCAGTAGCTTGCTGCAGGTCATTCTTGTCACTCATGGATGCAGATGGAATCATTTAATGCCAATCTACTTCATTTCTAAATAGCAAGTATAGTTTTAGCACCTTATAAAATTTATAGTAATTTAGCGTGGGTTAGACAAGCATATTCATTTCTATAGATTGGCCCAATATCAGTTGAGTTGTGTAATGTTAGTTTTCTTTCCTGTGAAAGTGGGAACTCAAGTCACAGGTGTTTAACATGCCTGTCTTGTGACTCAGCTGTTCATATACCGTTTTTCATTGCTACTTCCTACCAAGTCTAGGGGAACATCTGGTCTCGCTATTTACACTTTCTGTGAGGTCTCCTCTTGAAAGGAGGAAGAAATGGAAGAAGTAGACTAATAATTAGATTTTTCTTTTGGAAGAATTTTTAGCCAGGTTGAAGCAGTAGGCTCTTGGATCGGCATGTTAGAAGACAACTGAGAATGCTTTAAAAGAAATGAATACTTGGGGCATGACTCCCACAGCATGAAAACACAGATGGAAACAGTCATCTGTAGGGCAAAGGTAGTGTTCTCCTGCAGTCTTAAACAGTGTTCCATACGGTATGTTCAAGTAGCAGAAATCAAAGTCTCTCTAACAGCAGGCAACCACAAAAACATGTAGGAGGGTGCTCCTCTTTGGTCCAGTCTGTGGAGGGGAAGGGCCCATGCCAGAACTTTTTCTTTCCAATTTAAGAAGTTGTCATCTTCTCACTATTTTAGAATAATGTGGCAATTCTATGGGCGAACAATTGTAAGAGGTGGGAGAGCCCCTTTACTCCAGGGAAAAGGAGCACTTTTTAGTTTTGTAAGTTCAAAGGGAGTTCTCTACCCATGTAGGTGTCATGCTTATATATACTGCTGAGTCTGGTACTGTCATCTGATATGCAGAGCACTTTACTGAGATGAGATGCTGCAATACTGTGTCCTTAAAGAAAACAGCATATTAATACTTCCTAACAGCGGGCAAGGAAGAAACAACTATGTATCTCTGAGACTGTTACCAGGCTGTTTTCCAGTTTTGTACTTTTCTGGCCCATGGAATATTTAGAAATGCTTCTTTTGGTATAGTCTTTCTGGGAATTGCAATGAACTCTTCAGGAAAAAGTCCTCAATAATTAATAATAATATTTGCAGATGGAGCTATTGTGGGTTTTTGGTTTTGTTTTGTTCCATACCACAGCAAGACTAATGGGAGCGTGTGTGCTTTAAGATACACTTCTAATCCGTTGAGCATCAATCGTTCCAACAACAGCCTTTCATAGTACTTAAGAAAAGTGAAGCAGGATGTGGGTCCATTGACTGTGATAGTCCTAACGTAAGACAGACTGTTGCTGGATGTTGTAAACCTGTCTGTACAGCAATCCATTTCTTTACTGGTCTTCCCAGACCTGCTCTCACAGAAGCTTATACCAGATCCCTTACCTGTGCAGCTGATCTTGTTCACCAAGATTCCCAGGTTGTTCTGCAAAGCTGCTTCTCAGCTGGTCAGCCCCTAGCCTGTACAGTTGCACAGGGTTATTCCTGTCTGGGACTTAGATTTTCCTTTGACCTTCCTACTGGGTCACTTTTCTAGCCTTTTAAGGTCTCTGTGAATGGCAGCACAACTACCTGGTTTATCAATTATTTCTCCCATCTGCAAAGTTACAGCCTGTTCTATCATCCAGGTTATTAATGAAGTTATATTGTCCCCAGTATTGACCTTTGGGATACACCACCACTATTGACTGCCTCCAGTGGACTTCATACTGCTTGTCCCAGCCCTTTGAAACCAACAGTTAAACCAGTTTTCTGTCTACCTCACCACGTACTTATCTAGTCTGTACGTCATCATTTTGTCACTGAACATGTCTTGGGACAGTGTTGAAAGCCTTGCTGTAATATTCAAGGTAAACAACATCCTCTATTCTTCCCTCATCACCAAGCCAGTCATCTTACAGTAGAAGGCTATGAAGTTCAAGAGGCATGACTTCCCTTCCATTAATTCATGCTGACTAGTCTGTCACCTTCCTGTCCTTAATGTGTTTTGAAATGGTTTTCAGGATTCTGACTTCTCTGCTGCCTTCTTGGGAATTGAGATGAAGCTGTTGTTCCTTTTGTCCTTCTTGAAGATAGGAATGACACTTGCTTCCTTTCAGTCCTTAGGAACTTCTCTTGATCACCATTCACTAATAACATTTCAAAGATAATTTGGAATGGCCTTCCTGTGGCATTAGACAGCTCTCTCAACCCTCATGTGCATCCCATCAGGATCTGGTGGACTTGGGCATGTCTAATCTGTTAAAGTGTTTCCTAAGTTAATGCTCCTCTGCTGAGGGGAAGGTCTTCTTGCTCCAAACTCTCACATGGTCTCAGGGACCTAGGACTTTTGAAGGCAAGTTTTACCAGTGAACATTGTGGCAAAGAAGGCAAAGAGGATCTCTGCCTTCTGCATGTCCTTTATCACTCGGTCTCCTGCTCAAGAGCAGCAACTCCAAATTTTCCCTAGTTTTCCTTTTGCTGCTGATACAGCTGTAGAAGGGTTTCTTGTTGCTCTTCACATGTCTTACTAGATGTCATGTCAGCTTGTGAGGTCAGCTTCGGCATTCCTAGCCCCATCTTCTGTATTCTTTCTGGGTCACCTGCTGCTGCTTCCACATCTTGTACCCTTCCTTTTTATATTTGAAATTAGTCAGGAACTCCTGGTTCATCCACAGAGGCCTCCCACCTCTTCTGCTTGATTTCCTGCTTTTCAGTGTGGATCTTTCTTGAGCTTGGAATTGATTCTTGAAAATCAACCAGTTTTCCTGTACCCCTCCTCTATCCAGGGTTATATACCATGAAATTCTTTCAAGTACTCCAGTCTGTTCTCCTGAAGTCCTGGGTTGTCATTCTGCTTTTTGCCTTGTTGCTTTACCTCAGGATTCTGAACTCCACCATCTCACGGTAACTGGAGCCAAGGCTGCCCCTGACCTTCACATCCCTGGCCAGTTCTTCCTTTTCGGTAAGAATCGGGTCCGGCAGAGCATGTGAATGTGATACTTCTTCCAGTTGTCTGAGGAGCGCCTCATGGTCTTCGAGATGAGATGACCTGATCTGTAAGCTCTCGGCTGGTTGATCATGCATCGCAAGGCACCGCTCTCACAGTAAGGGACACTCCCCCTCCTTGCCTTCCCAAAGAGCCTGTATCCATCCTTAGTGGTGTTTCAGTTGTGTGTGTCTCTGTGATCCCGATAAGATCATAGCCCTGCAACTGCATGCAGATCTCTAATTACTCCTGCTTCCACTTGTTCCTCATGCTGCATGCATTGGTGTAAAGTTACTTCAGAGAGGCACCCACCCATACTGACTTCCCAGGAAGGGTAAGAGACCTTTCCCTGTAATGCTGCTGTCCTGTAGTTTATATGCATATGCCTGGGGTGACCCCACTTTATCCCTGTTTTGGAAAAAACCATCCTCATGGACTTGAATTTAATCTATGATTCTATGATTCTACCTCTGCCCTCTTGCACTCTTCTGTTTTCTTCCCTTTTCCCTTCTCTTCTTCCTTAGCTAGAAAGATGCAAATAGCCATCAAAACACTACGAGGTAGGAGGATGGGGAAAAATGCCATCTCCTGTGGTACTTTTGTCTGTTACTGTGTCTTCCATGCTGAAATCTTTGCTTTTAGACTTGAAATCAGAATTTTTTCCCAAGGCATTTTCCTATTTTAATGTCAACTGTATTTACACAACTCCGGTGTTAGTTTCCACGTCTTCATTAAGTCCCAAATGAAGTAAGTTTTCACATACTGATACTTAAAGAGCAATGTACTGCTTGGTAAAAGTTACTTGTATTGCATACTTACGATTGAACAGGTTAGTAGACTGTCTTTACAGAGACTCTTAGAAGATATCCCAATTTCTTTCAGAGGTTTAAATGCTTTACAAACAGAAACTTGCTATAAATAAAAGAATTTCCACTGGTATTGATTTTTAAGGCTGTGTACTGTGCTAGAATACTGATTGGTTTCTTCTTGGTCGTTCAGCATGAAGGTGCTAAAGAACCAAGACAAAAAGAGTACATTTCTGAAAAGAGACCAGGAACAACTTAGGACACAGTTTGGTGGGGAAGATAAGATTAGAAAGAGTGAGCATGGGAAAATTCTCTTACTTTTTTTTTTTTTCAGTGAAACATATATACGGATGCAAACACACACGCATATACACATATGTATAGATATATATGTACATCTGCATATATATATTTGACATCTTCTAGCGTATGAAATTAGCATCATCAAATTTCTCGGAACTGGAAATACCCAGTGATGTTTTGAGCATTAGTTAACGGTGTTAAAAGGCAGGTAGCAATATTATATTATTTTATGAGTGAATTTATGAAGCAGTGCAACTTGTTTTTATGCAATATGTAACTTTTGTTGTAACATCTAAGTTCTGTAATTGCAGCATGCAATGGAATTATATTTTGAAGAAAACATAGTGAAGTAGTGAAAATTTGTTATCCAGTTAGAAGCAAACTTTCAAATAAAATGAGTTAATAT